>NC_091245.1:13103106-13406136 GCF_042477335.2 Ovis canadensis
CAGGGCAAATTCCTTTGCCTCTGCAAGGTCGCGTTCCAGGAACCACCTTGGTCAGAGTCCTGGGTCCCTCCCTGATGCCCTCCTGCCAGCTCTCTCTCCTGCTGGGAGGTGGAAGGAGAGGGTGGCTGGGCTAGGCTGGAAGCCAGAGGGGTCTTTCACAATCTCGCCCCTCCCGGACTGTGGGCGGAGCTGACTTCCTACTAGTCCCCGCCCCTGAAGTCTGGGCTGCCAGTTTCCCAAGAGCAGGCAGAGCAAGGAATGCCCTACCCAGATCCCCGAGGACCGAGAGGGCAGTCCTGGGGTCCCACCTCCATCCTTATAAGCTCCCCACCCCACCCCACCCTCCTCTGTGCCTCCTGGCCTCTGAGTCCTGGGTTTGGTGGCAGGCAAAACACAAACAAAAGTAAGAAGAGCCGCTCCGTTTGTTTTGTGCCAGACACTGAGGCTGACATATGCCTCTCACAACAATCCTGGGGGTAAAGACGAACACCCACATTTTGAAGATGAGGTTTGGAGAGGCTGTGACTTGCCCAAGGTCACACAAGGAATAAACAGCAGAGTTGGGATTTAGAATCCAAGTTCTGAACTCCCCTCAGGCATTTCCCTGGGACCTTGATCTTATCAGCTATGAAAAGGGTACCATCACTTAGGTCTGTCTCCCTCCCAAGGTGCCTGTGTGGCTGAACCGATAGAAGGTCTGGAAATGCATGCTAAACTCCAAGGCTCTGAACAAAATGAGAGGGTCACTGGCATTGTTTACCAGAGAGGGTTCACCGCGTGGCCCCCTGCTGAGAGGGAAGTGTGACAGCGTGTGCTTCGGAGGACGTGAAACTGTAGCTGATGTGAGAGAGCGGAGCAGAGTGAGATGGGAGGTGGGGAGGATGGGGAGAGAAGGCTGACCAGGGCTTGAATTTCCCTGCAGTCAGTGGAGCCAGCCCCGATTTTTTTTTAGGTTATATGTCTCAGAAGCGTCTTTCTGGCTGCAGGGCAGAGGGAGGGTCGAAGGGAACCAGATGAGGGTTGGGGGACAGATGGAGGTTATTGCAGTGGTCCAGGAGAGAGGGGATGGGAACCTGGATGAGACAATGGCAGTGAGGATGGAAAGGAGCTGGAGGAGGCACAATTTGGTTATCAAATGGCTAAGGTGGGGGCATAGATGAGAGGCTGGCTCTTAGGTCTGTGCCTTGGGTGATGGGTTGGGACACTGAGAGTCACCCGTGGGAACACAAGTCAGTGCAGGTTTGGAGGGAGGAGATGCGGCTATGTTATGGGCTGGAAATGTGGGTGGGGTGTCTGGGGAGATGTCTGGCCAGCAGTTGGATATTGGAATCAGGAACTCCCCTCCTCAATACCTCCTCCACCCCTCTTGCAGCCCATCAACAGTTCAAAGCACCCCCGCCCCATATCCAGAGTTTCCAGCACCCTTCCCCAGCCCTGCCCACACTCACTGATGCACTTGTTCATGTCAGGGTTGCGGGCATCAAAGTATCCAGGTGGGCAGGATGGCAAGCAGACGCCCACTTGGCGGATGTCGTTCCTCTCCAGCAGGATGAACAGCTTGGGCGAGCACTTGAGGCAGCCGTTGACCTCCGAGCAGAGCTCACAGCCTTTGGCACAGGCCTGGCTTCCGTCGGCACTGACTGCAAGGATGGAGCAAGGGTGAGAGGCAGCTGTGGGAGAGGCCTCCGTCTTTCCCAGGCTCCCACAAGGATGGAAAGTGAGTAGATAGGAGTTTCAGCCTACAGAACGAATGTGCTTCTCAGAAAGTGCAGGCCAGGCTGGCAGCTCTCTGCAAGGCCCCTTTATAAACCTTCCCAGCCATCTGCTTTCAAGGGAACTAGCACAGCAAGAGCTGCCATCCACCCTAAATGCCCCCTTAGCTCCAGGAGCAATGCAGGCTCACCCCCCAGACTTGCTCCACCATCCTCAGAGAAGGTGCTGAAGCCTGGAATTTATACAGCCCTGAGAAAACTTTAAGGACAAGAGGGATAATGAGAAAAAGGCCACCTACCCAGAGACAGGAAGACAACTGGAATAAGCTATGTCTAGAACAGTGGTCTCAACCAGAGATGAGTCTGCTACTCAGGGGACTTTTGGCAAAGTCTGGAAGCCTTTTGATGATCACACTGGGGAGGGGGTTTCTAGTGGCCTCTGGGGGACAGAGGCCAGGGATGCTGCTAAACATCCTACAATGTATGGGGCAGCCCCCACAACAGCAATCTGGTCCAGATGTCAAAGGTGCTGAGGTTGGAACCATCCTTTGAGCCAGTGAGGTCCCCAACCCCAGGGTTGAGTTTCAGACCTACGATCTTGTTTCCTCCTTCACTTGTTCAACCAACACTCACCTGGCCCTGCCCAGGTACCACAAGCAGTGCAAGTGCTAGGGACATGGACTCAAAGACCCCTGGCTATCCTGGACTGGTCTCTCCAGGGTACGGACAGTGCCTGCAAATGGGCACAAGCTGGCAGCCACGAGGATCAAGAGAATCCAGAACCAAGGGAGTCACAGAAGAGGGGCCATTTGGGTGAACTCTTCAAGAATGAATAACGATTTGTCCATCAGGAAGTAGAGACTAGGGCCCTCTAGGGGCAAGACCACAGAGGTGTAAAGCGACCTGAAGGAAGTTGAGGAAGGTTGGGGGTACAGGAGAGGTGGGCAGGGGAGTGGGGGAAGATAAGTAGTCCTATCTTTATGTTCATAGGAAGATGTGGAAAAAAGGCCATTGCATTAGATATATCTGAGAATATATCTGAGAACCACCATGTCCAACAAGTCTAAACTGGATTTTCTACTCCAGGGCTTTTTGCAGCCTTTGTGGATCCCCTGGAGAAGGGAATGGCAACTCACTCCAGTATTCTTGCCTGGAGAATCCCATGGACAGAGGGCACTGGCTGGCTATGGTCCATGGGATCACAAAGAGTCGAACACGACTGGGAGTGATTAACGTTTCAATTCATTTCATTATGCTTCTGTGACTTTAAGTAAC
Organism: Ovis canadensis; assembly: GCF_042477335.2. Lineage (NCBI taxonomy): Eukaryota > Metazoa > Chordata > Mammalia > Artiodactyla > Bovidae > Ovis > Ovis canadensis. Next base: position 13,106,094 of record NC_091245.1, read on the forward strand.
TTTCTAAGAGGGAGACAGCTGCACTTCCAAGACATTTTGGCCACAGAACCCTTGTTTCACAATGTTTTAGGGGGACCTTTCTCAGAACTGATGAAATAAAGAAGTCATCAGCAAGTTTTAAGCAGGAGCAAGGTCTGGTCTGATTTACAGGCTGGGAAGTGTCCTCTGCAGCCTGGGAAGAGACCAGAGACTGGAGGAACATTTGGGAGGAAGCTGACCAGATCATCCGGGTGAGAAAGATGGAAAAGTCTTAAACAAAGTTCTGTTCAGTGGAGACGGAGAGAAAATTATTTGAGAGATACTCAGGAAATACAATCAGTATGGCCATTGTGACCAATCAGAGGCTGGGGTACTTCCCAGGGTTCTGGCTTAGGGGATGGGTGGGACCAGTCATTAAAAGAAGAACAAGGCAGTGAGGAGCTGTGTACAGGCTGGAGGAGAGAACCAGGGGAATCAGAGCAGAGATCGCAGAAGACCGTGCAGCAATGGAGGACCCATGGCGTAGACGTCACTGGTTGGACCTGAAGTCAAATGCCTGGCCTGTGACCCTGGGCGAAACTCTGCACCCTGTGGGCCTCCCTTCCCACCACCTAAAAAGAGAGATGAGGATGCTTGCTCTGGAGGGCTGTGGGGGAGAGCTCTGGCTTCAGGGATGATCCTTGATTTCATAACAGGAGAATGAGTAAGAGAAAGGTGAGCAGAGGAGAGGGGGGGAGTAGCAAACACAATAATGATAAACAACAACAAAATCTTAATCATAACCTCCGTAGCTTGCTCCTAAAGGTTGAACACTTATCCTGTGGCAGGTACTGCTCCCAGTGCTTTACAAGTATCATTTGATCCTTAAAACCCATGCAGTGGGGGATACTACTCTTTTTTTCCCCCTCTTTTTCACAGATGAAGAAATAAGAGAGGTTGAATTAGTTGAACAAGGCTTCACAGCCAGTATGTGTTCCAGGCAGTGAGGAAAAAGTTCATGAGAACCAGGGGTGACAGGGAAACTGTCACCAGTTTGGCCAGACTGATTTTTCAAATAGAGAACTTACTTATATAGAGTCGATGTTACCATGTAGCCAATCAACAAATTTAAAACTTAATATCACTCTTGTTGGTTGGGTCCTTGTAAGAGGAAAGGACTCCTCACATGGTTATGAGGGAGCCTGCTTGGGACTGGTTTTCTACTTTGGGCTGTTATTCAGCTATATTCCAAATGAATAAGTCACTGTAGATTTTAGGCACCACTTCTGCTCCAACGCTATTAAGTTGTCTATGACTCAAGGATTTGATTCAATTCATGGCTGAAATGAAGGCTCCCTCCAGGTTTTTGGCTTGCCCTGATCCTAAAAGAGATTGAAGGCAGGAGGAGAAGGGGACAGCAGAGAAGGAGATAGTTGAATGGCATCTCCGACTCAGTGGACATGAGTTTGAGCACACTCCGGGAGATGGTGAAGGACAGGGAAGCCTGGCGTGCTGCAGTCTATGGGGTCACAGGGTCAGACACAAATGAGAAACTGAACCACAACAACAAGAACCAAAGTCACCCAGGTGTCCCATTTGTGGGTGTCTGTGGTTACATTCCCATAACTCACATATTCCCCCTTATCACTTTAGTGAAGGGCACGTTTGCAAAGGGCCTTCTTAGAATCCTGCTGTCCGCCTCCCACTCAACCAGCAGCAAATCTCTGTGCGCATTTCCCTGCAGAGGCCTCAGTGACACGTAAGACAAAGCGCGGCCCATGGGGCATCTGAAATTCATTCAGTATGGCTGGTGCGTGGAGTGAGTGCAGAGGGAAGCAGGGGGCAGAGGCGGAAAGGCCTGAGTCTGTAAAAAAGGAGCACAGACATCATTCCAAAGGCCACAAGGAGTCCCAGGGGCCTTAAAACAGGAGACATGGCCAGGGCTGCATTTTAGAAAGTCCCTCTGTAGTGTGGAGAATGCATTGCACAGACGGCAAACCTGGAGGGAGGGGGACTTCCAGGTTCCAAGAGATGGAGCTGAACCAGGAAGATGGACAGGTGGAAGGGTACAGATGCACGTAAGATAGATATTCAGGCGGTAGAATCAAGGAGGCTAGGTGAGGGACTGGACGTGGGGGTGAGGGCTGGGGGAAAGCACAGGTCAAGGATGATGCCCAGGGGTCAGGCTTGGGTGACGGGATAGCCGCTGGCCCTTCGCCAAGAGAAGGCCCACAGGAGGAGGAGCGGATTCGAGTGGAGGAAATGACGAGTTGGGTTGAGTTTGTGGTTCTGGTGGCACGCCCCTGGGAAGGTGTCTCGTAGGCAGCGGAACCTGTAGGTCTGGAACTCAAGAGAAACATTTTGGCTGGAGCCTGACATGTGGAGTCCTTAGTACAAAACAGTCATCAAAGGCCTGGAGGTGTATGAGATGGCTAGGGAAGTGGGAGCGGACAGTGAGGAGAGGCATTAGACACTGAATAAAAGGACAGAAGAAGAAGGGTCAGCTAAGAGATCGAGGAGGAGCACTCAGACAGGTAGGGACACTCAGAAGCATGTTGCATCATGCAAGTCGAGAGAAGAGGACACTCAAGGGAGGAGAGGGGAGCCCAATGCCAGGTGCTACTGAGATGTCATGTAAGGACCCAGCCACAAACAGGCTGTTGGCATCCCTGGTTGAGGTGGAGAGTGGATGTCAGTGGTTAAGGAGTAAAGGAAGGTGAAGATGGAGAACCATCTCGTTTAAGAGGCAGGCTGTGGAAAGAGGGAGCATGGATCTCCCTGAGGAGCTGTTGTGGGGATTAAATCCGTGGGAGGGGAAAGCATCCTGGGGAAGAAGGGGTGCAGCTTGAGAAGAGGATCAAGAGCTGAGGCCTGGGCAATACTCACATTCAACACACAAGCAGAGGAAGGGCCTGGAAAGAAGCTGAGAAGGAGTTGTTGGGGAGATGGGAGGACATTGGGGTGGGAGATGGAAACCGAGTGGAAGAGGGTGAGATCTTGGGGACCAGGGCTGGGACCTCTGGGGAACCCTACAACACATGCGCCAAGAGGTGATTGGGTGACCTCAAGAAGGGCATTTCTGGTGGAGTGGTGGGATGCAGGCCCAACCACAGGGGGCTGAACAGTTAGCGGAGGGGACGGAGGTGAGGGATAAAGTGAGGAGAAGGGAGCGGGGACTGTGAGCAAGACAGAGGCAGGGAGTGATGGAGTGAAGACCCAAGGATACGAGAAGGTCAAGACAGAACTCAGCCAGTAAGACCAGCCTTGAGGCTTGAGACTGGGGTCAGGGACAGGGGTCTAGAAGCTGAGCTCCATGAGGTTTGGGGGTTCAGGAAAGAGAAGGAGTGCTGAGCAAGGAGGAGGGGGGCTCTAGGATGGGCAGGGCCAGTTCAATGAGGAAAGGGACACTTATCCAGGGGGATGGGAATCAAAGTGTTCTCAGCTTAGCAAGGCAAAAAGATGAGCAGTGAGGGGATGGACAGCCAGAGGGCAGGGGGCTGTGTGTGCTGGGAGAGAGGGGGTGTCCAAGGAGATGCTGGGTGTGGCAGAGGTTACATAATGATTCAACGGTGATTCAACAGGAGAAACTGAGGCTCGTTTATTCCACAGACGTTCACTGCACACCTAACCTGTGTCCAGAACTGCTAGGAGCTGGGGACGTGGAGGAACAGCAACAGATGCCCACCTAGGGCTGGCTGCACATTTTGGGGAATGGAAGAACACTGGAGGACGTGCCCTTACCAAGCAGGCTAGGTGAAGAGGGTGCGCAGACCAGAGAAACAGCCTGGGCAAAAGCTCTGAGGCCCCGACCATCCTAGTGCATCCGTGAAATGGAAAATAGAGCTTTATTCTAACTGGCAAAGAAAGGACCTCAGAAGGGCATGGTTCACAATTTGACACACTCCCTCTGGCTTCTGTGCCTATGATGGGAAGGGGCTTGCCTTGCAGGGCTGGAGCCTCATTGAGGATGGGTGGGCTCAGTGATGGGGAAGGTGCTCAAAGAGCTCATGGGGTCTTCTTCCAACTTCTTCACAAAACTCGCTTATTAAGGTTCTGCTCTTCCTACCCCCACCGTACTCTCCACTCCTCACTACCTCACCCTGCCCCCTGCCTCCTAAGCGCTCCATGGAGCCCACTGCACTGAGCCAGGAAGTCAGGGCTGTGTCTGTTCCATTCCCTGCTGCTTCTTGCCTCCTTCATCCCTGTGCAAAGCCCTCTGAAGCTGATCTTTCTGTAATCAGGCATCGCCCCAGGGTGACTCAGCCCCGCTCCCTGAAGAGCGGCTTCTGGCCACAGCGCCTCTTCTCTAGAGACTTCACTTGTTCCAAGTCCCCAGATTCCTCATCTTGGGATCTTTCCAAAACTCAGATTCATGGTGTCACGCCCCTGCCTCTTGGTGGTTGGTGATTTAGTCGCTAAGTCGTGTCCAGCTATTGGCGAGCCCATGGACTGTAGCCTGCCAGGCTCCTCTCGCCATGGGATTCTCCAGGCAAGAATACTGGAGTGGGTGGCCATTTCCTTCTCCAAGGGATCTTCCTGACCCGGATCTCCTGAATTGCAGGCAGATTCTTTACCAACTGAGCTACGAGTGAAGCCCACAACCCATCAATAGCTCCCTATCTGCTGCAGAACTAAGACTCAGCTCTTCCACCGAAGAACTGATGCTTTTGAACTGCGGTGTTGGAGAAGACACTTGAGAGTCCCTTGGACTTCAAGGAGATCCAACCAGTCCATTCTAAAGCCCTGGGTGTTCTTTGGAAGGAATGATGCTAAAGGGGAAACTCCAGTACTTTGGCCACCTCATGCGAAGAGTTGACTCATTGGAAAAGACTTTGATGCTGGGAGGGATTGGGGGCAGGAGGAGAAGGGGATGACAGAGGATGAGATGGCTGGATGGCATCATTGACTCGATGGACGTGAGTCTGAGTGAACTCCGGGAGTTGGTGATGGACAGGGAGACCTGGCGTGGTGTGATTCATGAGGTTGCCAAGAGTCGGACATGACTGAGTGACTGAACTGAACTGAACTGAACTTCAGCCTAAAAACTTCCATGAGCTGATCCCACCCACTTCATCTCTTAAAACTACCTCTCTGTCCATGGGATTTTCCAGGCAAGAGTACTGGAGTGGGGTGCCATTGCCTTCTCTGACCTCTAAGCAATAGGGAACTATTTTTATTTCTCTGAATACATCCCACTACTTCACATCTCTGTGTCTTGCTCAAGTTGGTGCTTCTGTCAGGAACACCCTCTGCCTCCTCCTAAGCCTAACTCTTTCAAGCCTCAGAACTAAAGTCACCTCCTCCAGGAAGTCTCCCTTGATCTTGCCTTCCGGTAAAATCTGGATAGAGAGTATTTCTCTGTGTTCCCTGCCCCTAGTACTTGAATCCATCACGGTAGACACTGCCTTGTATCATTATTATCAGCTAATATGTCTTTTTCTCCCATTGGAAAGAACTTTTGGAGAGTGGAGCCTGCCTTGTTTCTAAATGCGAGCCCAGTAAGGAGTGAGGCTCCACAAAAGGATAAGACTCTCCCAAATGTAGGGCTGAGGATGAGGCGAGTGAGACAGGGGCTCAGGGAAGGGGCTCTATGAACAGAGCTTACTGTTCGATAAAGTATGGGGAGTGGGACAGGAAATGAGTGGTTGCGGGGTTGGGTGAGGATCAATGGCACGGGAGGGGAAGGCTCCATGACACAGAGGAGGGCTGACCTTGGTTTAGGGGTGGTATCTAGTCTTGGAGGAATTAGTTTCCTTAGAGACCCTTGAGTTACGTGGGTGGAGGTGAAGTGAAGTCAGGGATGACAGGACCCAGGGCCTCACTGAGCAGGCAGAGGCCACATGCTCTCCATTCCTGGTGCCCTGGTACCCTGGGCACACCCCCCTGGGAAGACTGGCATTTTTCAACTTAACTGTGAACTAAGTTTCCCTGCACTTTTTTCTCACCTGGGTCCAAATAGCCTTTAACTGGTCTGTTGGTCTCCCGCACAAGCTCCCTCCCCTCACGCCCCACTACAGCTGGATCAAGCGCTACTCCTCTGATTCAGACCTCTAAGGGGATGTCCTCATTACCCGAAGCTCAAGTCAGGGTCAAGGGCCAACTCCCAGTCTGGCAGCTACCAAGGGCTCCAACCTCTGACCTCTGCCCATTTCTGCAGCATCGCCCCCAGTGCTCCCTCAGCTCCTGGCAGCTTTCATGGTTCTACCCTCATGGGTGTTTGGCTCTTTAAGAGCACAACCCTTCTTTACAGTAGGAAAGAGCCTCCGTGTATAAAGCAAAAGGAGCGGAGCAGTTCCAGTGAAAACCCCAGGGCTCCTGAGAACTGCACCCAGGAATCACTTCTCCAGCTCTCCCCCAGCTGCACCCCACTTCCTGCGCAGTCTGCGCCTCATCCTAGCTCCTCACCTTTGGACATGCTGGTCCCCTGCCTGGGTTCCCCTTCCCCTTCCCCCACCCCCACTCCCTGGCCTGCAGATCACCTGTGCTGTGCTGAGCCCTCAGTCATGTCCGACTCTCTGCGACCCTGTGGACTGTAGCCCACTGGGCTCCTCTGTCCATGGGGATTCTCTAGGCAAGAATACCGGAGTGGGTTGGCATGCCCTTCTTCAGGGGATCTTCCCAACCCAGGGATCAAACCCAGGTCTCCCACATTGCAGGCAGATTCCTTACTAGCTCATCTTTAAAATTACATCTCAAGAGTCACTCTTGGGGCCCCCAAAGCCCTCCTGGTTCCCCTCAGCATTCCCTACACTAGGTTGAAACTGTCTCCTCCCCATCACCCGTGGGTGCTCCAAGATCCATCTCTGCACCCAGGACCAGGATCTGTGGGTTTGAAACGGACACATGAGGAAGGGCCCAAGACATATACATGACTACATACAAAATACATAGCTAGCGAGAACCTACTTTACACCATAGCAAACTCTACTCAGTGCTCGTGGTGACCCAGATGGGAAAGACGTCTAAAAAGGAGGGGATATGTGTATTCACATAACCGATTCACTTTGCTGTGTAGCAGAGACTAACACAACGTTGTGAAGCAGCTATACTCCAGTAGAAATTAATGAAGAGAAGAGTGAATGAGGCTCCGGCCAAGGAAGAGAGACTCTACAGACCCTTTTCTGGGGGAGGAGGTGAAGGCTTCAGATGAAGGAAAGGGCAGTGAGAAGGAGCCGAAAAAGGCGAGTCCAGAGAAAGGCAAATATCATATGATATCACTTATATGTGGGAGCTAAAACCATGGTACAAATGAACTTATTTACAAAACAGAAATAGAGTCACAGATGTAGAGAACAAACGTATGGTTACCAAGAGGGACAGTGGGGAGAGGGGTAGACTGGGAGATTGGGACTGACGTATGCACACTACTGTATTTAGCATAGATAACTACTGCTGACCTGCTCTATAGCACAGGGAACCCCACTCGGTGCTCTGCAGTGACCTGTATGGGCAGAGAATCTGGAAGAGAGTGGATCTGTGTATACATGTGGTTGGTGCCCTTCACTGTGCAGTGGAAGCTTACAGCATCGTCGATCGACTATGCCCCAATAAAAGTTAATTCAAAGAAAAGGGAGAAGAGTCACCTTTCTCTGAGCCTCTGTCCATTTGGGACCCCCACTGCACCCTGAGTCTTACCCACCTCTCTCCCTGTCCTTGCATCTCACCATTAAGAATGTCTGTCACTCACACCGATTGGTAATAAATGCTGGGCTACGTGCTACCCAGGCTGTGGGATGTGGCTGTATCAAAAGTGGAAACATCACAATGGCTGCATTTGATTGGCTGCTGCTGGGACCGGCCCATTCTGATGGCCAGGCCAGTACTTTTTTTTTCTTTCCTAAGTACAAAAGATGATGAACCCAGGTCTCCTGACTCTCTGGTGTAGGTGAGTGTGTGGCTCAGCAGCAGAAGTGTGGCCATTAATGCACGTCACATGATGGTGAGTGGCCTCTCTCGTTTTCTCTCTCCTCTCGGAAATAGAGGAGACTGATTATAAATAGCTAAACCGCATCTGGCCAGTGGAGACCAAAATACTGGCCGCAACAGATGAGAAGGGAGGAAAATCAAGGCCTCGCTGCTGATTAAACCTAACCGTCTCTAATTGTTTGTTAAGCCAGGGATTTTCAGCTTCACCAGTTCTCTGAGCTTCTCTCTCTGGGTTGGATTCTGGCCTTGGCCACTCCCGTGGAGACCCGACAGAACTCCATGGCTTTTCAACCCTTCCTGTGGGCCTTGGTCTGAAGGCCTCAGAAGTGAAGCAAGAGGTGGTGGGGCTAGACTTGAGAGGAGCTGCCCGTCTTGGGGCGTGACATCACTTCCAGGGGACTCTGAGAGACAGACAGACTTGAATCGGGCCTCGACCACATACCCAGGGGCCACTCCCATGACATGACGGCATGTCCTGAATCGCCATCCCTGAAGGCATCGAGGGAAGGATAGAGTACCTGCTCTCAGGACGGCCTAGGATAGGATCCTAGGAGAGACGGTGAGAATGGTGAGGACAGGTAAATACTCCATCAGGCTCTGTTTTCAAGAAGGCTGGGCTCACAGAAACCAGGAGACCTGGGTTTCAACACTGACTGTGTGTCTTTTAGACTGTCGTCTCTTCCCTTTTCTCAGCTTCAGTTTTCCTATTTGTACAATGATGAGTTTTTTTTTTTTTTTTTTAGGCTGAGAGCCCTTTTCTTCCAATGACACCTTATGTGGAAGCTTCCTGAGAGCAAGGAAGAGTGAAGCTACTCTGGTTTGAAGGGTGGTGGGGCCAGCCTTCTGCCCACTGCCTCCCCGTCACCCCTCAGTGCAGCTTCCTGAATCCCACTGAGCAGGGTTAAAAACCACAGTGGTGGACAGGCCCATGAATACTCTGCCCCACTGTCCCTTCCCCATGACCTGGGCAGGGAAGCCTGTTGCCCACTGCCTGTCCATGTGGGTTTCCTGGCCCCCAAGGACTTGGGGGCTGTATTCAGACCACTAAATGAAAGGAACCCTGAACTCCTGGGGGGCACTGAGCACCCCAGGGGGACTGGGCTGGGAAGCATCTCCATGGATACCACACAAAGCCGGTGTGATATCAAAGGGCATAATCCACAAACTGGATCCTCACAGGAGAGGGGTTAATCTAGAAAACAGCATCTACAAAAGGGAAAACAGACAAAGTGAGTTATCTACAGGATGGGTAATCTCAATAAATTAATCCACAAACTGGATAATCTACTGAGTGACATACATAGCTGTAATGGACAAAGCAGAAATCTGCAATGGACATCACAGAATGAAACAGCCGAAGGTCGCAGTCCCCAGACAGTGCCCTCCCCACCACCACTCCCAAGGGCCACTGTGGTCCAGGCCCATCCGTTACTCACTCCGCCTCTGTCTCTTCCCCTTGATCCCCCGGCTGCCAGCGGCCAAATGCATCCAGCTCAGAACCAAGGCCACCACACACAGTCCAAGCCGCATAGTCACTCGCCGGCTCCAGGCCCCTGGTAGGAAGGGTGGTCTCTGCAGGGGTGGACGGCACAGGGCTCTTGCTAACGCCTCCGGGGCTGGGTCAGCAGCAGGATGTCCAGGCCTGGACTGTATCCCAAATCTGCCCTGTATTCCAAATCCACCATAATCTCAGCTGGGGACAGAGAGGGTGTGGGGAGCCTACTTCTCCATCAGCCCATAAAGAGACCCAGAGAGCTTTCCTCAAAGGCACCTCGGGGTGTCACATGGGGAGAACTCTTTGTCACTTCAGTCGGGACACCTCCAAACACCAACCTGTTGGGCGAGGAGAGAGAAGGGTTAATTCTAGAGTACCACTGGGGCCCCCCAACCCGGGCCTCTTGCCCTCCCATGTGGTGCATTACCCAGGAGACAACTCAGAATGTCTGAATGTTACAAGTTACCCTTGTGGCACCCCTGTAGTAGAGATTGGCTCCTTTTCCTATCTTGCAAGAGTCCCTGATGTGGGATGAGAATTGGCTACCCAAGTAGTTGGAATATGGTGGACACTCAAATCAAACTTGTGGATCACTGGAAACCAGCTGCCTGGCTCTTGCCCTGCCCAAAGTGAGACAGCTCTAGCTGGAAGTCCTTCATTAGGTCTAGCCTACAGACTTCATGCTGCAGTAAAATCATGACTCTTAACAAGCAACTCTCTCTGTCCTTCGGCAAGTGACCCCTCAGCCTTCTCTCCCTGGTGCTGAGTCACCCCTGTGCCTTTCACCTGTCTGGAGCTAGAGCAGTGGTCCCCGACAAGCTGGCAGACCCGGCATGGCCCTCCGGGCTTGGCGGGAGAAAAGGAAGTAAGGCTTCCCCCAGCCACAGAAACTCTGACACAGCAGGCCCGGCGGGCCTGGCCTTTGTGAGAGGATAAAAGAGGCAGCGATGCCCGCCCTGGCCAGAGACACAGAGAATGGGGATAATCCCCCAGCCCAGCGAGAGCCAGGTCTCTGGACCCGCTGGCCCGGGTGATGGGGGCAGGGGGAACCGGTCCCTCCCCAGTGAAATGTGTCAGGGAAGTTGGAGCCCAACCTGGGAGTCAAGAGATGAAAGCCCCCTTCCCACTCCCAGCTTGTTTCACACTTTCACAACGAGGCCTGCACATGCGCTGGCCCACACGCTTGCTGCACACGCACCCATACTCAGGCAGGGACTGGAGGAAACAGCGAGTCTTCAGGAAGCTTTGGAGACGCCAGGGAAGCATCGCTCTCCCACTGGCTGGTTAAGATGCCTTGAAAGAATCCCTTAGCCTCTCTGTTTCCCCATCTATGAAATGGGGATAAATACGCCTGCTTCACAGGTTTGCTCTGAGAGTTGTCTGCGTTTCAGCCTAACTAATGAGAAAGTTGAAACACTTGAGTGAAAGTGCCCTTCCCAACCCTGTCCCAGTCTTTCCCCCTTTGCCTCCAGGGAGGCCCCAGGGAGCCCACCTGCATGGGAGATAAATCATTATCCCACGAGGGAGTTCAGCAAGCCCTCCTCGGTCTCTCCCACTGGCTTTGAAGGCCAGACACACTCAAGTGCTTAAGCTGCCTGTGAGAAGTGTTTACACGAGACTGATGGATCCCACCTGGAGCCGTGGCCGGAGCCTGTGGAGATGCCCCCAGCCACCCCCAAGTGCCCCGTCAGCTGCCAGCCCCCACCTGCCCCTCCAGTACACCCTGTGTGACCTGCCAGAACCTTTCCATCTGCCCCAGCTCCCACCACACTCTTCCATCACCCACAGATTACAGACATCTGGCTGAGTGTATCAAACTGGGGTCTTCAGCCCCCAGTCCCAGAGGCTGGCCATCGACCACAATGGTTAAGGGCATAAACATCAGAGTCAGGCTGCCTGGCTTTGAATGTTGCCTCTGCTACTTATTAGCTATTACCTTATCCTAGTTGCTTAGCTGGTTTGAGCCTCAGTTTCTTTATCAACAGGAGAGTGGTGGTTCTTTTTATAGCTTAAATGAAACTGCTCAGAATGGTGCCCGGCACACTAGAACTCAATAAATGTTGCAATTTCTTCCACCAAGACTATATTTTGTGTCTACATTCCAATGGTCATCTAAAAAGCAAAAAGACAGTTTTCATACCATCTGGATACCAATCGTAACACTGAGCACAATGATGCAATTTCCATATTTGCATTTATCTTTATGGTTGATTGCCTTGGCCCCAGGGGTCACTCAGAGTGATATGGTTAACCTCTAATGCTGGTCTTTCTCACACTAAGGTCTGAGGACCCTGGCAGATACATTTTCAGGGTGCCCTGAGTCTTTCCACCTGACAAATACTGAAGAAGACCACACCGGACAAAGCTGGTGTTAAATCCTGGGTCTGTGAGGCTTTGGTCTCACTGTATGCCTGGGGTCCTGGGGCAGAACAGATCTATGCATCTCTGCACTCCATGCGCCTGCAGGGCAAGGCGCTTCCGAGTTCAGCTCCGTCCTGCTCAGTCATGTCCGCCTCTTTGCAACCCCATGGACTACAGCACGCCAGGCTTCAGGGCTCAGCAAAGGCTAGCCCCCTTCCTCCACTACCCTCTACCTCCCTCTGAATTCCCCCTCAGTCCTCCCCGGTCTTAGCTTTCAGTCTGGTCCCTGCCAGGCTCACCCAACCTTTGCCAGGGAGGATCTTCAGACCCACTCCCACCTGTATCCCCACCGATCTCAGCAGGGAAGCAGGGAGGAGGCTCCAGATCTGAATTCCACTGGAAAAGTGGCTCTGGCCTTCCTCGACCATCGTGGGATGGGATGCGTTTCAATACAGAATCAACCCTCCAAAGGAGTTGTGTTCACTCTGTCAGGGATACAAGCGACAGATGGGAAGGCTACAGAGTGTGGAGGGGGTGAACTGGAAGACAGACGCCCCATCTAAGGGGAGAATCTGCTATTCCATTCCAGCTGATTGTTGATAGGCCCGAAGACTGGCTCCACATTACTAGATCTTCTGTTTTTTGTTTTTAAAGTTGAAAACTCTGGATTGCATGTGATATCTGATTTTAAAAGCAGGACAGGTCTCAGACTAGAAATATCACCGTAGCAAGCCTCAGAAGATCCCAGGTCTCTGACTCCACTTCCCTCCAGAGAAGGAGTTCCCACCCTCTTCACCCCCACCCACACACGTGCAGTGGTACACACACAGACACCCACAGTGGGGCCACAGCTGAGAGAGGGGATAGGAGCTAATGACTTTCTTTTAAGCAGCCTGCCTCATTTCTATTGGTTCCTCTGGCTGATTTCCTTTGCCCCCTGGGCTACAAGGCACAGGCAGGTTCTTTTGGGAGGCCCGTCACGCTGCACCGGCAGAGCCAGCATTGGGAACTGCTGGCAGTGACCACGGGCTCAGGCATCCGTGGGGGTGAGGAAGGCACTTTGTCTCTGCCAGGGTTGTGGCGAGGGATCCACATTCATGGCATGCCTGCACCACCTGTCACAGGAGGTTCTCATTGACTCCTCACCACAACGCTAGGAAGAAAATACAGTTGTTCCCACTTCATGGGCAGGGAGAGGTTAGGGTCTCGGGGCACAAACAGTCAGTGAGCTGCTCAGTGTTTGCTGCTCAGGAAGGAACCAAGGGCAGAGCAAGAGGCGGGGAGCTGAGAGGTGTAGGGCATGACCCAGCTTGAGGAAGGAGTGGGAGGCAGGGGCAGAGCTGGGGCCGGGGAGAGAGGCCCGCCTACTAGGTGGTCCAGGAGGGGAGGACACACTGGGGAGGGGGACACGTCCGAGGGGTGGGCCGCAGGGCGGAGACTCAACGTCCCCAGAAGTTTGCAATCTTTCACCTTCTTTCCTGCAACACTATTTGGATAAATTGGTACTCGGTCCGGGGCCGGATACAGACCCAAAAATGTAAACCATTCCGATAATTTCTCATTAGCTTTCCCCGGGACCAGCTACTGGTGGAGAGGACTGGCCGGCGGGGGGCAGAATTGCTGGGCTGGGGGCGGGACCAAGTACGTGCCCGCCCGACCTGTCGGGATTCGCGTGTCAGCCAGAGCCAGGCCAGGTGTGAGGGTCGACCCAACCCCCGCTCCCCGACACCAAGAGGCAGCGGGGAAAGGTTCCGTCACGTCCCTCCATCACGACTCTGAGCGCTGAAAGTCTTCCTCCCTATCATCTAGAGAGGTCCAGCAGGTGCAGGGGGAGGGGAGGTGGACCTGAAGTCCCCCGACTGGCACCCCCACCCCCGCCCCAAATCCAAGAGAACTCTCCAAGTCCGAGAGGCGGGTTTCACAAGAAAACCCTTGCCCCAAGCGCGCGAGCCGGCCCTCCTGGGAGCCCTGGCTTAACACACAGCGGCCACCTCTCCCCAACCAAGCAAGACGGTCCCTCGGCGCCCGAACCCTCGGGACAGTGAACCGCGCCGCCTCGCAGCGCCCCGAGGGGCGCAGCACACACCGTCTGCCACGTCGGGCCCTGGCCCGGGCTCCGGCACTGGGGGTCTGGGGATGGTAACTGGGAGCCGTGGGATTCGGGGGAATCCAAGATGAAGACACCAGGAATCAAGAGCTTCTGCTTCAGGGGCTTGGGGTGGGGGGCGGTGGAGAATAGGTCTGGTGGATTTGGGGAGTTCGGAACTCCGAGCGAGGACGATCGCAGGGGGTTGCGGGGTTGAGGACGGCATCGCCGGGAGGCTGCCTACAGGCTTGAGGGATGCCGAGGCTGGGGGCGGCAGGGCTTGCAGAAGGAGCCCCAAAAGGTGCCCTCTTCCGCCCTCGCTGATTCGAGAGCAGTCAGAAGTCCCCTGCCTCTCACGGTCTCCCCCCACCCCGGCACTCATCTCGGCCAAGCCCCGACGAGAGGGCCCACGGAGCCCCAGGTCCCAGGGGAAGCGGGCGCTAAGGAGGAGGACGGGGCAGCTCCCGGGGGGACTCACCTCCGCGCTGCCAGCCGCGGCGGGCGCAGGCCCTGGAAGGGTGAGGGCGCGGCCGGCTCACCCGCCCGCCGCGGAACTGTCCTGGGCGCCCAGCGCGCCCGCGCTCCGCCCGCCGGTTTCCAAGTTGCTCAATCTGCGGGCGGCTCACGCCCTCCGGGGCCGGCGCCCCACCCGGCGCATCGGTCCTCCGGGGCAGCCCGGTTCGGCCCTCCTCTCCACAGTCCCCACTCGGGCGATCCGCGCCGGGCTCTCCGCCCGCGCTGGGGCTCTCCGTTGCGCTTCGGCTCCGCCGGAGCTCCCAGCCGGGAGAGGGGCTAGTCCTCGGCGCGCACGAGGGAGGGAATCCCCCCCCTTTTCAGTCCCACCCCCGAGCCGGCCCCCCTTCCCGGGATCCGCAGCAAAAAACGGACTGGAGCGCCAGGCCTGGGAGTTCGTCGCCCCCCTCCCGCACGCCCTTGCCCTCAGCTGGGGCGCTGCGCTCGGAGCGCAGGGCTGGCAACTGCCCCCTTGGTCTGGACTCTGGCGCAGAGCCTCTGTCCTGCCTCCTCTCCTTCCCCTACCCTGCCTCCCCGGCGGTTCCAAGCGGCCAGAGCACCGGCGCAGCTGCAGGCATCCTGGGGGCAGAACAGGCCCGTGAGCCTACCAAAACCTCAGTTTCCCATCAGGAGCCTGGAAAGTGACAAGGATCAGGCTCCGAGGGAGTCTGGGGTCCCGCCTACACTCTCTTCTCAGCAGTCAACTCTTCAGAGCATCTTCCCAGTTCAGAGGAAATGTGACCTCCAGGGAACCCAGGTGAGGACCCTCCACTGGGAGCTGGTGCAGAATAGATCTTGAAGCAAAGCCTAGATACGAAATCCCTGCTCCAACACTTACCAGCTGTGTGGCGTTCCTAAATTACTTAACCTCTCTGAGCTTCAGAGCGCTCCTCTGTTTTGAGAGGCAGTGAAATGAAGGATGCAAGTGCCGGGTAAAATGGTAGGAACCATGCTGATGTTTGTGGGATGGGTCTTGAAGGGCTGCTGACACCTGTAGTGACCCAGATGCTGTTGAAATCAAGCCTGAAGGAGAGAAGGAGGGAGACTCACTTCTTGGGGTGGCAAACAGCATTCTTCAGCATCTCTTCAGACTGGGTAAAGGGAACTGGGCTAAAACTGTAGTTAGCACGAGTTAAGTTAGAGCAGAAAAGCTATACGGATGTGTGTGTGTGTGGGGGGGTAGGGGTGGTGAGTAATCAAGACAGGCTGTGGACTCTCCTTCTCCGGGGAGGAAGGGGGAGCACTGACTATGGAGACAAGGGCACAGGGTCATTTACAGTGACAGGGGGATGGATGGAATGACCTCTGGTGTATTATGATGGGCAGGCAGCAGAGATGGTGGATGGATGGCCAGAGAAAGCAGAGCATTGGGTTTTAAATACCAGGGTCTGGGCTCATTCGATCAGATCTTTGCCAAGTTTGCAGGGGGCAAACAGCCCTTTCTGAGTTTGGTCCTGGGTCCCATCCACCACCCCAGCCCCATTCCCTCCCCTCTACCCTCAGCCTCTCCTCCATCTCGCCGGCCCTTGGCTCTGCACTGTGCCTAATCAAACAGCCCCAAATGCTGAAAACTCAATGTTTATTTTATTTTATTTTTTTACACACTTGCATAACTCCCTGACAAGCCACGCCAGGCGTTGGGCTTTTTGTTTGGTTTTATTTTGTTGCATTTAGGGGGAAAAAAAGAGAGAGAGAGAGAGAGAATGAATAACACAAACCACCCAGCCCTAGAAGCAGTCCCAGGCCAGGCAGTGGGTCGGGTTTCCTGCCTGAGGAAAAGTCTGTGGGAGTTGGGGGTGGGGGGGCTCGCTACTAGGCTCAGGAATGAGCAAGCAAGGGAAGAAAGCCACCTGGGTCAGAGAAGATAATGGATTAGAACCATGTGACAAAAATGGGTGAATAATAAAGACCATTTCTTGTGCACCTAATATATGCCAAGCACTGTGCTTTGCATCTAAATTCTGTTACCTAATTTTGCAACCATTTTACTTTCTTTCTTTTTTCTTTTTCTCACAAATGTGAATTCGAAGCCTCAGAGACATCAAGTAATTTGCTCAGAGACAAACAGCCTGTAAGTGGCCAGTCCAGTTTTCATTATGTTAAATGACTTGTAATTTCCCTGAAAGTGTCATATTGCCCTGAGTTTGTGCATGCTGGTCTTTCTGCCTAGAAAGGCCTTCTCTGACCTTTCTCTTACCAGCCTTCAAAATGCCTACGTGAAATTTCACCCAGCCACCTCGCACGTCCACCTCTGGACTTCATGCAGAGCTATTCGTCACTCATCACTGGCCTGCAATTATCTCTCCCACTGCAGTGTGAGCCCCTTAAGGACAAATGTTGCATCTGATTCAGCCTTGTGATCCCAGCACCGCAAGCATACTTAACTAATGTTTGGTATGGCCATGACTGCATCTTTTGTAGTTCCTACAAGCTTATTCAGATGATGTCCCAGGTCACTATTTCTATTAACCCAGGCCAAGATCATCATTCTTATTAGAAGACCTAAGGTCAGTGGGCTCGGTCAGGGTAGTAGCTCCTAGAGATTAGTGAAATTCTTCATAATTCGTGTCATCCTCTGCCAGGCAAGAACTGTTCTACCACCTGCAGTGTCCTTGTCAATATACTTCCAGCTGCAAGAAACAGAAGACCAACTCACAATGTTAGACAGCAGAGTGGTGTATTATCTCATGTATCGGGAAGAGCTGACAAGCCACACACATCAGATTCTGTCTTCTAGTCTCATTCCACTGCCCTCAGTGTCTTGGCCACTATCCTCATGATCCCAAGATGGCTGCAGCAGCTCCAGACACTGCATCTTCAACCAAGTCCAGCAACCACTTAAAGAGTTATGTGGTGTTTGAAAATGGTTTAAAGGATAATATTTGAGTTGTTTTATCCCAATTTAAAAAATTTTAAAGGAGCTAACTGGATCATGTGCCCACCACGGAACAAACCACAGACAAGAGGGATGATGCTACTAAAATTAGCATAGACCAGTCAGGATTTACTTGAACTATGAGGGAAAGAGTGCTCACAAACAAAAGTAAAACTGACAGCTCTGAAGAAGGGGAGACAGGCTTTTGGGTAGGCAACCAACAGTGCTTGTGATCACACTGTGACTCAAAGAAAAGATGACTTTGTTATTGTCAATTTATTGTAGACTTTCTTGCAAACCTTAGTCTCTGTGACCCCATTGTCCTCTGAGATCGTGTCTTCTGTCTCTCTTTCACGGAGGCAATATAAGGTAGTGCTTAAGTGCACAGATACTGGAATTAGCCTTGTTGGAGTTCAAAGCCTATCTCTTCCACCAACTAGCCCAATGTCATTGGGCCAGTCACTTCACCTCCCTGAGCCTCAATGTCCTCATCTGTAAAATGGGTGTAGAAACACTATGTCCCACCACAGCTCTTATGGGCCTAGCATAAGGTGATGCATTTAAATAAAGAGCTCACAGCAGGACTTTCCAGGTGGCCCAGTGGCTAAGAACCTGCACTCCCAACTAAGACATGGCACAGCCAAATAAATAAATCAGTTCAGTTCAGTTCAGTTGCTCAGTCATGTCCAACTCTTTGCAACCCCATGGACCACAACACGCAAGGCCTCTCTGTCCATCACAACTCCCGGAGTCCGCTCAAACCCATGTCTATTGAGTCGGTGATGCCATCCAACCATCTCATCCTCTGTCATCCCCTTTGCCTCCTGCCCTCAATCTTTCCCAGCATCAGGGTCTTTTCAAATGAGTCAGCTCTTCGCATCAGGTGGCCAAAGTATTGGAGTTTCAGCTTCAACATCAGTCCTTCCAATGAACACTCAGGACTAATCTCCCTTAGGATGGACAGGTTGGATCTCCTTGCTGTCCAGGGGACTCTCAAGAGTCTTCTCCAACATCACAGTTCAAAAGCATCAGTTCTTCGGCGCTCAGCTTTCTTTACAGTCCAACTCTCACATTCACACATGACTACTGGAAAATCCATAGACTTAACCAGATGGACCTTTGTTGGCAAAGTAATGTCTCTGCTTTTTAATATGCTGTCTAGGTTGGTCATAACTTTCTTTCCAAGGAGTAAGCATCTTTTAATTTCATGACTGAAGTCAAATATATAAAATACAAAACTCAAGCAGTGCTAGGAATCATACTGACTACTTAGTAATGCTAGTTTTTATAATTAGCTGTAATTTTGTCCTGTCACTGATAAATATTAACTGCTATTGTATCCCAGGCATTGGGCTGGGAATGGAGGATAGATAAATGGATATCAAGGAATTCCCTGGTGCTCCAGAGATTAGGACTCAGCACTTTCACTACCGTGGCCCCGGGTTGAATCCCTGGTCAGAAAACTAGGATCTCACAAGCTGCATGTGCAACCAAAAAGAGAGAGGGAAATGGATATTATACTATCTTTCTAAGGTGCTTCTGGTCTAGTAGGGGATACATTTATAAGACCAGGTAGATGAGGAAGACTGATGGCACAATGAAAGGAGCAATCGTGACTCTTTGAGGGCATCAGAGAAGCTTCTCCAAAGAGGAAATTCTTGCTTGAAAGACTTGGCATTTTCTAATCATGTGAGAATGGGAGATTTAAAAGGTGTTCTAGGCAGAGGGAATGGTGTGTGCAAAGGCCCAGAGGCCTGATGAATCATGGTGCCCTGAGGGGCATAAGTTATCCTCCTTTGTAGGGATTTAGGATGAGAGAGGTGAGAAGTAGGGCAGCAGGTGAGATCCTTCCAGAAGGGCCTTGTGTACCAGGCTAAAGAGCAGGGACTTCACCTCAAGGGCAGTGGGGCTTATGACATGGGTAAGAGGCAGGATGGAGTTGTACTTTAGAAGAAGTCCCTGGCAGCTCTTTTGTAAAAAAATATTTATTTTTTTAAATTATTTACTTTTTGGCTGCATGGGTCTTAGTTGCAGCATACAGGATCCATAGTTGTGACACTCAAATTCCTCGTTGAAGCATGTGGGATCTAGTTCCTGACCGGGAATCGAACCTGAGCCCCTTGCACTGGAAGCACGGAGTCTTAGCCACTGGACCACCAGGGAAGTCCCTGGCAGCTCCGGTGAAGGCTGGATTTGAAGCAGAGAGCCTGGAGGGGGTTAGCAGTCCCAGTGAGAGATGGTAAGGAGGGAAATTCCCTAGAACACAGCTCTGCCCCTCCTCTTTCCTTGCTCGGTCCTCCCTGCCTGAGGGCCAGTGTGTCCTCTGGAAGCCGGCTCCCACCACAAGCCCACCCTCCCAGAGTCTCTGATTTGTAGAGAGCTTGGGTTCCCCTAACACACCCCTTGGGATGCCACAGCTCTCACCCCTTGGGCTCTGGAAAGCTGCTCCTTCCTTTCCTCCCCTTGCCCGCCCTGTATGGTCCTCCCTCTACCATCCTGGGAACTGCCTGTTCTCCATTCTTGCTGTTCTGCCTCCCTCCTCTCCTCACCAGGGTCTCCTGCCCTCCAGTGATGTCTTTGGTTACCCAGGACTTTGATGTCTATCTCGAGGTGCTCTTTTCCATCACAGGCACAACCATCATCTCGGGGACCTCATGCTCCATGTCAGGGCCACTTTCAACACCTCCCAGACCTCCCAGTGTCAATCGTCCCTTCAGCCTCCTGTCCACAGGGCCATTCCCTCTTGGCCTCACCTGAACTGCTTCATCTCTGAGATCCTAGGTGCCCCCATCAGGCCCCCACGAGACCCCCTTCCCCCTAACTCAGATTCTTGATGTTTAAACTACTTGATCATGATTTCTGCCCTGTCCTTGCCTCAACATCTTCCCTGCCCTGCAAACCCTCCACCCCTTCCCACTGAATTCTGGAGGAGAATCTTCCGGCTAATCTGCGAGCTTCCACTGGGCTCACAGCTACGGGTATCCACCCCTCAAGCCACCCAGCCTCATCAAGACACCTGAGACAGCCAAGAGTGACTCCTCTCATTTCCTGTCCCTAAAAGTAAACTCGTGGGACTTCCCTGGTGGTCCAGTGGCTAAGACTTCATGCTCCCAACGCAGAGGGCCCAGGTTTGATCCCTGTTCAGAGAGCTAGATCCCACATACCGCAACCAAGAGTTTGCATGCTGCAGCTGAAAGATCCTGCATGCCGCAACTAAGACCCAGCACAGCCAAATAAATACTTTTTAAAAGCACACACATAAAAAAACTAAACTCGTGACCCCCTACCTAGAACCTCTTTCTCTTCAGATTTCTCTTTGGTAAATAGCGGTGAACCTGATAAACAGGAAACTGGGAGTTGTTTTTCATTCTTCTTCTCTCACCTCCCACATTCACTCCGTCGGCAAATTATGTTGGTTCTACCTCCAGACCATTTCCCAAACCCATCCACTGCTCACTTCTCTCTTTTATGCCATCTTTGCGGCTTACCTGGCCCACCCGTACGTATCTCTGACAACTGCCCCTCTGTCCCCACCCCCAACACAGCCTTCACACAGTAGCCAGAAAAAACTTTAAAATTTGTAAAGCAGATCCCATCACTCACTCCCCTGCTTAAACCTTCCAGTGATTTTCCATCGCACTTAGAATCAAATCCAAACACCATCCCATATAAGGCCACATCCCTCCAGCTTCATCTATCGCCTCTCTCTTAGCTTCAGTTTTACCAAGCTTCTTTCAGCTCTCTGATCACTCCAAACTCTTTCTTGTCGCAGGGCCTTTGCACAGGTCCCTTGTCAGCTCACACTTCCCACAGCCCTTCACATGGACAGCTTCTTTTCTGCCTCCCAATCTCAGTTTAAACGTCGTTTTGTTCAAAGGGCCTTTCCTGACCTCTCCATCCAAGTGGTTCCCTTAATAGTATTCCCTATCATAGATTTCTTTCTGTTTCAGTGGATGCTGTATTTTTTTATTTATTAAAAAATTTAATTATAAATTAAAAACATTTTTATTGAAGTACAGTTGATTTATAATGCTGTGTTAGTTTCTGCTATACAGTAAAGTGGGTCAGTCATACATCCAGTCCTTTTTAGATTCTATTCCCCTTTAGGTCATTACGGACTATTGAGAAGACTTCCCTGTGCTATATAACAGGTCCTTATCTGTTACCCATTTTATACAGTACTGTGTGTATGTCAATCCCAATCTCCCAATTTATCCCTCCCTACCCTTCCCTCCTGGGTATTCATTGGAAGGACTGATGTTGAAGCTGAAACTTCAATACTTTGGCCACCTGATGTGAAGAGCTGACTCATTTGAAAAGACCCTGATGCTGGGAGGGATTGGGGGCAGGAGGAGAAGGGCACGACAGAGGATGAGATGGTTGGATGGCATCACCGACTCGATGGACATGGGTTTGGGTAGACTCCAGGAGTTGGTGATGGACAGGGAGTCCTGGCGTGCTGCGGCTCATGGGGTCGCAAAGGGTCGGACACGACTGAGCTACTGAACTGAACTGACCCTTCCCTCCTGGTAACCATAAGTCTCTACATCTGTGGCTGTCTCTGTTTTGTAAGTAAGCTCATTTGTGCCACTTTTTTAGATTCCACATGTGAGCAGTGCCATATGGTGCTTGTCTTTCTCTCACTGACTTCACTCAGTATGACAATCTCTAGTGGACGCTGTATTTTGTAATCATTCACTCGCTGTCTCCCCTGTGGGACTCGAGTTCCCATTGCTCGCGTGTGAAGAGCCTTCTTCCTTTTGTAGTCCTTGCTTTCCCCACATGACCCATTGCTAAGGTCACCAGCAACCTCCTAATTGCCGAATTCTGTAAGTCCTTTCTCTTTTCTATCTTGCTGCAACTTAATGTATTTATTTATTTTTGGCCTCACCATGTGACTTGTGGGCTGTTAGTTTCCTGACCAGGGACCGAACCTGTGCCCCCAGCAGTGGGAGCTCAAAGTCCCAAGCACTGGACTTCCCTCTCTGATACTCTCATTATCCCCTCTTTCTTAGAAGGTTTCTCTCCAGGGTCCTGGTTCCTGTTCTCTGTCCTTTGCCAACCTTTCTTCCCAGCCCTAAAGGTAATTCCTGGCCCTATGTTCTTCTCTTTGACTGGGAATTCATATAGATAAAAAGCACAGTGTGTGACAGTTAGAAAAGTAAGTGTGAGGGTTAATTTTGTGCATCAACTTGGGAAGGCCGTGGTGCAAACATTGTTCTAATTGTTTTTATGAAGCTATTTTTAAGATGAGATAAACATTTAAGACTTTGAGGAAAGCAGATTACTGCCATAATGTGGGTGGGTCTCATTCAATCAGTTGAAGGACTTAATAAAATAAAAACTGACCTCCACTGAGCAAGAAGGAATTCTGCTAGCCTTTGGAATTGAACTACAACAGCAACGCTTTCCTAGGTCTGCCTCCAGCCTACCCTGGTGATTTTGGATTTGCCATATCTGCAATCATGTGAGCCAGTTCCTTACACTACACACACACACAGAGAACACACTGGTTCTGCTTCCCTGGAGAGCCCCACTAATACGGTTAACTAAACGTACATCATGAGAAACGCTGGGCTGGAGGAAGCACAAGCTGGAATCAAGATTGCTGGGAGAAATATCAATCACCTCAGATATGCAGGTGACACCACCCTTATGGCAGAAAGTGAAGAGGAACTAAAGAGCCTCTTGATGAAAGTGAAAGAGGAGAGTAAAAAAGTTGGCTTAAAGCTCAACATTCAGAAAATGAAGATCATGGCATCTGGTCCCATCACTCCATGGGAAATAGATGGGGAAACAGTGGAAACAGTAATCACTGCAGATGGTGACTGCAACCATGAAATTAAAAGACGCTTACTCCTTGGAAGGAAAGTTATGACCAACCTAGATAGCATATTAAAAAGCAGGGACATTACTTTGCCAACAAAGGTCCGTCTAGTCAAGGCTATGGTTTTTCCTGTGGTCATGTATGGATGTGAGAGTTAGACTGTGAAGAAAGCTGAGCGCCGAAGAATTGATGCTTTTGAACTGTGGTGTTGGAGAAGACTCTTGAGAGTCCCTTGGACTGCAAGGAGATCCAACCAGTCCATTCTAAAGGAGATCAGCCCTGGGTGTTCTTTGGAAGGACTGATGCTGAAGCTGAAACTCCGGTACTTTGGCCACCTCATGCGACAAGTTGACTCATTGGAAAAGACTCTGATGCTGGGAGGGATTGGGGGCAGGAGGAGAAGGGGACGACAGAGGATGAGATGGCTGGATGGCATCACTGACTCGATAGATGTGAGTCTGAGTGAACTCCAGGAGTTGGTGATGGACAGGGAGGCCTGGCGTGCTGCGATTCATGGGGTTGCAAAGAGTCGGATACGACTGAGCGACTGAACTGACTCAACTGAAATGTTAACTAAAACATCTCCCAAACTCTTTTCCTTAGTGAGATCATCCTCACAGGTCCAAACATGTTGGGCCTGAGAGTCAGGGCACCCAGATTCTAGTTCCGGGTCTCCCATTCGCTGGCTGGGTGACCTTATCCGAGTCCCTTGACACTTGTAAACTTATTTCTCCCACGACCTTTCCCATATCAATAAACAGCACCTCTAGCACCCAACCGCTAAAGGTAAAACCCAAAGCATCCTGGGCTGCCATCTCCTACTCCCTCCATCTGATCCATCAACAAGCTGTTGCACTTCTGCCTCCAGAGGGTGTCTGGATCCAGGCACTGGGCTCCATCTCTCCTCCCATCACCCTGGTCCAGGCACTGTCATCTCCTGCCTGGTGATGCTGGTCTCCCCGCTTCCCTTTTGTCCCCACAATCCACAGCAGCCAGGGTGATTTTTTGAAAAAAATACAAGTCAAATCAGGGACTTCCCTAGTGGTCCATTGGCTAACACTCCATGCCCTCAGTGCAGGGGGCCTGAGTTCGATCCCTGGTCAGAAACCTAGATCCCACATGCTGCAACAAAGAGTTCTCATGCCAGAACAAAGACTGAAGATCCTGGGTGCTGCAACCAAGGCCTGGTGCAGCTAAATATAGAAATGTTTCCTTTTAAAAATCAAATCATAGCACTTGTATGAGTTTCCTCTTGCTGTTGTAACAAAGTAGCACAACTTCAGTGGCTTAAAGTAACATGAATGCATTATCTTATGCTTCTAGGAATCAGAAGCCCAGTATAAGTGGTTAGGGCTTCCTTCCTTCTGGAGGCTGTTTCCTTGCCTTTTCATGTTCTAGAGGCCACCCACATTCCTTGGCTCATCGCCCCTTCCTTGCATCACTTTGACCTCCGGTTGCTGTCATCACATTTTGTTCTCTGAGCCTCCTGCTTTCCTTTTATAAGGATCCCTGTGATTATACAGGGCCCACCTGGATGATTCGAGATTATCTCTGCATGTTAATCATAGCTGTGAAATCTCTTTTTCCAGATCAGGTAACACATTCACAGTTTTGGGAGATTAGCAAGTTGGCATCTCTAGGGGGCTGTGTACCATGGCACTCTTAAATCTTCCCACTGCACTTAGAATTAAGGTCAAACATTTCCACCAAAATCCTTGGTGGCTGCCCCTGCTTGCTGACTCTGCCCGTGGTGACCTCTTGCTTTCCTCTGAGAGCCCCAAACCTGACCCTGCTGGATAGTCTTTCTCTTCCTTTTTCTTCATCCTTGAACGTTCTTCTTGTAAGTCCACACGTGGCCTATCCTTCTCATCATTTGTCTCGGCTCAAATGTCACCTCCTTGGAGAGGCTTTCTCTTGCCTAAAGGACCTCTGAAAAGCCATTTTGTATCATTTTCTTCATAGCAGTTTATTGCTTTATTTTCTCTTTTTTTCTCTCTCTCTCTTTTTTTTTTTTTTTCTCTTCCAATGAGTCAGCTCTTTGCATCAGATGGCCAAGATATTGGAGCTTCAGCTTCAGCATCAGTCCCTCCAGTGATTATTCAGAGTTGATTTCCTTTAGGATTGGCTGCTTTGATCTCCTTCCAGGACCTTTAAGGCTTCGTTTTCTCCCACCCAGTCCCTCCCAGACCCCAGAGAACTCTTATCTATCTTCCCTTCCCGCCCACCAGCTAGAATCCCCAGATACATCACTTGACCCAACCTCATGCCTATGCTCTCAGCATCCTTACTCCTTTGGGTATTCTGCTGCACCAGCTCAGCAAAATCACAACCCACATCAGTCCAGATGTTAACCTTCTTTGCTCCAAATGCAGGTTGATGAGTGTTACCAGGGGAAGTCACCCAGCCTGGAGACAGGTGCCACTGGGTATTCCTGGTCTCCAACCTCTCCTGGGTCCTCAGCACTGCCCAGCGAACCCTTCACGATCCCAGTGACCTGTCTGTGACATCCAATTTCTGGTATGGCCTCAATCTACCATGCATACATTGCTCTGAGACAATTAGAACCTCAGGTGTACAGCATTTTATTTCTGCCTGATAGTTTCTTATCTATCATTTATTTGTTTGTTGTTTGTCTCCCCCATGGGAATATAGGCATCTTCAAAGCCAAGCTTTTGTCTCTCCAGTATCCCCAGCACTGGAACTCAACTAGTATTTGTAGAACGCATTCAGTTCAGTTCAGTTCAGTCGCTCAGTCATGTCCGACTCTGCGACCCCATGAATCGCAGCACGCCAGGCCTCCCTGTCCATCACTGACTGCCGGAGTCTACCCAGACCCATGTCCATTGAGTCGGTGATGCCATCCAGCCATCTCATCCTCTGTCGTGCCCTTCTCCTCCTGCCCCCAATCCCTCCCAATATCAGGGTCTTTTCAAACGAGTCAGCTCTTCGCATCAGGTGGCCGAAGTACTGGAGTTTCAGCTTCAACATCAGTCCTGCCAATGAACACCCACGACTGATCTCCTTTAGGATGGACAGGTTGGATCTCCTTGAAGTCCAAGGGACTCTCAAGAGTCTTCTCCAACACCACAGTTCAAAAGCATCAATTCTTCTGCGCTCAGCCCTCTTTATAGTACAACTCTCACATCCATACATGACTACTGGAAAAACCATAGCCTTGACTAGATGGACCTTTGTTGACAAAGTAATGTCTCTGCTTTTTAATATGCTATCTAGGTTGGTCATAACTTTCCTTCCAAGGAGTAAGCGTTCAGTTCAGTTCACTTCAGTGACTCAGTCGTGTCCGACTCTTTGCGACCCCATGAATTGCAGCACGCTAGCCCTCCCTGCCCATCAGGAACTCCCAGAGTTCACCCAAACTCACGTCCATCAAGTCGGGGATGCCATCCAGCCATCTCATCCTCGGTCGCCCCCTTCTCCTCCTGCCCCCAATCCCTCCCAGCATCAGAGTCTTTTCCAATGAGTTGACTCTTCGCATGAGGTGGCCAAAGTACCAGTTTCAGCTTCAGCATCATTCCTTCCAAAGAACACCCAGGACTGATCTCCTTTAGAATGGACCGGTTGGATCTCCTTGCGTTAGTGAGCCTCAATTTCCTCATCTTTTCAATGGGTAAAATAATACCTTCTGTTTCATCAGTTTACTTTGAGGAGTAAATGAGATAATAATAGCTATCTTTTTTGTTGTTGCCAATAATGAGCCAAGCACTACACTAGGCACTTAAGATGGAATGTTCTTGTGTTAGTTCAATGTCATTTGGTGGCAAAGAACAGAAACCCTCTAAAGCCAGCACAAGGGAAAGGAGGCTGATCAGAATGCTGCCTCCACTAACCTCATGAGGATCCAAGGAGGGGAATGAAATGCAGAAGAGACAGGATGTCTCCTGGGAACAAGAAGGGTGACAGTCATCACTCTCCATCTGTCCCTCTGTGGGGTCACCTGGTCCCTTATTACCTACTTCTGTCTGGGCAGGTGTGTCTTCTTTCTGAAGTCTGGCTTGCACAATGCCACTCACGGCCCAACCCACCCTTAATATTTTCTTCTGGCCAAACCATCTGGCTTGCAGGATACCAGAGGCAGAACCCACACTCCTGCAAAGAAAGCACTGAGCCCTAACCACTGGACCACCAGGGGCTTCTCCAAACTTTGCCAATGTGTCTTTCTTTGATGACTGATAAGATGGAATCTATTTTGCAAATGTCTACCATTAAACATGTATAATTTCCTGCTCTGTGACTTGACAGCGTGGCTGCCCAGCTTCTACTCCCATCTCCCAGGGTCCCAAGCCATTCCAGGGAGAGGTGTTTACTGGCCCTCAGTTGACTCTATTATTGACCCCTGGTACAAACACCTGTGGGCAGGATGATGAGGTCATGGGGCACATGTGGCTTCAGGAGGGATTGTGGAAAGAGGACAATTCTTAAACGGATGTGACAGGACAGGCACCCCAGCACCCCAAAACACAGCTGACACAAAACAGAGCATATGGCACATCCCCAACAAACACTCTCCCTTCCCCAACTGCTCTGCCGGCCTCCTAACCCAGAGCCCTGTGGCTCCTCCACATATGTCTCTCGAGCTTGGTTCTCCTATCCTACTATCAGTCAATACGTCCAGCTACCTGCCATCTCTTCAAATTCAACCTACAAAGAGTCAGATCACTCCTCCCCTAGAAACAAGCTCACGTTCCTAGTGCCCCTGTCTCTGACCGGCTGCCCTCTTGCAGGAAGCCCGAGTCTGAGTCCCCGCACCTCCTGTCTCGTGTCTCAGGCCATGGAAGTAGTGTGTGCCTTCCTGCACTTTCCCTGCTGTGGTTCGTCATCTCTGCACCTCTGGTCTCCAGCACCAGAGAGTTAATGAGTGTTTGTTCTCTCACAGCATGGCAGGGCAAAGTGGCTAAACGCAGAGCTTTGGAGCCAGACTGAACTGGGTTCAAATCCCAACTCTGCCCGGTTAATTTTGTGACCTTGGCAAGTCTCTGGAGGTTGACAACTTCTGTTTCCTCATGTATAGAATGGAAGTAATTATAGCTCCCCCCCTTACAGGGTTGTTGAGAGAGATGACAGGATGCTTGTAAAGCAGGCAAATACATAGTTTCTCAGTGACTGATTGATTAGGATCAGCAGTGTGCTAGGAAAACACAGATAAGCAGGAAATGATCCCTGTTTTAAGAAGCCTGAAGTTTCTTCATGGCTCAGCGTTACTCACTGTGATAGCCTTTTGACTCCCTGCCTGACAAGGTCCTTCTGGCAATATACCAACTGTGAATTATAGTATGTAACATTAATTATGTATAACTAGCTCCTGGTTATGAGAGCAATTACGATCATTTAGAAAACAAAGCAGGAGTAGACCCATCCTTACTCACCTCAGTGTGATGGAACTCACACCTTCTGGGGATGCTGTTTTGCAGCAATTATGTCACTTGTCACGTACCATCAGCTGACATTTTGCAAGTATTGGGCTGTGTCATTAAAAATCTTTTGCTGCACCATTTTGAATGGCTTCTATAGGTGATGTACTCAATGGAACAACATATATTTGCCCCTCTTCCAGTTTTAGACGCTTGGGTGGGTACTTCCCCCCAAGATAAACAATGCACAGTGGACATCACATGTCCATAGGCTCTGCCGCCCGTGGGGAAGTCACTTGAGGTCTGATGTCATGCATTTGTTGGCTTTCTTAGCGCTCGACAATGCTGTGGGCTGGACATGATAATCCGCAGTGTTGTTTAGTCACTAGGTCATGGAAAATTCTTTTGTGACCCTGCGGACGATGGTCCATGAGGCTCCTCTGTCCATAGGATTTCCCAGGCAAGGAAACTGGAGTGGGCTATCATTTCCTTCTCCAGGGCATTTTTCTGACCCAGGGGTCGAACCCAAGTCTCCTGCCTTGGCAAGTGGATTCTTTACCGCTGAGCCGCCGGGGAAGCCCGTCTTCATTGTGCAGACAAGGACGGGGCCTGGCCACCCAGGCAGCCCTGCTCAGGTGCCGCTGCAGACACCGAGGTTTGCACCCACCTCTCTGTGACTCACCACCCGGCTCAACCATGTCGGGCAGGGCTGTGGACACGAGTTCTAACAGCGAGGCTGGTGCGCCTGCTTTGAAGGATCCTCATTTACATTGTCAGCCTGCTTGCCAGCACCCAGAACCATGCCCGGCATGTCACATGTGCCTGAGAAGTATTGAATGATGAGTGGAGAAAAGGTGGTTGTGTTTGAGGCTGTCCTTCTTATTATGCTTTTACTTCCACTGGGTATTCTCTTTAAAGGGGAAAAAAAAAACTTTGCTAATTTGATAGGCAGAAGTGTTACCATGCTTTAATTTGCCTTTCTTTGATGACTGATATGGATGGAATATATTTTACAAATGTCTACCACTAAACATTTATAATTTCTATCCTGTGAATTAAAAAATTATTGAGTAATAGTTGATATACAGCATTATATTCTGTCCTGTGAATTTTGTATCCATATCCCACTAATCTATTGAGCTCTTCGTGGGGAGTTTCCCCCTTAGGTTGTACGAGATTGATAGATGGAAAGAATATTCATTATTTGTTTGTCGTATCCATTGCAACTATTTCCCTCAGCCTGTCATTTGCCCTTTACTTCCAATCACATTATTTTTTCCCATGGGGTTCCTGGCTATGCATCTATCCTCCTGGTTAGCTCATGAGTCCCCCAAAATTGGCAACAACTTTCCCAAATCTCTCAGCTCCTTGACAGGGGACTGAGCACGAGGCAGATTTCTAAAAATTCCTTCTTCAGGGTCTCACAACATTCAGCATACTTCACAGGCACTAGCTTCCTTGGATCAGAAGCATCCCCACTGGAAGATATTACTGTTTACAACTTTCTGATGAGGATACTGAGGCACAGAAAGGCTAAGTGCTCTGCCCATGAGTGCTCAAGCCTGGATCTGAACTCAAATCGTCTGACTTGATGGCCGTACTTCCTCCATCACACCAAGATGCTGACAGCAGGTACAGGCCCATGCTCCTTTTTTCTTGTGAGTGTGTTGTTTTGCCCAATGTCCATGAGAGATAGAGAGAGAGAGTGTGTTGTATGGGGTGAGGGAAGGGAATGAAATAAGGAAGAAGCTGGGACTGAGACTGGAAAGTAGAAGGCCTTGAATGCTAATCCAGGGTCAGATTTTATTCTTTAGAGTAAAGGATATTCAGATTCTCCTCTCATGTCCCTGCCCCTCCCAGAAAACAAGAGCCAGGCCACCCAGACAGCATGGCCCACGATTGGTGGCAGAGCAAGAAACATGTCAGGAAGCACCGGCCACCAGCTCTCCTCCACCTCACAGAGGAGGGGACCAGGCCCAGCGAGGGGAAGTGACTTACCCAAGGTCACTCTGTCACTTAGATATTAGAAGCCAGGTGTCCCGACTCCCAGCTAAAGGTCCCATTCTCTAATCACCCAGCCCCTCCAAGCAAAACCAAGAATGTCTGGGAGACTGGGCTGAAGCTCTCACTCATTCATTCACTCATTTCATGTATTCAATTAGTATTTATGAAGCACTTACTATATGTCAAGTTTTAAACTAAAATAAGGGCCTCCCAGGGGGCTCAGTGGGTAAAGAATCCACCTGCCAATGCAGGAGACATAAGTGATGCGGGTTTGATCCCCAGAACGGGAAGATTCCCTGGAGGAGGGCATGACACCCACTCCAGCTTTCTTGTCTGGAGACTCCCATGGACAGAGGAGCCTGGTGGGCTACAGTCCATGGGGTCACAAAGAGTCGGACACAACTGAGCACGCACGCAAACTGAAACAAAACAAAACTAGAAAACAATGAAAGATAAGAAAGATTTGGCTCCTGTCCTTGCGGGTAGTCCAGAGGGCGAGAGGAACGAGTCAGGCAGCGATTACATTTCAGGGAAAGCCATCGTCAGAGGCCCAGAGGAAGCAGGAAGTGGCTGAGCGTGCACTGTGCGGTTGGTGTGATGACAGATACTGCTCCATAAGCAGCATCAGGTGGTGGGCCCAAGTCTGAGTCCACGGAGGGCTGTCCTCTCTGTGCCAGCCTGCCCCAGGTGGGGCTTACACAGAGCAGGCTGGACAGCCAATGAGATTCAGGTCCTCCGGGCCCTGGACTCTTTGGGGAGCAGACAGGCAATGGAGAGACAGCCCTCATTCAGCCTGCCGAGTGAGCCCTCAGTTCAGTTCGGTCCAGCTCAAGTGAGCTCAGGGTAAAGGAGGGGATGGGTAGAGGGAGAGGGTGAGCAGGCCAGGTAGAGGGGTCAGGCAGGAGCTCTTACGATGAGACTGGCTCTGCTCGTTGTGGCACGCATGTCTACAGATCTGTGTGCTCATCAGGTATGTGTGTGTGTGCAAGTGTCTGCGTGCAGAGGAGGCTGTGCCAGTGGGTACGTCTGGGCACATCTGAGTGTCCCATCTGTGCAGCCGTCTGTGTTTGTCTGTGTGGGGTCAGTGGTTATGGTTGTGTGCTTGTATCAGTGTGCGTGTTCGTATGTCTGTGTGCGTGTGTGTATGTGTTCTCACATAACCCTAGAACTGATGTCCTCCTTTTCTGGGATGGGGGGAGGAGGGTGGGAACTTCCCAATCACCAGCCCAAGCACTGCTCCCCACCCCCCACTCCCCAGGCTCGTGCCCACCCCTACTGCCCGCTGCATGATGCGCTCCCACCCAGCGGCACCAGGCCAAGAGCCGACTTCTTCCAGCTTCTAGGTTCAGCCTTCCCAGGACCTCATGTTGTTTGTGAAGAGTTGAACCCTGAGCTGGGGCAGGCCAGGGTCCCTGAGGCAGAAGCAACTCAGGTTCACATGCATACAGACACACACCTGATACACGTATGCACAGAAGTGTCCGCACACATACGCACACCAGGTACAAGTGCAAATATGCACAGGCATCCACAGCCTCTGGGCGCTGGTCCAAGGGAGACAGGAAGGGCCAGCCAGGTCCAGTGTACCCCAAGGAGGCCTGGTTGCCACGTCCAGTGTCTTCTATCATGCATCCCATATCCCCCTTCAGTGGGTGTCCAGGTACACGGATGCTGGGACAGGTGGAGAGGCAGACAGAGGAGCCTTCACAGGCACGCTGAGGCACCAGAACACACAAGGATGTCTACGTGTGTCCATGGGACTACAGGGGCAAAGTGCCCCACGCCAGGGCACCTGCGCACACAAGGTAACTGTGATCCCCTGCACCTGCTCACAAACGAAGGGGAGCGGGGGACTGACAACAAGACAGTTCTTCTATTTAGTTGGCTGTGTGATCTTGAGCAAGTTGCTTACCCTCTCTGAGCCTCTGGTGAAGATAATGTAACATGGAGATACTAACTGTACCTCCCTCATAGAGTTATGAGACAGTCACAGGTTCACGTTCATTCTTTCAATATATACCGAGTGTCTACCCCATGGCATGCGCTGTGCTAGTCACTAGGCTTGTAACACTGAATGAAACTAAGATAAAGATCTATCCTTGTGGAGTTACTTTCTGGTACATACAGACTAATGCATGCATTGCCCTCAGGCAAGGTCTGGCATACAGTAGGGACTCAATAATATTTACTTCTTACTCTCTGCTCCCACCTGATGTAATTTCTAGGTGAGGAGCAAGGGAGGAGCCCCTCTGGAGCCCCCCAACCTCTGAAGGATCTCTCAAGCAACCCCAGGTGAAAGGAAGGTGGCAGGGGATGGGATGAAAGACCAGGATAATGACTCCTCAGCCCAAATGGTCCCCTGGTTGGCACCTCCTGTTCACCAACCCCAACCCCAACCCCCAGATCTGGGCCATGAACTTGGAAATAAGAACCCCTCTCTCTGCCTTCCCATCTACCCCACTTCCCACCAACCACACGTGGCTTCCATCACAGCTCAGCCAGACCAGACCAGCGGTCCGGTGGGCTTAGCTGACCCCTCCACCAGATCCCTTGGGCCCTGCACAGAGTGGGCATAGAGGTGGACTGCTGTGGGGCAGAGGAGCTCTGAGACCAGAGAGCAAGGAAGGGGGTCTCCAAAGCCCACCCTGCCTCCTTCCACTTTCCACAGCCCTCCAGCTGTGAACCACAGCCCCTTGCTCACTTAACCCAGACCACAAAGCAGGTGGGAAAAAGGGTCTTTCTTGTTAGACCTCAGTGAGCCCAGAGCAGCCAGCTCAGTACTTGTGTGTGTTGGGGGGTCTTAGTCGCAGTCCAGCACTGCCACGCATCCGAGAGGTGTTGATCATCTCCCCGCCCTGCCTACCCTAGGTCCCTAGAGTTGGGTGGGGCTATCCTCCCTTCCCCCCCACCCACAATAGGGCCCCCCAGCCTGCCCAGAAGCAGGAGAGATTGACTTCCTCCCTCAGCCTCCACCCAGATATCTAGCTTTATCCCTAGGAACCCAGACCTGCTCCTTCCCAGGGGATCCTGGCTCTTCCCCTAGTGTGCGGAGCTGGGTGTGAATGTGTGAATCAGTTGAGAAGGGAATCAGTTGTGCCCTACAGAGCAGAGGGAAGTGTGGGTGTGTTAAGGATTGTGTATGGGGGAGGTTTTGCTTCTTTGTTTACCCCTGCACCTGTGTGTGTGTATGTGTGTGTGTGTGTGTGTGTTGTCCTGGGTTGCTGAGCACACAGGCACATGCAGCTGTATACATTTGGAGGCCGAGTGTCAAGGATTGCAGGACCTCAAGATTCCTAGGGACCCTGGAAATCTTTCCATCCCACCCTGTACCTGTGTACTCAGCATAGGAGCAGATCAGTATGTGGGAGCATGTGTGTGTGGGGAAGATGGAAGCAGACTCAGTAATAAGGACCTGTGTTCTGGTCTGGGAACCCCAGCTCACTGCCTGGCATCAGGCTGAGTGCTCATGTGCAAAATCCGAACCAGCATGATAGCCCTCGAGGTTAGGAAGGAGACAACATCCTTCTATAAACAAGGGAACTGAGGCCCAGAGGGCGGACTTAGACCCTGGGCTCAGAGAGTCAGCACCTAGACTGGAAGCCAAGACTTGATCCGGGGCCCCCCACTCCAGTGCTGCGAGGTTTACCTTTGACCTGGGAGGTGTGCAGACAGTGCGGGACCTGCGGCGGTGGGGGGAGTAGGGGCAGGGGGGAGGGACAGGTGCAGGGCTGTGTAGGCACCAGCATGCACACTGGGGTGTGTGTGTCAACTGGGTCTGTTGAGTACAAGCACACCTGTGGAAGCCGGGCAAGTGGAGCAGGGGAGTGAAAGTGAGTGGGCTGTAAGTATGGCAGGGAGGCGGGGGTGGATTGTGAAGGTCTGTTGTGGTGGCAGGGGGGTAATGCCAGTCCATGTGCATTTGAGTGAGGGTGTGTGAAATGCGTCGAGTTTTCCTTTTTTCTTTCTCTTCTCTGACTTCAACCAGGAACAGATGTGTGAGCAGGCTAACGAATTAGAACCATCTGAAACAACTGTCCGAGCTGAAGTATAATAAATAGGGCTTTCATCACATTCCCTGGAATGGGGTGGCTGGGGACGGGCTCCAGGGAGCATTTAGAGGGGTCGGGGGTTGAGAGTGGCCTGAGGATGGATGAGTGGAAGGACAGACAGACAGACCTCCCACTTCCTCTGCCCCGGGAAGATGGGAAGAGAGACCTACCCCTGGTCCCTCCAGGCATCCACAGGGCCTCAGTTTTCTTATCTGTGTAGGGGGCCTGGAATTTTTTCTGGAGTCAAAAACCTGGAACCCTAAGGAATAAGCATTTTAAATTTGGAAACAGGCTGACAGTTGGCCAGGCATGGGGCTGAGGGCCATCAGCCAGGCTTGAGCAGCCCTCAGACACGGCGGTACCCTGACCCCTGGCCCTGCAGTCCTTGGGCCTGGCCTCTGCGCCCCCACACTGCACAGACAAGGCCTCCTCTGGGACTTGAGCTCTCCAAAGGAAGACACACTGTCTTGCCTGTACCCAGCTGTGTCCGTTTAAGGGTCTGATAAGAAAAGTACAGCAGGCCTGGTGCGGGCAGACAGGGGCCTGGAGAAGGGTACCGGACATGCGGTGTCCTGGCAGGCCTCACCCTCACCCCTCACAATGGCTCCATCCCAGGCTGACATCTGCTGCAGCTACAGATACAAGCTCCTGAGCACTGCCCGGGGAGCGGAGGCCCAGAGGCCTCGTTCTGACAGGAGCCAGATGCAGCACCCAGGAATTCCAAGGAAGGAGAGCTGGGAGGGGTGGGCCCCCGAGCTGGGGTCTCCAGGTCACACCGAGAGGCTGAGTATGCGAGGGAGTCAGACCACGGGCTCAGGATGGACAAAGGTAGACAGAAATTTGGGCTCCAGGCATTTTGGTCTCAGGCCCCAGTGGCTACATCTCAGCAGTGAGGGCCTTGGAGGCCTGTCCCCAGCCTGGCTGTTCATGCCTGGGTCTTTGTTCAGGGATCCTCTGCAACAGCAGCAGAAAAATATCCCCCTGACCCACCAAAGCTCTCTGAAAGATAAAGCATCCTGTCTGTCACTGAGTCACCATTCACTGTGTGACTTGGGCCCCCAATCACATCACTGAAGCTGCTGGGCCTCAGTCTGTCTGTGGAATGGGCTACCTTAGCCCCCATCTTGCAAGGCTGCCACGAAGATTCCATGGAATAAAGTGTGAGCGTCCACTCCAGGAGCTAGAAAAAGACCAGTGCTCCATTCAACAAATAACAACCAAGGCTTTACCCTGGGCCAGGCTCGGGGCGAAACCCTGGAGTTTCTAATGATCTAGACATCCTGCCTCCAGGCCTTTGCGCAGCTTTTCCCTCTGCTTGCAACACCCTGCTTTGGCTCTTTACCTGACTACGCCTACTCACACTTGGGGTCTCTCCTTGAATGTCCCTGCCTCAGGACGCCCCTCTCCAACCCTCTGCCCAGGTTAGGACCCCGAGACTTGTGCTCCCCTACAAGCCTGCCTTCCCCTTCAGCATCACTGTGACTGCTTGATTAAGATGGCAAGGTTTCGATGGAGCTCTGTGTCCACCTTGCTCACTGTGGTGTTCCCAGCCTCAGTGTCTGGGGTGCAGCTCCACATTTTTTTAAGCTGGATTTACATGGCACTTACTCTGTACCAGATGATATTGTGTGAACTTTACATATAGTAACTCATTTGACCTTAGCAATCCTGAGGAGGGTGCTATCATTATCCACCTTTTAGAGAAGAAAATGAAGGACTCCAAGTTATGCAGCTAATAATAAATGAATGACATAAAATATGATCACCATCTAGTGAGAAGGCAGGTAATTGGTTACAACACAGAGAGATAAGTTGCAGCCTAGGAGCCATGGGATGAGCCCAGAGGAAGGCGCTAACCCAGGAAAGAAGGAGGGGAGTAATGAATGGAGCAGAGGTGTCTGTCCAGGTGGCACTAGCGGCAAAGAACCTGCCTGCCAGTGAAGGAGATGCAAGAGGCTCAGGTCAGTCCCTGGGTTGGGAAGATCCCCTGGAGGAGGAGGTGACAACCCACTCCAGTATTCTTGCCCAGAAAATTCCATGGACAGAGGAGCCTTGCGGGCTATAGTCCACGGGGTCTCAGAAAGTCAGGTGACCTGGAGCTCGGGTCTTGGGCCCCAGTAAAGACGAGTCTTATTCTAGATCACACGCAAGGTGCTCGTTCCGGTCCCTCTGGCCTCAGACAGGTGGGGCCTCTCTTCCTTTACACAACCCTGGCCCATTCCCTCCCACTCCCTCAAAGCCCGTACCCTGCCTCTCCCCTCCTAGTCATCCTGCCCAGACTAGAGGTGGGCCACACCAGCCATCCAGCTCAGGTTTGCTGACCTGCCCCTGCCTGGTCCCCACCCCACACTTGCCGTGTCTGCTGACAGCATCATGAGACAGGGGCCTGGGCTCCTTGCTCCTCCTCCTTTCGTCCAAGCAAACAAACAAGCGCAATGTTCTCAGCTTGGATGGGACAAGGTGTCCTCCCTAATCCAAACCAATCTTTCTCTTTGGCAAGGCCCCCTGTGCATCCTCCTCCCGATCCACGTCCCACCAGAACCCTTTTAAGAGCTAGCCCCCTGGGCTTCAGCACCTGAGGTTTTGAGTTGCCGCAAGTGATTCCCAAAGGACCACACCTCAGATGTCATGAGAACTCCTTGACCTTGGAGCCTAGAGGAAGAGCTGGGTCTCTCCATGGGTGGTATTGTAGCCGCTGAGGAGGGCCTGCGGGGTGGAGGTGGGGGCGCTGGGCAAGTGTATTTTCAAGGGCCTTTCCAGGGCTAGAATTCTAGGGTTCCTTGCATGAAATCCTAACCTGAGAAAGAGGACATTCCTGCACGTGTCTGCAAACAGTTGGCGGTGTGTGTAGCTGCAAGTGTGCCTATGGATGCGTGCATGCCTGGATGTCTGTCCCAGAAGTGTGTTTGAGTGTGTATGTGACTCTAAGCGCCTACACAGGGGGTCTGGGTAGTGTGTGTGATGGAGGTGCAGACATCTGTGTGTCTGGGTGATCGCGTCTGTGAGTGCGCGTCTGCGTGTGCGCGTGTCAGGAACTGGGACTGAGGGTCTCATGTGGGTCTCCGTGTGGCTGGGACAGGCGTGTGTGTGCTGTGGGAAGGGACGGGAGCTCCGGCAGCATAACAGTCACACTCTGCCCGGTCCCCTGCCAGTGGGGGGGCAGGGTGGTGGCAGGGAACGGGGAGGCCTCGCTCACACTCACAGAGAAGATTTTGGAACTTTTGAGAAGGCGGCGTCCACGGCCCCTTTGCCATCACCCAGACAGACCCGCTGGGTGGGGAGGAAACCGGAGAGTTTGGAGGCTCCCGTGGGCCTAACTCAGTTACATGCTCATTACCCAGCTTCTCCACTGTGAACCCAGCATTGCGGAACTGGGCGGAGGTGCAGCCCCTTTGCTTCCCTCTTGCTGGGTGTGTGGACAGGCTGAGGAGGGAGCCCCAGGGCTGGGAGACTGTCCTAAGGGGCCCGGCCCTGCCCTGGGGACCCTAATCAGAGGGGAAGCGACTCGAGGAGCCTGGAGCCGCTGGCTCTCCCATCCCCGGGGGGTGCAGATGAAAACTGTGGGCCTGGCCTCTCCCTCACTGGCCCCTGCTCAAAAGGTTTCTTTCTCTTAGGAAGCCCCTTCTGTGCCCCTCTGGGCTAGCACTCCGTGAAGGCTGGGGCACAGCTGTGTCCAGTGTGTTGGGAGCCCCCCTCTGCAAGAGGTGGGAGAGGCCTGACTGCTCTTCTCACACGAGATGCGTACTTACTCACACCCCCAGCGCTTCACAATTAGACCGCGTGGTTTGCAAAACCCAACACCAGCCTAATGAGAAGCACATTGTCTCCCAAAAGAAGCTAGGAGGACAGAAGAGGGCAGCTCAGTGCCCGGGCACCCTAGACAGGGCCTCTGAGCCGACTTGGAGGGAAGAAGGCCAGTTCTGTCCCTCTGCCCACCCCTCCTCTCCCCCTCGTCCCTGCAAACGGGGTCCCCAGGCCTTTGCCTTCCCTCCTGGGGGGGTCATTTGGGAGCCAGATGTGGAGCTCCATCCTCTGCAAGGGAGGGGAGCAGAGGGAGAGAGAGAGAGAATGGCCTTGGGAATCAAACAGATGGAGACACTGGAATCTGGGTTCCACCACTTGCACACAGACTGTGTGATCTTGGGCAAGCTTCCGAACGTCTCTGAGCCTTCACACCAATGCTCAAGAGTTGTGGAAGATTAAAGAAAGTAGATAGTGAGGCAGTGCCTGGCACAGCAGATGGGCCATGCTTGGAGACTCCGCAGGGACGGAGAGGAGAGAGGAGACATGGGGGTGGGGTGGGGGTGCAGGGATTTGGAGGTTAAGCAGCAGCAGGCCCCGGTGGGTGGAGTAAACGTGCTGGGCTGGGCGCGCTGGGCGCTGAGAGCTGGGGCTGGCTGGAATTCCAGCCCTACCCTGGTGCTCCCTGGGGGGCCCAAGGGCAGGTCCTGGACAGTGGAGTGGCTGCTGCAGGGCTGGGGCCCACAGCCCGGCTTCACACAGTCCCAGCTCTACACTTAGTGGGTACGACCACAGACAGTCCTCCAAGGGGGTGGTTTTCTTCTCCCTAAAGCAGAGAGGATAACTCCAGGGTGGTGAAGTGAGAATACGGTACTACAAAAAGCTCCCACCTCTTGACTGCTGCTGGGTAAGCCTACAAGGAAATCTGTCTCTGGCTCTCCTCTTCATCTATTTAAAATTATCTGATATTCATTGATCTAGTCACTTTACATACACTATCTTTTTAACCCTTAAAATACCCTATGAACAGCCTAAGTGTCCATCAGCTGGTGGATGAATGTGCAACACAGGGTGTACTCATAAACAGAAGACTGCAGAGCATTTAGAAGAGGGTGGAGGCCTGCTACCTGCTTCGGCACAGATGCATCTCAAAACATGATGCTAAGTGAGAGAAGTCAGAAGCCAAAGACCACCCATTACATGATCCTGTTCATAGGAAATATCCAGAAAAGGCAGATCCATAGAGAGAGAAAACAGATGAGTAGACGCCTGGAGTTCAGAGAGACTTACACAGGCATGAAGGATAATTTGGGGGTGAAGGAAATGTTCTAAAATTGGCCTGGGGTGATGGTAGCACAACCCTGTTCATTTACTTAAAGATCATTGAGTTGTACACTCAAAGTGAATGGGTTTTATAAGAGAATTTTATAACTCAATTAAAAAAGAGAAAACCCAAACATTACTAGCCCTTTGCCCTTAAAAAAACTTAAGAGTACATTTCTGGAATTCGATGCCAGGTCTGTCTGTTTGCTTCCAAAGCTTTTCATGTAGGAGAGAAAGGAAAACAGCCTGAGATGGACGGCCTCTGATTCGTTTCCTTCCCACTTAGGAATCAAGAATCGGCTCAGAGGAGTGAGGTGAGGAACAAGGAGTGGGTACCAGATCCCTGAACAGTCATTCCCTGGGTGAGGCGCTCTAACACTCCCAGCCCTGCCCCATGGACCTTGGGCGCTTCCCCGGGCACCACCTGGTTCTCTCTGCCATTGTCCCGCAGCCCATACATAAGCACAGACGTGTAACCTGATAAGGCCATGTTTTGAGCACTCACTAAGCTCTAGGCTTTGCACTCAGCATTGGACAGATGTTATTTCTATGCTTCAAGGTGATGCTACAAACTAAGTTATTATTTCCATTTTGCAGATGAGATAAGTGAGGCCCAGAGAGGTAAAGAAGCTTGCCCCAGGCCACACAGCTGTGTACAAGTGTGACATGAAATGCAGCTCAAAGTTCCAAAGCCTCCTTTCTCTCTCCTACACCAAGCAGCCCTGATCTCTCCACCTATTTCTCCCGGGCTCTCAAGGTCTCTGCGCCAGCCTCCTTCTGTCTCTGTCTTCCCAGCTCCCTCTTCGATCAGTCTGTCTTTTCTTTGTCTCTCTTTGCTTGCCTGTCTCTCAGTCTCTCTGTCTCTGCACGTGTGTCTCTGTCCCTGGCTCATTTATTTTTTAATAACCGCAATAATGAGAAAAGCTCCTTTCCGACCCTCCTGGGGAGGGAGACAAAAGGAGGGGAGCCTGGGGAAGAAGGGGAGGGATAACCTCCCCTCTTGCTCCTGAGAAATTTAATAAAGGGCCTGAGAAAGTGCTGGGCTCCAGGGCCGGCCAGTACCCTGGGAAAGGGGGCAGCCCCCTCCCCCAACACAGACACGGCTCTGCACGGGCCTGGGGTCAGGGGAGGGAATGTCTCCGTGCTGAGCCCCCCTTCTCCAGCTCCCAGGCTTTATCTCTCCCCTCCCTGCTGGTGGGAGCAGTTCCCTCAGCTAATCCGCCCCTGAATATGGTCCATACCAGACTCCCTCCCCTTGACCCAGACCTGCCAGCTTTCCCAGGAGAGCTGCTCAGAGGGGAGAGGCGCTCCGGAATTGTAGCCTCTGGGCTCACAGGAGGTCAGGTGGCCCAGCCCCTGCTTCTGCTCTGTTCAGGCCAGCTCCCCTACAAGGCCAAGCCCAGCGCCCCACCCGTGTCTGGCAAGAAAGGGCTGGGCCTGCCCATCCCCATCCTGGCCTGCATGGAACCTGAGGCCAAAGTATTTAGCTGG
Source organism: Ovis canadensis (assembly GCF_042477335.2). Classification (NCBI taxonomy): domain Eukaryota; kingdom Metazoa; phylum Chordata; class Mammalia; order Artiodactyla; family Bovidae; genus Ovis; species Ovis canadensis. Next base: position 13,147,112 of record NC_091245.1, read on the forward strand.
CTGCAAGACCCTCTCCAAAGGCCCCCAGCCCCTGATTGCAGAGCCCAGGATCCCAGGGTGATAAGATTCAGCCCTTACCTGCTCCTGTGAGGACCAACATTGGCCAAGACAAGAGACAGCGGGTTACAGGTGGCCCTCAGCCAGTCCCAGCCTTACTTCACCTGCTCCAAGGGTGACGTGGAGAGCGGCTTAGTAGCTCAGAGGTGGCAGAATGCCCTGGTTCAATGCCCTGGTCCTGCAACTTTTGGAGGAACCAAGGGGGCAAGAGTGGCTGGTTGATGGGTGAAAAGGGACCTCCTGCTTCGGATAGGCAGGGAAAGGAAGGCCAGATGCTGCCGTGCAGGTGGCATGGACCTGCAGCGAGGAGCAGGGCACTGGTAAGTTGTGCCAACTCAGACGGGACGGTGAGGCCAAGTTCAGTGGTGCAGGTGGGTATATCCATCTCCCCGTCCAGGAATGAGCCCCAGGGTGCTGTCTGCTGAGAGGCCGTGGCTGAGAGGCTTCCTGGGCAGAGTCATCCCGCTGCTCCCAGGTGTCTGGAAACCCTTCCTGGGCCAGGGAACCACACTCTGGCAGAGCTGACAGCATCTCTCACCTGGCCAGGAATCGGAAGGAGGGGCTGGGGAATTGGGGAGCTGGGGCCTGGAACAGAACATTTGCTCACTCCACCAGGCTTGGGCTGAGTTGCAGAGATGGGAGAAAGTGACCAACAGCTTATTTCTCAGAGGGCTTGCAAAGTGCCAGGTACTCTGTTAACGCATCATCTCACTAGATCCTCGCAGCAAACCAATGTGCTGCCTGCACTTTAAAGATGAGAAAATTAGAGGTACAGAGAAGTCGGGGCCTTTGTCTAAGGCTAAACAGCTCATCAAGAAGAGAGCCACAGTGCAAACTTGGCACTGGATGGAGCACGGCTGACCCCGAGGCCTGGGCAACACTACTTGCCTAGGGATCACGAGACATCCTCCCTGTCTCACGAAGCTCACAGTCAAGAGAAGTGAAGCAGGACACTGTCCTGGTGGTCCAGAGGTTAAGACTCTGTGCTCCCAATGCAGGCGGCCTGGGATCGATCCCTGGTCAGGGAACTAGATCCCACATTTTGCAACAACAACAACAAAAAAAACAGAGCCCATGTGCCACAGCTAAGACCCAGCACAGCCAAGTAAATAAATAAATAAAAAAAGAAAAAGAGAGGCATGAAGCAGGGCTGGGGTACTGGGAGGGGTTGGGAGGGGCACTAGAGTGGGAGCCAAGGGACGGAGGGTTTCAGAGATGGCTTGAGCCAGACTTAGTCCTAGTTTATTAGAAACAGGAAGGCAGAGCAGTGACCTCACAGGCGTTGTAGACAGATGCCAGCTTCTGTCAGGCTCTGCCCAGGAAAATAGGGCAGTCTGGTGCCCAGTGGGCAGCCAGAAACAGCCCACACTCTTGCACACCTGGGTTGAAGTGCAGGCCTTACCTCTCCTGGGCTCCCTCCCCTGGGGCCATAAGCAGAGGAGGAGAGAAAGGGGCCAAGAGATAGAAGGAAGAGACAAACACACCCCCAGCTCCCAGCCTGACTCTGCTCTGGACCAGGGCCTGTCCTGGGCATTGTGGGGGTGCTTGATGAGGCCTCCGGGCAGCTCCCTGCCCCACCTTGAGGAGCTGATGATCCGGCATCCTAGAATCTTCTCAGAGAGCTCTGGCCATAGGAAGTAGACGGAGGTGTGCACAGAGGAAAGGCAGATGAGCCAAAGCTAGACAGTCTGAGCTACCAAAGGCCTGCCTTGAGCTATAGGGAAGGCCTGGCCGCATCCTTTTTTAAACCTGTAGGAGCGAAGTTCAGAAAAATAAAATATTTCCCAAACACCCTACCAACTGGTAAAGTACTCTGTGACTTTTAAGACCATCCCTTGTTCTCTCAGGGGGCTTCCCTGGTGGCTCAGCTGGTAAAGAATCCATCTGCAATGAGGGAGACCTGACTTCAATCCCTGGGTTGGGAAGATACCCTGGAGAAGGGAAAGGCCACCCACTCCAGCAGTCTGGCCTGGAGAATTCCATGGACTGTGTAGTCCATGGGGTCGCAAAGAGTCGGACACAACTGAGTGACCTTCACCTCACTTTGTTCTCTCAGGTTATTTTGGTCCTCCAATCTTGCAAGCCAGGGATTATAAGCTCCCTTTGAAAAAAGGATCCAGGACTTCCCTAATGGTCCAGTGGATAAGACTCCGAGCTTTCAGTGCAGGGGGGCCAGTTTGATTCCTGATCAGGGAACTAGACCCCACATGCAGCAACTAAAGATTCCGCGGGCCACAGTGAAGATTGAAGATCCCATGTGGCACAGCCAGATAAATAAATAGATATAAACAAAAAGAGAGAAAGAACCTGAGGTCCAGAGAGGTACAGAGCTTTGTATGAAGATGCACCGTCTTTGAGGAGCAGTGCACAAATGCTGCGGCATACCCGGTATGTGAGTGTGCTGAGGGGGGTGGCTGCTATATACTGAGGTTGGCAGAACTCGAGGCTGGGGGAGCAGAGCCGGTTCTGACCCCACCTCTCCACCGTGGGCGGCTGCAGGTGGACAGGCCCAGCCCGCACCTGGAGTTTAGCACCAGCCCCATAGCGGCTGGTGGGCAAGCGAGGCTCTTCAGGACACGTGTTTCCACTTTCACTGGAGTTGGGAACTAATAGCAGAAAAACTTGTGAAGCTGTTAATGGGATAATGGAGAAAGTATTTATTTATTTTTCGAAGGAGGCCTGCGAGACTCTGGGGCAGGCGCAGTGTGAGGCCACGGAGGTGGGAGGTCAGCCTGCTGTGAACAGGGATTAAGCAGACACGGTGGAATGAGGGGGTTTCCGGAGCAGAGGCTGGAGGCAGGGTCTGGTCGGGTGTCTCAAAGTCAATCCCCCTGGAGAGGGCAAGGCTGGATCGAGCACTCAAGCCACTTCTTGGTAGGGGCACTCGTGCTCGGAGCTCTCCTCCACACCTGCTATACCCACACAAGGCGCCGGCCCCTGGGAGGCCATCAGATCGATCTCCTGACTCCAGGCAGTGTGTCCCCAGCCCCTCCAGAGGAAAGCCTGGGGACTCGTCTCCTTCTATGCCTAGCTTCAGGAGGAAGGCAGGTCGTTCTGGTGCTCCATTAGCTGGAGCCAGGACCATCGCAGAAAGCTACTTCTATTTTGTGATCAAAGCACAACGAGCCTAGCCTCCCCCATCTCTGCAGTTGAACTAGTTGTCAACACCTTTCCAGCTGATAGTGCTGCCCTTATACCTCCCAGTCCTAACCCGCTTAGGAGCCCCAGTTGAACTTGAGGGCAATAAGTCTCTTAGAGGTCCCATGGTCCTGTGGGTTTCGGTCTTGGGTTTGTGGGAAGCTGAGCAGATGGGACCCCAGACCCTCCCCCACTCCAACTAAAGCAGTTTTGCTTTTATGTGCTTTATACATCAACATTCCAACTCAGATTTTTCACCAAAATACTGAAGAGTCCGTTACTATAAAGAACCAAAAGCATTTAAATATCCTTGCCCTTGGCCACTCCATGCAGGGGAATAACTCAAGGCTCAGACAGAAGAGACTGGCCCAGGGTCACAGAAAGCTGGAAACCTACTGCAAGTCACCTGCCTCCTGGCCCAGAGCCGTCCCTCCACCCTCTGCTGGAGTAACTAGTGTGACTTTGGGAAAACTAGAGAGAGATGGAAAACAGCCCTTTAGGATGTGAAGAGGCAGGAAGGAGTGTGTGGGTTGGTGTTCCCTGGGCCCCTGTGAGGTTTTTGCTTCATCCGTCTGAGCTGCATGAGGCCTGTGCAGCGGAGGCGACAGTGAACACCAGGGTGAGGGCAGAGAGGAGAGGACACAGTGACCTGTCTGAGGTCCTGCTCGGGGTTGGGGGGGGGGAGGGGTGGGGATGGAGGGGGCCTCTGCCTTTGGGACTGACCTGGACTGAGAATGGGGCTTCCCAGGCAGTGCTAGTGGTAAAGAACTCGCCTGCCAGTGTAGGAGACATAAAAGACATGGGTTTGACCCCTGAGTTGGGAAGATCCCCTGGAGGAGGGCATGGCAACCCACTCCAGCACTCTTGCCTAGAGAATCCCATGGACAGAGGAGCCTGGCAGGCTACAGTCCCTGGGGTTGCAAAGAATCAGACACGGCTGAGGCGACTTAGCATGCACCCAAGCATGGATTGAGAATGGGCCCTTTCCTTCTTACAGAGTTACCCCTGCTAGAGGCCTCTTCTCAACAGCCTGCTGGGTGGTGGTGAATTGTCCTGGTTCATGCCAGGGAAAACCTGAGTCTCTGGAGACGCCCGGCCAGACTCCACCAGGCAGGCATTCCATGAACCCTGATGCCCCACACCCCAAATGGTGAGAGCTCACCCCTCTTCGTTGCCAGCGCCTCTCCACCAGGAAAGCTCTTAAGATTCTGGTCAGATGCAGGCCCCCTGCTGCCAAGCCCCACTCACCACAACTACATCCTATTTCCTCGGGAACATGTGCTTGACGTTTGTCAGTCCTGTTTCCAACCCCCACCCTCAGCCCCATTCGCTTTCCTGTTCTGGTCCCTTATCCTTCGGGAAGCGAGGAGAGGCATTCAGGGAGGACCCTCGTCTGCCTCCCGAGCTTCCTGGCTCTGGGAAAACAGGCTTAAGTTATTCCTAGAGATTTAGGCAGATATCGGGCAGAACTTCCCGACCAACAGGGCTTAGCATCTGGAAAGGGAGCCAGAGGAAGACAGTGAAATCACTGGCCCTGGAGACCTTCTACAGGGACTGGGCAAGAGGGGAGGCCAAGGAGCTGTCCAAAGTGGAGGCAGGTTACCTCTTAGAGGACCCGTCCTACATCTGGCCACAGGCCCAACGTGCTTCAGCCTTCTGTTCGACAGTTATCTGTCCAGCACCTACTCCACACCAGGCATCCACTAGGTTCTGGAGAAGAGCAGAAAGCAAGAGACATAGGACATGTCCTTCCTAAGTCATGGACAAAGAACCAGGCAACTTCAAGGTATGCATCGCTAGTGATAGATAAAGAGTCAGGAGCTAAGGACAGGCCACATGGTCCAGTCCAGAGGGGAATTAGGACGGCACTCCTGGAGGAATTCTGCTACCACTAGAAAAAAGAGGAAGGCACAAACAGAGGAAGATCCTAGAAAGTAGTCATCCTGGACCCGAGTCCCTTGAAATACCCCCAGAAACTCAGCTAGGGTGGTGTCAAGGAGCCTCTTTCCTTTCACTGATGACTTTTTTTTTTTTTTTTTAATGAATAACCCAGTGAAAAGAAAATCACCAGACCACACAAATGACAGAAACCTGTGTAGGCGTTCCTATCAACACTATATTTTTAGCCCAGTGCTTGGCACATAGTAGTACCTCCATAAATATTCATTAAATGAACAGGACATTTGGTCGGTCTGGAACTCAGCCCTCCCACTCGTTGTTTCTCCTCCCAAACTGCAATGTAGCTCAGACTCCACCAAGAAGAGGATTAACCTCCAAAGCACCCTAAATGATGTATTGACCAGACCTTTCCCCTATAACTGTGTCCTACAGAGAAGTAAAAACAATGACAGCTGACAGGTACTAAGTGCCACATGCCAGGCCCCTTTCTAATGACTCTGCACAGGTTACATCATTTAGCCCTCACAGCAGTCATATGCAATGGGCTCTATCTTAGTCTCATTTTGCATAGGAGAAAAGCGAAGCCCAGGGGTTACATGTAGTCACCCAAGTTCACACAGCTAGTTCAGAGTGGGAAAGAAGCACTTTTCTGTGTATCTATAGGGTGTCTGGCATAGTCAAGGCCTTTAATTCTCAGAATAATTAAGAGAAGTAAGTTATCATCCCCTTTGGACAAGTAAGAAACCAAAGCTCAGAGAGTTAAGTAACTCACTCAACCTGGACTAGTCCTCTGGAATTTGGCCCCTACTGCAGTGGTCTCTCTCCCCTGCACCCCATCAGTTTCCTGGGCTCTTTCCCAAGCTGGGGTGCAAACAGCTGCCCCTGGCAAGCTACAGGGAAGAAGCAACTCAAGGAGGAGAGCTGGCCCAGTGACTTGCCAACAGGATTTATATCCTGTCCAGGGTGGACAGTTTGGCTGCTGAATGAAAGGCTAAGCAGAGCTCAGAGATGGAACTTATTCCCATTAAACGATTGCAAATGTCAGGCAGCACGGCCTTGGGGCTCCTTGTGCACGCACCCAGGCGGCTGGAGGTCAGGCAGTCCGTAACAAGCATGCCCGCTGACCTCATGGTTACTCCTAATGCAATTAGAACCCGCCAGAAGAGTGTGGGTTCCGACAGCCTGAGCAATGTGCTGTCCGGGGGATACTAGGGCCCCTCCAGCCCGAGAGACGGCGCTGGGGCAGTGGGTGTTGTTCTAATTAATTGAATGAGATCTGTTCCAGTGCAGATGGATGCAGAAATTACCTGCAGATGTGACTGTGCACAACCATCTTAACCGTCAGGGCTGTCACGCAGACACGGGGAGCCAGGGCCTCTCAGAGCAGGATTCATTCCATGCAGCCAGTCCCCTGCCTCTGGGCAGGGCAGCCATGGGCCAGCCTGAGTCGGTGACTGATGGCTACCTCTTTTGGGCTTCCCAGCGATCAGTGCTTCTTGGTCCCAGGTGTCCAGAGACCCAGCTGGTGAATGGGGTCCTGGTGAATGGCCTCATGGAGAGCTTCTGCAGGCACACCGGGAAGCCAGGTGCTGGTGGTCCCCTGTGCAGGCTCCCAAGAATCCTTTTCCACTTGCTCTGCAAAGCCCACCTCCTGGGTCTTTGAATCCCTGTGCGTTTGGTTGTATAAAACTGAATGACGCATTAAGAAAAATAAAGATAACTATTAGCAGTGGTTCCCACACTGATGACACAAGATCCAGGAGAATATTGACTCATTCATTCATTTCAACACCCACAAGGCTCCAAACTCTGTTCCTTGCTGGAACATAACAGAGGATCCGCCCTGGCCCCTGTCCAGGGGAAGGAGACAGATGTAAGCACAGCCTGCTATCACACTTGGGAGGGGTGACGCTACTGGAGTGCAGGGCACTACAGAGACTTAGATGAGGGAGGAGACTCAGCCTAGGTGGTCAACGCCGACTTTACGGAGGAGGTGATGTTTCAGCTGAGCCCTGAAATGTGGGAAAAAGGAACAGGGCTTCCCCCTCAGGAGAACCCCCTTAAACAAAAGCATGGGGGCAGCGGAGACCCGAGGAGCTCTGGGCCAATGAGGGGCCTGGAACACCGTGCTAAAGAGTCTGGGTCTCTACCTAGACACCCTGGGAATCTCTGAAAGACTTCAGGAGTCAGAGGATATGTGGTTAGATTTACGTATATTCTAGAACGAGCCTCTTGGCAGAGGGTGGACTGGAAGGAGAGGCTGGAGGCAGAGGCCAGCAGTAGTCCCAGCGGTCAGGAAGGAGGGGCAAGGACAGACTCGTGAGAGGCCTGGACAGTGCTGCCATCTTGGGGATTGAGATGCTGGAGCCGGGGCAGGGGTAGGGGGACCAGAAGGCAGAAGAGAGGGAGGCGTCAAGGCTGGTGGTGGGAGGAAGAGAGCCATGAGGGCGGGGAGGAAGGGGGAGGATGGTCAAGTCACTGCCGCCCGATGGTCTGGTTCAAGGAACCAAGGTTTCTGCCTTACGATCCTGGCTGCTCTCAGAAGCATTGTGAGGACTTCTCTGCTCTTTCCCCACATCAAGTCAGAATGTTAATTCCCACTCCTCTTCTGTGCATTTCCCCTCAATATGGTGAAAATAATGGGGAAACATCTGGGGAAACTTATGAGGAGCTCTTAGAGGGGAATCACTGCTTAAAGCCAACCTATTTGGTGTTTTCTGAGTCCCCTGGGTCCACTCTGGGTGAGGGAAGAGAAGTCTCAAGGGCAGCCTTGCTGCTGAGCCCAGCAGCTTCCTCACCCAGCATCCTTGGTGGCTGTCCAAACTTGCCCTTCCCTCTCCAACCCACCACCTGCCTAATCGGCCCTTCACAAACCTAATCGCAAACCACCTTGCCCACTGCCTGCCACCCAGATGACCCTCCCTCCACTTGTCACCGTCCCCCCAACTCACTGTGACTCTTTCTGTCCTTCCCTCCCAAGGTCCTGAACCAGCCTCACCACCAGATCAGGGACTTGGTGCCATCAACTATCTCCTCCCAGCCTACACAAAAAGGTCCTGTCTCCTCCATCCTAAAAGACCCCCTCTGCATCTCCTTCAGGCCATTTTCCTCCTTTCCTTCCTGAAAGTCTTTCTCTGTGCATCACTTCCACATTATCTCTTTTCATCCTTCAGCCCTGCTGCAAATTGGCATTCCTCCCAATCCAACCAAAGAAGTTCTTCCTACTCGGCCAGCCTCATCCCACATGACTCCTCTGCACTCTTCCCAGCCCAGACCTTCCTTCCTTCTTGAAGTGGTCTTCTTCTTTGGCTCCTGGCCTCCAGGACCTTTTAGTTCTCCCCTGGCTTGCTCTGACATCAACTTGGGCCATGTCCTGCAGCCTGGGGTTCCCGAGCAAAGCTCCTCAGGTACCTTGTCTCCTTTCTGTACACACTCTCCCAAAGTTTGGTCACTGTAGTCCTGACTCCTCCAGTTCAGTTCAGTCGCTCAGTCGTGTCCGACTCTTTGCGACCCCATGAATCGCAGCACGTCAAGCCTCCCTGTCCATCACCATCTCCCGGAGTTCACTCAGACTCACGTCCATTGAGTCAGCGATGCCATCCAGCCATCTCATCCTCTGTCGTCCCCTTCTCCTCCTGCCCCCAATCCCTCCCAGCATTAGAGTCTTTTCCAACGAGTCAACTCTTCGCATGAGGTGGCCAAAGTACTGGAGCTTCAGCTTTAGCATCATTCCTTCCAAAGAACACCCAGGGTTGATCTCCTTTAGAATGGACTGGTTGGATCTCCTTGCAGTCCAAGGGACTCTCAAGAGTCTTCTCCAATACCACAGTTCGAAAGCATCAGTTCTTCGGTGCTCAGCCTTCTTCACAGTCCAACTCTCACATCCATACATGACCACAGGAAAAACCATAGCCTTGACTAGACGGACCTTAGTCGGCAAAGTAATGTCTCTGCTTTTGAATATACTATCTAGGTTGGTCATAACTTTTCTTCCAAGGAGTAAGCGTCTTTTAATTTCATGGTTGCAGTCACCATCTGCAGTGATCTTGGAGCCCCCAAAAATAAAGTCTGACATTGTTTCTACTGTTTCCCCATCTATTTCCCATGAAGTGATGGGACCAGATGCCATGATCTGAGTTTTCTGAATGTTGAGCTTTAAGCCAACTTTTTCACTCTCCTCTTTCACTTTCATCAAGAGGCTTTTTAGTTCCTCTTCACTTTCTGCCATAAGGGTGGTGTCATCTGCATATCTGAGGTTATTGATATTTCTCTCGGCAATCTTGATTCCAGCTTGTGTTTCTTCCAGTCCAGCGTTTCTCATGATGTACTCTGCATATAAGTTAAATAAGTTAAATATACAGCCTTGATGGACTCCTTTTCCTATTTGGAACCAGTCTGTTGTTCCATGTCCGTCCAGTGCTAACTGTTGCTTCCTAACCTGCATACAGATTTCTCAAGAGGCAGGTTAGGTGGTCTGGTATTCCCATCTCTTTCAGAATTTTCCAGTTTATTGTGATCCACACAGTCAAAGGCTTTGGCATAGTCAATAAAGCAGAAATAGATGTTTTTCTGGAACTCTCTTGCTTTTTCCATGATCCAGAGGATGTTGGCAATTTGATCTCTGGTTCCTCTGCCTTTTCTAAAACCAGCTTGAACATCAGGGAGTTCACGGTTCACATATTGCTGAAGCCTGGCTTGGAGAATTTTGAATATTACTTTACTAGCATGTGAGATTGTGCGGTAGTTTGAGCATTCTTTTGCATTGCCTTTCTTTGGAATTGGAATGAAAACTGACCTTTTCCAGTCCTGTGGGCACTGCTGAGTTTTCCAAATTTGCTGGCATATTGAGTGCAGCACTTTCACAGCATCATCTTTCAGGATTGGAAACAGCTCAACTGGAATTCCATCACCTCCACTAGCTTTGTTCGTAGTGATGCTTTCTAAGGCCCACTTGACTTCACATTCCAGGATGTCTGGCTCTAGATTAGTGATCACATCATCATGATTATCTGGGTCGTGAAGATCTTTTTTGTACAGTTCTTCCGTGTATTCTTGCCACCTCTTCTTAATATCTTCTGCTTCTGTTAGGTCCATACCATTTCTGTCCTTTATCGAGCCCATCTTTGCATGAAATGTTCCCTTGGTATCTCTAATTTTCTTGAAGAGATCTCTAGTCTTTCCCCTTCTGTTGTTTTCCTCTATTTCTTTGCATTGATCGCTAAAGAAAGCTTTCTTATCTCTTCTTGCTATTCTTTGGAACTCTGCATTCAGATGCTTATATCTTTCCTTTTCTGCTTTGCTTTTCACCTCTCTTCTTTTCACAGCTATTTGTAAGGACTCCTCAGACAGCTATTTTGCTTTTTTGCATTTCTTTTCCATGGGGATAGTCTTGATCCCTGTCTCCTGTACAATGTCATGAACCTCATTCCATAGTTCATCAGGCACTCTATCTATCAGATCTAGTCCCTTAAATCTATTTCTCACTTCCACTGTATAATCATAAGGGATTTGATTTAGGCCATACCTGAATGGTCTAGCAGTTTTCCCTACTTTCTTCACTTTGAGTCTGAATTTGGTAATAAGGAGCTCATGATCTGAGCCACAGTCAGCTCCTGGTCTTGTTTTTGTTGACTGTATAGAGCTTCTCCATCTTTGGCTGCAAAGAATATAATCAATCTGATTTCGGTGTTGACCATCTGGTGATGTCCATGTGTAGAGTCTTCTCTTGTGTTGTTGGAAGAGGGTGTTTGCTATGACCAGTGCATTTTCTTGGCAAAACTCTATAGCCAGAGGGACATCCCCAACCCTGTCCTCCACCACCCACCCTAAAATTCATCCACTTCCTGTGGCCCCTGCCTTCATGAATGGCCATCGAGCCAGAGCCATCCTTCTCTATGCTCTACATTTGATTTATCACCAGATCCTGTTGACTCTGGGCTTCCCAGTTGGTGCTAATGGTAAAGAATCCACCAGCCAATGCAGGAGATGCAGGAGATATGGGTTCCATCCCTGGGTTGGGAAGATCCCCTGGAGGAGGGCATGGCAACCCACTCCAGTGTTCTTGCCTGGAGAATCCCATGGACAGAGGAGGCTGGTGAACTTCAGTCCACAGAGTCTCTAAGAGTCAGACACTACTGAACGACTAACACAACACCCATTAACTCCACCTTCCCTCTCTGGATTAACTTCACTCAATCTCCATAACTGTTATCCTAGTTCGATCTTTTATCTCACACCTGGACAGCCTCCTAATCCTCCTTTGCCTGAAGTATTCCTCCCTCCAGATCCCTACATGCCTGGTCTCTATCTCTCCCTCTAGCCTCATCTCCCATCAACCCCTTTCTTTCTTCACCCTGGTTCCCTTGCCTTTCTGCTCTTCCTTGGACATGTCAAGCTGGTTCCCACACCTCAGCACCCTCTGGAAGCCCTGTCCACTGCATCAGCACTTTTCAGACTTTTTGGTCTCATGGCTCCATCGTTGTTGTTGTTGTTCAGTCACTAAAGTCGTGTTCCACTCTTTTGCAACCTCATGGACTGCAGCACTTCAGGCTTCTCTGTCCTTCACCATCTCCCGGAGCTTGCTCAAACTCATGTCCACCGAGTTGGTGATGCCATCCAACCATCTCATTCTCTGTTGCCCCCTTCTCCTCCTGCCCTCAATCTTTCCCAGCATCACGGCTTTTCCAATGAGTCAGCTCTTCACATCACATGGCCAAAATACTGGAGCTTCACTTCATCATCAGTCCTTCCAATGAATATTCAGGACTGATTTCCTTTAAGATTGACTGGTTTGATCTCCTTGCTGTCCAAGGGACTCTCAAGAGTCTTCTCCAACTCCACAATTCGAAATCATCAATTCTTCTGCACCCTGCCTTCTTAATGGTCCAACTCTCACATCTGTACATGACTACTGGAAAAACCATAGCTCTGACTAGACAGATCTTTGTCAGCAAATTGATGTCTCTGCTTTTTAATATGCTGTCTAGGTTTGTCATAGCTTTCCTTCCAAGAAATGAGTGCCTTTTAATTTCATGGCTGCAGTCACCATCTGCAGTGATTTTGGAGCCCAAGAAAATAAAATCTGTCACTATTTCCACTTTTCCCTCATCTATTAGCCATGAAATGATGGGACTGGATGCCATGATCTTAGTTCTTTGAGTGTCGTTTTAAGCAAGCCTTTTCACACTCCTTTTTCACTTTCATCAAGAGGCTTTTTAGTTCCTCTTCACTTTCTGCCATCTGTGGTATCATCTGCATATCTGAAGTTGTTGATATTTCTCATAGCAATCTAGATTACAGCTTGTGATTCATCCAGGCTGGAACTTCACATGATATAGTCTGCACATAAGTTAAATAAGCAGGGTAACAGTGTATAGCCTTGATGTACTCCTTTTCCAATTTTGAACCAGTCCATTGTTCCATGACCTGTTCTGTCACTTCTTGACCTGCATACAGGTTTCTCAGGAGGCAGGTAAGGTGGTCTGGTATTCCCATCTCTTAAAAAAATTTCCACAGTTTGCTGTGATCCACAGAGTTAATGGCTTCAGAGTAGTCAATGAAGCAGATTTTTTTTGGAATTCCCTTGCTTTTTCAATTATCCAATGGATGTTGGCATTTGATTGCTGGTTCCTCTGTCTTTTCTAAATCCAGCTTGTATATCTGGAAGTTCTTGGTTCATGTACTGTCGAAGCCTAGCTTGAAGGGTTTTGAGCATTACCTTGCTAGCATGTGAGATGAGTGCAATAGTATGGTAGTCTGAGCATTCTTTGCCATTGCCTTTCTTTGGGATTGGAATGAAAACTGACCTTTTCCAGTCCTGTGGCCATTGCTGAATTTTCCAAATTTGCTGGCATAATGAGTGCAGCACTTAAACAGCATCATATTTTAGGATTTTAAATAGCTCATGACTCCATTATATTCTTAAAATTTGAGGAGCCCAAAGAGCTAGTGTTTGTGTTCACATGGCTTGTAACTATCAACATTTGCCAAAAGAGACATTAAATATAAGAATGTTTTAAAACAGTGGAACACACAGCCTCAGCAGCTGTCAGAGTGAGAAGGTCATTACACACTCACAGAGTATCTGAAATCTCCATTGCACACTAGCGTGAGAGTAGAAAGGGCAAACAGTATCTTAGTATAATCAACCCTCTGTACCCACAGTTCTGCTGCAAAATCAACCAACCAAGGATTGAAAATAGTTGGGGAAAAAAATTCCAGAAAGTTCCAAAAAGTAAAACTTGAATTTGTCTCCCTGGCAACCATTTATATACCATTTATGCTGTATCAGGTATTATAAGTAATCTAGAGATGATCTAAAGTGTACGTGAGGATGTGAGCAGGTTATATTCAAATAATATGCTATTTTATATAAGGGACTTGAGTACCTGTGGATTTTGGTGCCCTCATGGGTCCTGGAATCAACCCCCCATGCGTACCAAGGAACCACAGTGTTATAACATGTTTCCGCCTTGCAAATCCCCTGACAGGGTCTCAGAGTCCCCAGACAACACTTTGAGAACTGAAGCCGCAGACAATACCCATTTCTTTCATTGCGTTACTGATCCATGTCCCTTACAGCACTTATTACCACCTGCCATTATCCACCTGCTCGCTTATTTTGTCTCCCTACTAGAATACAGGACCCACAAGGGTACAGACCCAGACTCTTGTTCACTCAGAGCTTAGCACAATGCACAATACAGGGTGACACTCCAAAACAAGATTCTTCAATGAATGAATTGGATCAAAGCAGCTGTTTTCTGCCTTCACTGCATATTAAACTCATGGGGAGAGGGTGCTTTTACAATGCCTACATCCCAGCCAATTAAATAAGAATCTGGGCGCGGGCATAGGCATCAGTGCTTTATAAAGCTCCCCAAGTGACCCACTGTTCTCAATCCCGAGGAAGAGACAGCTTCTTCCTCGCTTGGTTGGAGTTACATGGGATCTAAAGGATGGCCACTCCACCTCTTGCCTGTCTCCTTCGGGGTCAGCAGCTAGGCCAAGGGGAACTAGGTGGAGAAAGCTGCATTAAGTCCCCTACATACAAACAAGTTCCATTCTGAGAGCATGTTTGTAAGTCATTTGTTTATAAGTCCAACAAAGTCTACACACACAACTAACACAGTTGGCTATATAGAACTGTACTATAACAGGTTTGTAATACTTTTCACACAAATAAATAGATAAAAAACAGACACACAAAATAAACATTTTTAATCTTACAGTATAGCAATCTTACAGACACATGAACTAACTTACGTTACTAGACACAGGTCCACATCTTTGAAAGTTTGCAACTTGAATGGGGGAGTTTATGTAGGGGACCTACTGTGCTGGACTTGGCTGTAAAAAAGTGCCCTCCCTCCTCAGACCCTGAGCCTTGGATTAATGCACTGGGGTCTACAACTCACAAGGGAGGTGCTGGTTATTTTCACAAACAGGTCTATGGGGCTTGTCACTGGGTACACTTTCTTCTAAGCAGTGGTGTGGAATTCTGGTGCTTGAGTGACTCATGGAGTGTGATGGAGATTTCAGTGACTACAGACAGAAGTGAGGCAGGTCCCAGACCACCCTGGGCAGCTTGGTGGCTCACATCCACTGGCCTTGCCTCTCAAGAGTTGCCAAGTGTAGCCAGGAAATGACAAACCTCCCACCTGAGCCAGATTTCCCTCACTGAGCGGTCCCCGGAACCCCTGCCTGCAATGGGGAGTCGCAAGCCTTGCTGGGAACCACTGCTGGGGTGGGGTGGGGGGCGTGGGGAGCAGTCAGCATCCCTCCTGCCCTGCTCTGTACCAGCTCCACTCCACTTCTGGCCTCACTTCCTCCCAGCGCCTGTCAGAGGAACAGAAGGGTCTTCATTGCACAGAGCAGGAAACTGAGGCACAGAGAGGTCTCGTTGACCGGTCTAAGGACACTGGCCAGGGCTGTCTCAGATGGCTATGTAGCAAATTGGAACGCAGGAGTTCCTCAAGGATTAAACCCCAGATCATCTATGTGACCTTGGGGAGTCAAATCACCTGACCTGTCTAAATCAGTCTCCTTATCTGTAAAACCAGGAACATATATCTACCTCACAGATGGTTGTAATGGATCTGAAAGCACAAGACCTAAGTCTGAGGCAGAGAAACTGCTCAATAAATAGTGATTATAGTAATAACCTTGGTGGAGTCCCAAATCCCTCTTCTTTCCATCACACCCTGCTGCTCCTCAGGGGAACATCACTTCTATTTGTATATGACTTGAACTTCTTTTACATTAGCCCATCTAATTCTTTTTTAAAATAAGTATTATTTTTGGCTGTGCTGGGTCTTTGTTGATGTCTGCTAGCTTTCCCTTGGCTGCGGCGCATGGGGTCTGCACTTTGGTGCGGTGCCTGAACTTCTCATTGCAGTGGCTTCCCTTGCTGCGGAGCACCGGCTCGAGGGCGTATGGGCTTCAGCAGCTGCAGTGCTCAGCAGTCGAGGCGCTCGGGCTTAGTTGCTCCACAGCGTGTGGGATCTTCCCAGATTAGGGATCGGACTGTGTCTCCTGCATTGGCAGGCAGATTCTTTATCACTGAGCCACTAGGGAAGCCCAGCAGGTGGATTCTCAATCACTGGACCACCCAGGAAGTCCAGCCCCTTTAATTCTTGCAGCAGCAGAATCCTTATGAAGTTGAAACTTTTGTCTACCACCCTGCTGTGTTTTTGCCTTTTTGATGGAGACACTAGGGGCCTGAGACGTTGTGTCACCTGCTCAGGTCCCACTGGGGCAAGTGGCAGATGTCCCGACTCCTTGTCCAGAACCTTCTCCACTACACAGCACCAGTAGCAGCAGCCACAGGGGCCAGAGGCTGACCCCAGCCCCAGGGGGAGGCTCCGCCCTGGCTTCTCTGGGAAGGAGAAGGGCGGGGAAGCCTGAGGTGGGAGGGGGTGCAGAAAAGAGGGTGGAGCTGTGTCCTTGATGTGGCAGCCAGGCCCAGTTAGGGCTGTCGCCGCAGTCCTGGGGTTTGGCTGGAATAGCAGCCACCATTCGGCAACCACCGTTTCCGTTGGTGTGGTAATGCCGGGTGGGTCTGGGAACCTAAGCCAGGCAGGGTTGGGAAGGCAGGATGTTTTGCGTCGCCTGGCCTGTGGCTCCGTGTCATTGGGGTGGGGGTCCACTCCTGCACTGTTTCATTTCCATCAGCAGCCCAGCTCCCAGGCCCGAGTAGCCAGGGACCATACCCTCAGCCCAGCTGGCACACAACAGGCAAAAGGCCTTGGCCTCAAGTCCTTCAGAGGGTGGAGGGGGGCAGAATAAAACGGACAGTTACTAAGAACCGACTGTGTGCTGGGCCTAATTTCTCTGTGCTTTGAAGAAATAAGCTCAATAGATACCCTGGAGGAAGGTATGGCAATCCACTCCAGTATTCTTCCCTGGAGAATCCCATGGACAGAAGAGCCTGGCGGGCTACGGTCCACAAGGTTGCAAAGAGTCAGACACGACTGAAGTGATTAAGCATGCACACGCTATTCATAATAGTTCGGTGAGGTGTTATCCTTATTTCACAGAAAGAGAGGTGAAGCCAAGGCCCCACGGTCCTAGGTGGTAGAGCCAGTATTCTGCCAAAGCTCGCGATCTTGCCAGGACACCATGTCTTTACCAGAGGCGATGGCCACCAGGAGCCGGCCAAGGACCAGCGCCTCCACTCCCTGCACCTCCACCCCCAGCCCCCAGGCATGGCAGGTCCACCTTTTCCAGGTCAGGAAGATGCAAAGGTCTCCCCAGCATTTCTGCCACCCGGTTCAATCCCCAGAGGTGCTGATCCTCTCACCGGGCTGGTACAGACCTAAGGATGGACATAAGAAATGAAGTGCTAGACGTGAGGAACATGCTGGTTGAGGAAGGGTTGTTCTGAGTAGGAGAATAAGAGGACACCATGGAGCAGATGGTATCCCAGTTGGGCTTGGATAAAGAAGGTGGGTTCCCTTTCTTGCGGCAGGGAACTGTATCTTGTCTTTGGGAAGGGGGTGGGGGTGAGCAGCCATCTTTTCTATCAAAGGCCTCAGTCCCTCCATCAGAGCAGGCAGCTTCCTCCTAGCAGTATGCATGAACCCCAAATCTCTTCTGGAAGATGATGAAGGGCCAGGCAAAGGTGACGACACTTAATGAGTTAGGCTTGGAAGAGGCCTCTTCCGGGATTTTAGAGATGCTGTCACAAGAGAGGGGAGTGGCTGAAACCAGAAGACTGGGTAATGAGAGCCTTCGGGAGTGGAGTATGGCCAGATTCCTCATGGACAGGCACAGAACCTGCTCTCCACAGGCTCGGACTGGGACTTGGGAGGAGAAAGGGGGTCTGTCCATAGCTCTGGGGCAGCTCCTTGCAGTAGGACCAGAGAGAAGCAAAGCAGGGCTGGCAGTGTCATTTGCAGGGCTCCAGGTGAAATCAAAGTCCCGCCTATTATTCAAAAACTACTAGGAATTTAAAGAGGGTGATGGCAAGAGCATTAGGCCGAGTTGGAGGACCCTTGTAAGCATAGGTCACACACTCAGGTAGCCGCCTTCACAGGGGGCCTAGGGAAAGTGAGTGAGAGATGGGGCCACATGAACGGCAACCCTGGGGGTCTTCTTTGGGCCTACTGGTCTCCTGACCAAAACCCTGTAAACAGAAAGGTGAGTAATTCTGAGGATGCAATCTGGGGCCATGAGGCATTTTCTAGACAGCCTGCTCTGTGGAGGCAGTTGTAAGCTTTCCCAAGGACCTAGTCCACCTCAGTCAACCAGCATCCTCAAAAAGGCCAGGTCTTGCCTTATTTGGAGGAGAGAAGGCATTCAAATACCCTTTCTTGGGGGAGCTCTAGAAATGCTGGAAAAAGTTGTCATGCTTGAAGACCATCTGGGGAAAAGGCCTCTGGAGCTGTTCCTTGCATTTACAAAACTGACAATGGAGGATTGGGGCCTCTGGCAAGCACAAACAAACAGTAATGGCCCAAAAGAGAATCAAAGTATTAACGGGCTTGGCTGGCACCGTCCACCAGTCCCTGGCCCTGGCATTCGTGTGGCTGGGAAGCCTGGTCTCTGTTTCAGCAGTGGGATCAAAACCAGCTTTCAGGACAACATAAGCCAGACATAATTTTTAGCACAGACGTAACTTTCTAGTTTCTTTTTCCTACCCCTCATTTTTCAGTTGCCTTTAAAGAGGCCACAGAGAGCTGAAAAACAAACCCAAGTTTAAAGAGACAAGTGCAAAAATGCAAACTGGGCAAGGGGACAGAGCCGCCAGCTGGACAAAATGTGCCTGGAAAACAGCATCCTCTGCTTGGCAGGTGCTGAGGGTTTATGGTTGAGTTTTGCAGCCGTTTCATCGCGTTACGAGCCAGCTCAGGAGACCCTCATAAAACTCTGCTTATATGAAAGAACAAACGAGCTGATAAAAGTCAGCTGCTGCCTATAAACACGCTGTGGGGATTGCAATTGAGTGGTGGATTTATTAGTCTGGGCTCTCTGTGCAAACTAAGAAGTACTGCACACATCTGAACCAGGAAGATGTTGCTCCCTGCTTCATATGATGGCGAACGGGCCGGGTCAGCTCCCTCCCTCCCCCATCACTCACTCCGTTACAGACCACGGGGAAGCTGAACTGAAGTTGCTGGAGAACATCACCTATCCTTATGCTCACTTTTCTTGCCTCCCACAAGAGCCCAGAGAAAGGGTCCATCTCTCTCCATTCTCTGCATCACCAGCACATCTTTGTGATAGCACGGTATCACAGTGGCCTTACGTATCTGCAGACCTACTGTGTACATCTCTCTTGTTTATCTTTGTGTCACAGCAGTTTGTTCTGTGCTGGGCATGCAGGGACACTTCCGAATTAAAGAATATGGATGTGGCAGGTAAGGTGCTACGTACATATGTGACTACTTTGTTCGGAACAGCACAGAGGGGTTGGGGGAACAGAGCCGAGGTGCCTGTTGGAATTGAGGACCAGGAATAAAAAGGGAAGAAGAGGCGCAATGAGGAAGTTATTAAGGCTTGTTTCTTTCCTAGAGCAGTGCAATCTTTGTGGCCACCCTACCCAGCTCTCTGTGCTGCTGCTTTTTTCTTAGGCTTAAGGCTATTTCTTCAAGAATGACCCCGCAAAAAAATGAGGGGGTTCTTGATGAAGACATATACCTTGGCCCTGCCCACACATACTGGTTCAGAATCTCTGGGGCACCCTCCTATGCTGTACCAGGTACCAGTCTCAGAAAAAGTGACTTTCCTTTGCACCCGGCAGAAACCAAGAAGGAGCCTTCCAGGAACGATGGGGAGGAGGGAGAGTGCCTGGAAGGACTGGCTTCTCCTCCCAGCCCCTGGCATATGGGGCACAAGTGTAAGGCTCTGGCAGGCAGCCCCAGGACACGCTCCAGCCCTCCTGGCTCTGGGATCAGAAGGGAGGGTAACTGGCAAGGTTGCAGCGCCCTTAGCCTTGGCCGCCTCGTGTGCCCTGCCAAGCCAGATGGGCGAAGTGCTGCACTCATGGCTGCGTCTGGAGGACTCGCGTCCCAGGCATGGCTGGGCATTCGGGAAACCAACTCTTGTCGCAGCTAAGGAAGTGTCAGCGGGTGCTTTTGCCTTCTGTGGCAGAGAGGAAACAGCCGTGTGTCAGGGAGAGACCCCTGTCACCAGAACCAAGAAAACCCTGGTACGAGAGCTGGCAATGCCACTGGTAAGCTGAAGCCACCTGGGGAACTCACCAGCTCACAGAGCATACTCGTATCATGGCTTGTTAAGCCTTGAGGAAGATGTTAAAAGGGCAAAGCCCAAAGCTATGCCCTTTATGTTGTTTGTTGTTCAGTCGCTAAGTTGTATCCAACTCTGCCACCCCACAGGCTGCAGCACAGCAGGCTTCCCTCTCCTTCACTATTTCCCAGAGTTTGCTCAAACTCATGTCTGTTGAGTCAGTGATGCTATCTAACCATCTCATTCTCTGTCGCCCCCTTCTCCTGCCCTCTTCAATCTTCTCCAGGGTCAGGATCTTTTCTAATAACCCTATGCACTTAGTAGGTAACTAATCAGTTTCAAGTGAATTTCATCCCCTCCAATGTTCCTAAATTTACCACAAGCCCTCACTTGTGGGCTTGAGCCTCACAACTCTGTAAGGACATACACCATTATTTTATTGCACAGATGAAGAAGCTGAAACTCAGATGAGGGGAAACAACTTGCCCAAGATCACCTGGCTAGTCAGAGGCTGACCTGAGACTTGGTCCAGCCACTTGAATTCAGCAAGGTTTCCCCTGAGCCGGTTATCAGCGTCCTAGCTCCTTCCCCCACATCCCTGAATCTGCCTCTCCAAATGTGCGCTCTGCCTGCCTTCTCACAGGGAGAAGGAATTTCAAACACCCCAGTGCCTGAACAAGCTGGAGATGGTACCCAGCCCCCATCACCCTGATTAAAGTCAGGATGCTTTAATCTGCCTGAGAGAAGTCAGGATGCCCTACTCTGCCTGAGAGAAGAATCTTGAAGTCCATGCTAAATGTGGATGGGGTAGGGGCACGAAAAAAACACAAATTCTTCATTCCATCCCAATACATTGTCTAATCAACAGTTCTGAACACCAAGAGCCTATTTCCCCACCTGAGGGAAACAGAGAAAAGAACTCACATTTGATATCTCAACCAACGAGCCAGTGGCATGGTTGGAGGAGGAGAGCTAGGATTCCCACTATGATGATTCTCCCTAAATTAGTTTATAAATGTAATACGATTCCAGTAAAAATATCAACAATTCTTCTTTTTTTTTTTTCACTGTGGGAGAGTGGATAGGGTGGTATTAGCTAATTGAAAATTCCAGGGGAAAAAACCATGAGCAGTGGTGGGAATGAGAGAGAAGGCTGCCAAAATCTAACAGGTATTAAGGCTTTGGAAACAACCTAAATGGCCATCAGTATGGGGCCAAATGGGGCTTCCCTAGTGTCTCAGTGGCTAAAAACAAAACCAACCTCCGCCCACCCCCACCCCCCCACCACCACACACACACACACACACTTGCCAATGTATGAGACACAGGTTTGATCCCTGGGCCAGGAAGATCCCCTGGAGAAGGAAATGGCAACCCATTCCAGTATTCTTGCCTAGGAAATCCCATGGACAGAGGAGTCTGGCAGGCTATAGTCCATGGAGTCACAAAAGAGTTGGACACAACTCAAGGGACTGAATAACAACAAAGGGGCTAAATAAATTATGTTATACTCACACAACAGAAAACTATGGAACTCTTGCAGGAAAAATTGAGGAAGCCCTTTACATATTCATAAAGAATGATCTCTAAGATACAGGAAGTAGGTGGAAAAAACAAGGTATAAAACTTGGATACACAGCATGCTACTATTGGTAGAAGTTATGGAGAAAATACAACGATATTTGCTTGTATAAGTCATCGATCACTGTGGAAAGAATTACCCCAAACTTAAATGACTTAAACATTTATTACCTTGCTTCTATGGGTCAAGAATCTGGGCCCAGCTGAGCTGGGTTGCCTTTGGCTTAGGTCCTCACGAGGTTACAGTCAGTTGTTGGCTGGGGCTGTGGGCTCATCTAAAGGCTCAGCTTGGGGAGAAGGCCTGCTTCCGAGCTCAGGCAGGGTTCTGGCAGGCATCAAGCTCTCACATGAGGTCACCATGGGGCTGCCTCCCAGCGTCACAGTGGACTTCCCCCGAGGGAGTGAGGGGCAGCGCCCTCGATGGAAGCCACAGCCTCTCCTCACAACCTACTTTCAGAAATGACCTCCCACCACTTCCACTGTTTTTCGTTCATTAGAAGCAAATCTGGAAGGGCAGCCCACACTGAAGGAGAAGGGACTATACAAGGGCATGGGTCCTTGGGATCACTGGGGCTATCTTGGAGGATACTCACCCCTGTGTTCACAGAGGTGAAGAATATTTCTGGAAGGACACGCAAAATATTTAACCTTAGTTGCCTCCAGTGAGGCGGCCTGACTAATGGGAGAGGGGAACTTTTCACTGAATATGCACCTATGCCCTTTGAATTTTGTACAATGTAAACGTATCACTTACTTTAAAATTAACCAAATTAATTATAAATTTAAAAAGAACAATTAGGATAGCAATTTAATACCATAAGAATGGTTAAGGAACAATTATACTTAAATAATACATAGTTGTTACTTACCACCATAAACATACTTGTAGCTATTCAGTCATAATTACTTGTTTAAATGAGGGAGGTTTTAACAAGCTCTTTACTATACTCAGACACACACACACAGACAAGCAACTGCCATTTGCAAAATACATACTCTTGAGCAAGGTATTCAGGGCTCTTCACAAATTCGTTCCAGTCCACCCTTACAGACCCAATACCTGCCACTCTTATATCCCCCTGTGAACCCCAGTGACTTGCTATACTCAACTGTTAATGTTTCCAGTTCTATGGCGTACAAGCCACAAGCATGATGCCCGCACACAGCAAACTCCCAGGAGGTGTCAGCTTCCAGTCTTTCTCAAACACTGCCTTTGCTTACACTGTTCCTGGGCGTGGAGCAGCCTGCACTCCTCTCCAAGCCTCAAGGCCCAACTGAGATGTCACGGTTACTGTGAAGTAGTCCCCCAAGCAGTTGGTTGTCGCCTCTACTCTCGCACAGAACTCTGTTTTGACTGCAAATACACTTTCACTATTGTATTACAAGGTAAATCTCTTCAACTTAAAGTCTGGTCCCTGGATCAACAGCATCGCTTGGGACCTTGTTAGAAATGCAGAGTCCAGGGCCCCACCCTGGACCTACAGAGTAGGAATCTAAATTTTAAGAAGAGACTGGTGATTTATATGCCATCCATCTTATCCTCTGATGTCCCCTTCTCCTACTGGCTTCAATCTTTCCTAGCATCAGGGTCTGGAAGACGAAGATTATGGCATCTGGTCCCATTACTTTGGCAAATAGATGGGGAAACAATGGAAACAGTGACAGACTTTATTTTCTTGGGCTCCAAAATCAGTGCAGATGGTGATTGCAGCCATGAAAGATGTTTGCTCCTTGGAACAAAAGCTATGACCAACCTAGAGAGCATACTACAAAGCAGATATTACTTTGCTGACAAAGGTCCATCTAGTCAAAGATATGGTTTTTCCAGTGGTCATGTATGGATGTGAGAGTTGGACCATAAAGAAAGCTGAGCACCGAAGAATTGATGCTTTTGAACTGTGGTGTTGGAGAGATCCAACCAGTCAATCCTAAAGGAAATCAGTCCTGAATATTCACTGGAAGGACTGATGCTGAAACTTCAATACTTTGGCCACCTGATGCGAAGAGCTGACTTATTGGAAAAGACCCTGATGTTGGGAAAGATTGAAGGCGGGAGGAGAAGAGGACGACAGAGGATGAGATGGCTGGATGGCATCACCGACTCGACGGACGAGTCTGAGTAAGCTCTGGGAGTTGGTGATGGACAGGGAAGCCTGGTGTGCTGCAGTCCATGGGGTCACAAAGAGTTGGACATGACTGAGCAACTGAAGCAAACTGAACTCAAGCTTGAGAAACACTGGTTTAAATCTTTCCTTGGTTGAACTAGAAATCTTTCTGGGTTCTCCTTTACCTCTGTCCCCAGAGTACATTGTAAGACCTAATACCTAAAGGTCCTAAGGTTATTTACAATTATTGTATATATCATGGGCTTCCTTTGTGGCTCAGTGTAAAGGATCCGCCTGCAATGCAGGAGCCACAGGAGACAAGGGTTCAATCCCTGGGTCAGGAAGAGCCCCTGGAGGAGGGCGTGGCAACCTACTCCAGTATTCTTGCTTAGAGAATCCAATGGACAGAGGAGCCTGGCAGGCTATGGTCCACAGGGTCACAAAGAGTCGGACATGACTTAGCATGCCCGCACAGGCAGAAAAACATGAAGACTTAAAAAATACATGTAAAACATAATACTATAATAATCCATAGAATAGTATATAATTGCACTGAGCTATATACAGAGAGAGATATGAAAAACTAGCCCAATTATATAAAGGTGTTTCTTTAAAAACAATTTAAATAACAGTATGTATCAATGATACCTAAATTGTTTTGTTAAAAAAACTGTGACTATGGACACTGAAAAGATACATATAAAATCTCTCTGATGGAGTTCCGTTCTATGCTTTTCTACATTTTAAATGTTTTCCATAATTTCTCTATGATTTTTTAAAAAGCATATCATCACTTTTATAACTTAAAAAGTCATTTTCATTTTGAAAAATATCTACATTCTTTCTTAAGTCCCTTTACATCCAATAACCAAGATTTTTAACCAGCCCAGGAAGCTGACAGGTCTGCAAGGATCACAACCATTTCACAGATTAAGGCACTGGGCCTCAGAAACACAATCCTGATTGCCTGACTCTGGACTGGGGACCTCCCATCCATGCAGCTACTCCAAGATCAGGGGCCTGTAGCAAATTGGCTGCCGGCTTTGGTAAAAAGAAAACCGTGTTATTTTAAGAGCCCCACTATCCCCAGTTACTTACTGTCAGTAAGAGCAACAAGGGAACAGATCCAAATGCAAAACACTCAGAATTCATGCTACACCACCTCCCCCTGGTGGAATGCTCTAGAAAGTGTCCTGATGACAAGGAGCCGTTGCAACTGGAAGACAATGAGTTTTCCATCAACATCACCTTCACTTCTTTAAATCATCAAAGCGACATTTTTTTCCATCAAGGAGTCAGGTACTGACAAAAAGAGAGGAAATTAGGACCTGGTGTCAATGAGGCTCAGAGTCTTGGATGATGGGGTGGTGCCAACTCTCTACCCTGGCCCTTTCCTTTCTTACCAGCCCTTTCTGTGGCTGTTGCTTCTGTCCCTGGTGTTCTTCTGCACCACCTTTCCTGCATCCTCTCTGCCTCTGTCCACTCTCCTGAGTCTTAGGGAAGGGCAAGGTGTGACCATGTACCCTCACCCATGACCCAGCGTGAAGCAGCCCCAACATCAGGAATGTCCAGCAGAATCTGCTGAAGAGCCAGTCCTCAGGCGCTGGGCACTGACATTCCCAGTAAGTCAGGACGCAGTGCTGACATTTTTCAGACATACAAGAGGGCAGCAATGTCGGTCTTCATCTGTGCCCCCCAAGTCTCCCGATAAACACATGGCCTCTTCATTCTTCCAGAAAGAAGGAAACATTCAACATGACATCTAGAACAGGAAGAGAGAGAACATGCGGCATACCAGCTCTCCAGAAAACACGAAACACCAGATCTGTAAAAGCTAGAGGCACCAGGAGGGGGAACCTCTTCGTGATTCCAAAGAGGCTAGACACACAAAGGAGGGGAGCAGACACGAACGACTGCATGAAAACCAGCACCTCGTACAAGGTCCGGGTGTTCATCTTCTGAGATTCGGTCCCAGGCTCTGGGCAAAGCTTGGATGTTTGCCAAGTCTTCCCATTGGATTGACGACAGGAGGTACTTCCTCTTTAGGTACTTTCCTGGGAGTTAAGGAAGGTGCTCAAAAAGAAAATGAAATGTGCTGAAGGAAGAAAATACCCTGGAGAGCATTCCCAGGAGCTAGAAAAGCAAAAGCACAGCTATCATTACATTTACCAGGTGGGCAGGCTCACCTCCATCCCACTCCAGTACTCTTGCCTGGAGAATCCCATGGGCGGAGGAGCCTGGTGGGCTGCCATCTATGGGGTTGCAGAGTCGGACATGACTGAAGCGACTTAGCAGCAGCAGCAGTAGGCTCACCTCTGCTACAGATCTTTACCGAGCCCCTCTATATACAAGGTTCTGGGCTACAGGGAAGGGATGAAACACTGCCCTGCAAACTGGGATCTCACTGTGGTGAGAAAAAAACACAACAGAAACTGAAAAGACTCTAAATGGGAAGAGATAAAACTCAGTGGAAGTTCACAGGATAAATTCATCCGCCCTAGAGCAGGGGTCCCCAATCTCTGGTACCCGTCTGTGGCCAGACGGGTTAGGAACTGAGCCTCCCAGCAGGAGGTGAGCGGTGGTCCAGAAAGCAAAGATTCACCTGCCACTCCCCACTGCTCGCATTACCATCTGAACCGTCCCTGTGGAAAAGCTGACTTTCACAAAACCAGTCCCCAGCGCCAAGAAGGGTGGAGAACCGCTGCTTCAGAGGACAGTAGGAAGATTCCGGCTGGTAGGAAGAGCTTAAACCAAGACAAAGAAGAGGGGAAGCACGGAATGGATTCAGGACAGTACATCTTCCAACGAGATGCAGAATGGAATTGTGTGTACGGAGCAGGCAAGGCAGCTGAGCAGGCAGGTGGAGGGAGAAGACACAGACCAGTGTGCGGGGTCTCACCCCCGGGACACAAGAAGCTACGGAGAAGCCCTACCCAGTAGGATCAGAACAGGGCCTCCTGAAGATAAACCTGTAGTGTGGCCACGACCTGGAGGTAGCTTCTTCCTTCTAAGGAAAGAAGCCAGGGTCAGAGAAACCTGCCTAGAGATGGCATGCGACAAAGGATCCAAGTGAGACCGTGGCACAGGCAGTGGGGATACAGAAGGGATCTCCAAGAAACACCAAGGAAACAGAGCGGAAGGACCGGACAGTGGAGCCAAACACCCTTCCAACAGCACCGGCACACAGGAAGAGCTCGTGACGCCTGCCCTGGCTGCTGCCGCCAGCGCAGCCAGCGCCGCTACCGATGCCATCAGCAAACAGTGGGCTCAGGGGCAACCCTCCGGTTTACAGACTACGTGACGCTACAGCTGAAGAAGGGAGCTGATGGGGTGGGGGCTGATCTCCATCCACTTGAGCCTGCAGTTCCATGAGATTCCAGTCAGGAGGCAGCTGCAGGAAACTGAAAATCAAAACTAGAGGCAAGAATAAATGAAGGTAGAAACTCCAGCCAGAGAGTAGATGCGCCTATCAGGCAAGACTAGAGAGAAAAAGGGAGCGGACTCCAACGAAACGGTCTTTTGGCTTCCACCCAAGTCTTCCCTCAGAACACAGATGGGTGATAACATAGGTCTGATCAGATTACTCCTCTACTGAAAACTTTCTACAGCTTGTGTCTCTCTCAGAATAAAAGCCCAACTCCTTCCAAAGACCTCAGAGGCCCTACCAGCCCCAGCCCTGTCTCCTGACAGCATCACCTGTTAGACCAGGCCCACTTGGCTCGAGCCCTACTGGCTGCCTTGCTATTTCCTGAACGGACCAAGTTCGCTGTCACCTCAGGCCCTTTGCACTTGCTGCTCCTTCTACCTGGAACACTCTTCCCCCAAACATCCACACGATTCTTCCCCTCACCCTCTTCACATCTTTTCTTAGAAACCACTTTCAGGGCAGTGAGGCCTGCCCTGACCACCCTATTTAAAACTACAAGCCCACCCTTAACCCTTGCTTTCCCCAATCCCTGCTTTATTTTTCTTCAAGACACTTAACATCATCTGACATTTTATATATTTTCCCCTTTTTAATGTCTAGCTCCCACCACCTAGAATAAAGCCTGGAAGGTGGCATCTGCTCAATAAATGATTTGAGGAATCACTGTACAAAGGGATGCAGGAGGAATGCACGTCCAGGAACCAAAGAGAACTGACTTACACCATGTATTTTTGTGTAATCTGGTGAAAACTGAAATTAACAAGACTTCCTGGAACAGCTCTGTGAAACGTGTGCAAAGGATATGAATTCCGATAATGTCTCTCAATGTCCTGCAACCACTCCAACATTTCAGCCACAGAGGGGCTCGCAGCTGAAGCCTGCAGGACAGCATCGAGGCCGATCGCGTCTGCGTGCTGCTCATAGATCTGAAGCACGCGCTCCACGTGGCTGCTGACCACATCACGCACCTTGAGGAGGGTGGCTCTGGAGGGAAAAAGTCTGATATTAGGCAATATGATGAGAAAGGCCTATGGCCAGGTTCTTCAACCTCGGTACCAAGAACATCTTGGACCTGATGATTCTTTGTGGTGGAGGGCTGCACTGTAGGTTGTAGGTTGTTCAGCAGCAACCTGGGCCTCTACCTACTAGATGACAAAAGCAAACTATGTCCCCACCCATCTCAAGCTGTGGCAATCAATACTGTCTCCAGATACTGCCACACATCCCAATGGGAAAAACTGCCTCTGAAGGAGATCTACTGGTCCCAGGTGCCTTGGATGGAGGGGTGGCTTAACAATTAAGAATTGACTTAAAGATGATGAGGCTGAAGTTACATCACTCTCAAAAGCTGTGTGATGGGCCCAGCTGCCAAAGATAGTAAAGACCAAGCAGGCTTTCTGGGACTCCCATAAAGGAGAGGAAATGTTCACACATAGTCTAAGGCCACATACGTGAAAGGAATTAGCAAGAGGAAACTACAGCAATAGAGCAGTCTTGCGCTCATGCTATATCGTGCCCCACCCTCGTGAATTCCTGAATGGGTAAAATTTGAGCTCTTGACGCACACAGATTATTGTCGATCTCAGGAAAGTTACTTATTCTCAATCACAAACAAAAACAAGTCTCTTTTGTTCACTGTGCATCCTAAGTACCTAAAACACTGAGACTGGCCGACAAAGCAACAAACATTTGTCCAGTGAATGAAAAGGACTGTTGTGAAGAGTAAATACAATAATGCATATTAGGCCATTAGGGAAGTACCTAGCTTATGGCAAATTTTATTATTTTTACATGATTATTTTAAAACTTATTATATAATTATTTAAAAAGTTATTATTCCATTAGTGACTCCAAGAGGTCTAGCCATAAGACGAAGGCTACAACTTCCCAAAGGGCAAGGAACTCCCTAGCCTAGAACTGCAGCTTTCAAGTTTGACTGTGACTCACAATAAAAACTAGGCTAAAAATAACAGCCCAATACCCACATAAACACATGTAATCAACTGAAATAAAAGTTCGCTACCTTAGAATGTATAATGACCTAACTTAACTGACTCTTTTACTCAACTTAGGAACTAAGTCGGCCTTACTATTGTATTCCTGCTGCTGCTGCTGCTGCTGCTGCTGCTGCTAAGTCGCTTCAGTAGTATCCAACTCTGTGCGACCCCATAGACGGCAGCCCACCAGGCTCCCCTGTCCCTGGGATTCTCCAGGCAAGAACACTGGAGTGGGTTGCCATTTTCTTCTCCAATGCATGAAAGTGAAAAGTGAAAGTGAAGTCACTCAGTCATGTCCGACTCTTTGAGACCCCATGGATCGCAGCCTACCAGGCTCTTCCATCCATGGGATTTTCCAGGCAACAGTACTGGAGTGGGGTGCCATTGCCTTCTCCATTGTATTCCTAGCACCTGTGTTTTGCATCCCATGGGTTCTTAATGTTTTTAGTACAGATAAATACAAAGAAGGCCCCCATCTTTGAGTTTCCTATCAGTCTATGGCAAACCCTACACACTAGAACCTTCTTTCATCCTGGTTAAGGGAAGGCCATATGTGCCTTCTCTCTTCTCTATCCCCAATTACCTGTAATTCTAAGATCGAAGGCCTAACATTGGTGCTTCTCCTGGCTCAGACACCAATGTACAGCAGAACAAAGCGGTGGTTAGGAGCTTCTGGCCCCAGTGCCAGAGGCACTTGGATGAGCATCCCAGCTTTACTATTTACTAACTGCCTGAGCACAGGCAATTTGCGTGAGCCTCAGTTTCCTCACTTGAAAAATGGGATTAAGTGAGGTTAAGTCACAGTTGTTGAAAAGATTTTATGAGATAATGTATGTAAAATCCTTGCTGCTGGCACCTACTAAGTTTACAGTGTAACTCCTGCTGCTTTCTACCTAAGGAAAGCTACAGTGGAGGGCCAATGAGCTTTCTCCATTGCTTTTCTGTTCTGCTTTGATAACTTTTACTAAGTCAACCACTGTCATGCCTAGCTGATAAGGGAAATGCCAGAAAATGGTTTTTTGACAGAGAGAGGTCCCACTGCAACAGATGGAAAGGGGGTAAGGCTGACACATCCCCAAATACCATTCTCTTAAGTAAGGAGAAAAACCCCCTTTCTCACTGATCCTAGATTATTAAATACCCAGTTTTAACATCTCTAGGCCAAGAAAGAGCGCCACTGTGCCTCTTACAGCCTCTCTCCTAGCTTGTCCAGGATAGTGTCACCAGCCGCCAGCTGCTTGCGCCTCAGCCGCTCCTTTAGGTCTGGGAAGGCCCGAAGTGAGGGCACATCCTCAAATCGCAGGTTCTGTGTGGCTTGCAGCTGCTCTGCCAGGTTGCTGAGGGAGGCCAGGAGGGGCGGGCAGTCTCTCAGAGCACTCTGCCACAGGCCCTGCTGCTCGTCCACCACGGGAAAGCACTTCCTCAGGGCCTCCTGCACGGCAAGCAAAGGCTGATCTTCAGTCATCTTCTATTGTAGGGGTGAAAACAAAAACAAAACCCAGGAAAAAACAAATATCATTAGGGTCCCAAGTCGACAGGCCGAGTCAAGGGTGGGAGTTATTTCCGTTCTCAGAGAGGTCCAGCTAAACAAAGTTTGCTCATGTAGGGCCGTCCATCCCTCCCGACAGGTGTTTCTAGCGCGAGTCTTACCTTCAGAGAGGCTCTCGGAAGACAGAACCTTCGTTTTCCACCTCGAGAAAGGTTCCGGACTACCCCTTGGCTTCGGGCAGTTTCAGACTGAAGGTTCACTGGGCCGATCCGTGCTTCCGGAGCCAGAATCTTATCTCCTCTACTTGAGGTTTCCGGCCGCTCTTCTAAACCAGCGGGAAAACAAAACTAAAGCAATAACACTTTAAGGAAATTCCAAGACCCCGCACACCTCCGCTGTGTCTCTGCGCATGCCCAGACGTGGTTACAGAGTCGCGAAAAAGATGCGGTCGGACCGCAATGCCTTCTGGGTGCTGTAGTTTACGTGTGGACTGGCTGCCCAATTGCGAAGCTTCTCTGTGATTGGCTGTTGTGAAACCCTCCTAAGACGGCGGCTTTTTATTGGCCAGCCTTTGGCAGTTTGAATTTGGTGGCGGCGGTCTCACGTCGCTTTCGTCCCGGAGCGGCTGCTTCTCGGCTGAAGCAGCCGGGTTTTTCCTCAGCCCGGGTTTCAGAACCTGCAGGTGGGTGCCTCGCGAATCCTTTATTCCTCGGGCCCTGAAGGGCAGGGGTCCCCAATTCAAACCCCCAGGGGGGCCCTCCACCCTCCCTCGCCCCCTTGCGGCCCCCTCTCCTTCACCATCTCCGCCGCTGACGCCTTGTGCCTCCGCCCCTAGCTCCCCGCAGCCTCCATCGAAGGGCCATGGCTCCGTCTAGGAAGGGCGGCAGTCGGGTGGCTAAGACCAATGTGCTGCGGAACCGAAAGCTCGCCTCCTTTCTTAAGGACTTCGACCGTGAAGGTGAGGGGCGGAGCCCGGGTGGTCGCGGTCACTTGGGGGCAATCGCGGGGTGCTGGAGGACTGGGACGCGGGCAGCAGGGATTCCGGGAACCTTTTCCCCGCGGGGTGACCCGTGCCGTGTCCTCTCTGCCCTCTCGCAGTGCAAATGCGATCCAAGCAAATTCAGTCAGACAGGCAGAACCTCCTCAAAGAGTTGGATAACCTGTACAACATTGAGATCCTGCGACTCCCCAAGGCGCTGCGCGAAATGAACTGGCTCGAATACTTCGGTAAGAGCTCCTGGTCTTTCCCCAGGCCTCGGCCTGGAGCCCTTCTGTGGTTACCATGGCAGCTTTTATCTTCTCAATGAGGTCTTAGAAGGAAATTGCAGGCCTACTCCTCCCCAATCCGTCTCACCTCCCTGCTTTTCTTCTTAGCACTTTCCCTCATCTTTCTCTGCAGGCAGGCAAATATTTTCTCTAAAGGAGGAGATAATAAGTATTTTAGGCTTTGTAGACCAGAAGGTTCTCTGTCCAAACTACTCATGCTGTTATAGTTCAAAAACAGCTGTAATGAATGGCATAGCTGTTTTCCAACAGAAATCTATTTATGGAAACACTGAAATGTGAATTTGACAGATTTCAGATTCCATGTGTCATGAAATACTCTTTTTTTGAGGGGGGTGGTGTTTTATTTAACCATTTAAAAGTGAATGAATGAATAGATTGTTACCAGAGCACAGATGGAAGGATAACTCCAACCAGCTCTTTCTTTAGCTTATGGAAATCACCAATTTATACACGAGCAAACAAATTGCAAAGTGCAAGGACTCGAAGAGTTTTCCTGGTCAGAGGAAAACCCCACCCTGTTCCCTACCCTACCCCCTGGTTAAACGTCCAAAGAAATGCAAGAGGCTGTCCTTTTGCTGAGTTACCCTTTTACTATTTTCTTATGATTAATTACCCACTAGGTAGCCTGCTACCTGGATAGAAATGCACGTTCTGCTCACATAGATGTCATTTAATGATGCTTTTGGAGTTTCTCTTTTATTTATTAATCTATTTGTGCATTTCTGTAAATATTCATTGAGCATGTGTTAGTCACAATATTGGGTGCTGAAGATGCATTGGGAAATAAAACAGATGTTATCCTTGCCTCCAGGAACTTACAAGTTAGTAGAGAAGACTTGTTCTAAAAATTTGGACATGATTATATATTTAAAATTATAAGTACTACAAAAGAGTAAAGTAGTGGTCAATAAGCACATTTATATAGTGCTTTCTATGCCAGACAGGCATTGTGTTTTCCAGTGTTAACTGAAAAACCAAGTGTTTTCCATATATTAACTGATTTCATCCTCATAACAAACATATTAGTTGTTGATTTTATTCCTGCTTTGTAGATGACAGGATTAAAGCACAGAGATTGTTTGCTTAAAGTCTTGTAAGCCAATTAGTGACATATTTGAATGTAGGCATTCTGGTTCCAAAGTCTGAGTTTTTAACTGTTATACAGGATACTACCAGCACTTCCAGCAGGAGGACTCTAACCTAAGTTTTTATTCTACATCTAAATCTTGCGAAGATCTCTTCATTCAATACACATTTACATCATATATACTGATGACATATTTTTTACCAGAAGCTGTGGATATTATTTTTGTCCTTGAGTTCAGTTCAAGGCAGGGTTGGGCACTTCTACAGCTTTGAGTAGTTGCTGCATATGATGATAGTGAGCAACTAACTCAATACATTGCAGCAATCTGCTGTGAGAGAAAAATAAGCAGAGTTTGGGGTTTGAGCTGGGTTTTGAAAGATGAATTCCAAGTTTGTAGAGTGCAGGGGATTATTTCAGGCAGGAGAAATAACTATCAGAGCACTGAGTCATGAGACAGTGGCACATTTGGGAAATAACAGTCACTTTGGTGTAGTGGGACTTGTAGTAGGTCATGAAGGGAACAGTCAAGCTTGGAGAAAGATGAGACTAGGTTGTAGAGGCTCCTGAATGTTGGACTAAGGACTTAATCTGGTCCAGTGTAAGGGAAGTGGTCATATTAGGGAAGACAGTTTGTTAATTAAATTATTATAACCTAGTAACCAAGCAAATTGTTCTTTTCAAAGCCCTTGGAGGAAACAAGCGGGCCCTGGAAGAAGCAGCAACAGTAAGTGACTTCTATTTTTGAACTCTTGGTTAGTTTTCAGTTTAGTCCGTCCACAAAATTCAGCAGTGGGTGCTGACTGTGGAACAAGTTCCAAAGGGGACATTACTGATGTCAGCTAAAAGATTATAGTTGTTGAATGCTGAGTACATGAAGGCCAAGTAGTTCCAAGGTTTATAGAGAAATAGTCCTATTTGGGGCAGGTTCCTTGCAGCTCTTTGCCCTGAGCTTTGCACCTTAACAAAATGTTCATAGTTAATATTCTAATATTAATCGTCCCCATTCTTCTAGCCATAGCATTTCTCACACTAGTTGAACGAAAAGTCCTAGGCTAGGGGAGAAGTAGAAAGCCAAGCTCCTTTAAACCCCTGGCTTGCTAGGGGACAAAGAGACTATTCCCTTTTCACATCATACTCTAGAAGCTGTGCTCTTGGTTGGGACTCTCAGGATTCCCCACTCACTCTTACCTCCTTCCCCCCGGCATGATTACTAGGACTCAAGGCAGTATGAGGCAGAATAGAGTTTAGATCAGTACTGTCTGTTACAATAGCCACCAGACATGTGTAACTTTAATTAAAATGAATAAAATATTCAGTTCCTCAGACACATTAGCCATGAGTCATATGTTCCTTCGCCACTGTGACTACTGAATCATCCTCCGTTTCAGACACCGCTCACCTCTCTAGCCCGGCACAGCTTCTTGCGAAGCCCCGACAGCCTCGGATCCTTGTTTGAGTACTCCATGTAGTCTCTACCAGTTCAGAGATGAAACTGTGTCATTCCTTGTCTGTAAGGGCTATCCTGATACCGAATGTGCCCTACAAGAACAGGCTTGTGAAGCATGCCTGCTTTTGGCTATTCCCATACATATGGATAGTTACCACTGGGAATAAACTTAATTAGAATGGTGACTGGAAGCCTTTATGAAGGGTACAGGAGCATAGCAGAAAAACATTTGGCCCTGTACACTTAAAAAAAAAAAATTCTTTTGAGGTAACTGTGTGATAGGTGCATTAATTAACTTGATTGTGATAATCATTTTACGATGTGTATGTGTAACACTTTCTTTATATGTGTAGGAATTTTTTTTATTTTTTAATTGAAGGATAATTGCTTTCAGAATTTTGTTGTTTTCTGTCAAACCTTAACATGAATCAGCCATAGGTATACATATATCCCCTTCCTCTTGAACCTCCCTCCCATTTCCCACCCCATCCCACACCTTTAGTTTGGTACAGAGCCCCTGTTTGAGTTCCCTGAAACATACAACTAATTCCCATTTGCTATCTGTTTTACATATGGTAATGTAAGTTCCCATGTTACTCTCTCCATACATCTCACCCTCGTAACACTTTAAATGTGTTAGAATCATATTTGTCAATTATACCTCAATAAAGCTGGGGGTGGAATGAGAAGACTGACATAGCATCAAGTGTCATTTGAAACTTGTACTGTTTGCTCCTGGCATGTAAACAAGTACAATCACTTTGGAAAACAGTTTTGCATAATATTAAGCCTGAACACCTGTGTACCCTGCAACTCTGATGCCCTGTCCCTAAGTACACAGCCAAGAGTAAGCCTGGGCATGTGTGCATCAGACACAGCTATACGACAGTTCAAAGCAGCAGTGTTTGTAATAGCAGAATACTGTTGACAGGAGACTGGACAAATCCATTGTGACAGGTGTTACACAGCAGTGAAAACAAATTAATTTTGATCGCAAATAGTGGTCAAAAGCAGAACCAAGCAAAATATTGTTTAAGCACATAGACATTTGTGGAGAAATATACATACACTGGTGTGCTCGATTCCTGGGGTTGCAAAGAGTCGGACAAGACTGAGCGACTGAACTGATACATACACCCACACTTTCTTTCAGGCAAATGGAATGATAGTGGTTATCTCTGAGGAATGACAGAATTAGGACACCAGTCACCTGAGGAGAGGCAAAGAAATAGTACAGGGAAAAGTACATAGCTAGAAGCAAGTAATTGGCAATGTTTTGGGTCTTTGGTTGTATGGTGGATTTATGGGAGTTCAGTATTTTGTGTCATAAGTAACATGATCTTTTGTATGTATCAAAGAGTATGGTTTTTTAAGTTGTTTTTAATCTTAAAATATTGTTCCTCACATTTGATGGAATATACCTGGTGTTTTCTGACTGTGTTTGGCACAGGCTGACTTGGATATCACAGAAATAAACAAATTAACAGCAGAAGCTACTCGGACACCCCTGAAACTTGCCAAAAGTGAGTACTTTTCAAAACCCCTTGTTAAAATGAGAGAGCGAAGGCCCAGTGTAGTTGGCTGGGCACTTGGGGAGGCCTCCTTGGAGGAGTCTCTTCCCTCTAATGCCTGGTTCTCAGTCTTGAAACTCCAAAAATTTGATTTTGTCCTCTGCATTCAGTTAATTATATGAAGGACTGATAACTAACCGAACTCTTCAGACCAATTTGTGAGCTAAAATGAAAGAAGAAAAACAAAAGCTGTGCTGGAAACTAAACATTGTTGCCTGGCTCCTTCCCTGAGAGAGAGGCGAGCAAGGTTTGGAGAGGTGTGACAAGATGTGGTAGCGCTAGCCAAGACTCCCTGATGTGAGCAGAAGGGTCGAAAGAGAGCCGTGAAAGGGCCGACTTTCTCGGCGCGTCGTTGCAGGCTGCTCAGTTCACTGACCCGTCCACGTAAAGTTCTCTCCCATACACGCCCCACACTCGGGGAAACACTGTCTTAGAGGGAAAGTTTGGGGACACTGATTGTAATTAGTGAGCATAGATTCAGGCCAGGATGGGCTCTCCAATGGACATGCTGTCTTAAGCTCTGGACTTCAGGCTGCCCATCAGGCAGCACCTTCTCTACTGGGCCGGGCCTAAAATACCACCCAATGCTTATTCCAGCTTACCTCTTTTTTTTAAAGATAAATATATTTGTATTCTTATTTGTATCAGAAAAAAAAGCTCAAAATTCATTGAATCTGAACTCTTTCCCCTCAGTTAAATTTCTCTATGGAATCCCTGTTTAGGATTTTCTAGCCTGTGGTTGTATGTATTTAGCAATGAGACACTCCCTTTCAATGATAGACAGCTGGAATGATTAGAACATTTTTTCTAATTTTGAACCAAAGTTTCCTTGTGGTATCTACATACTGATACTGCTTCTGTTCTTTGAGGTCCCACAGAGCTGTCTTCCATATGACAACCCCTTAAATATTAAAAACTGGTATTACTTCCTCTTGAATCATCCATCTTAAACATCCCTCATATTCCTTTCTCTTCTAAAATGTCAATTATAGTAACTTATTAGTTATAAATAGTATTTTATTATAATAAATAGTAATAACAGTCAAAAAACTAAGATCATGGCATCCAGTCCCATTACTTCATGGTAATTAGAAGGGGAAAAAGTAGAAACAGTGACAGATTTTATTTTCTTGGGCTCCAGAGTCACTGTGGATGCTAACTGCAGCCATGAAATTAAAAGACACTTGCTCCTTGGAAGGAAAGCTATGACTAATCTAGACAGTATGTTAAAAAGTAAAGATATCACTTTGCCAACAAAGGTCCATATAATCAAAGCTATGTTTTTTCCAGTAGTCATGTACAGATGTGAGAGCTGGATCGTAAAGAAAGCTGAACACAGAAGAATTGATGCTTTAGAACTGTGTTGTTAGAGAGGACTCTAGAATTCTGTGGACAGCAAAGGAAATCAAACCAGTCAATCCTAAAGGAAATAAACCCTGAATATCTACTGGAAGGCCTGAGCTGAAGCTGAAGTTCCAATATTTTGGCCACCTGATGCGAAGAGCTAACTCATTAGAAAAGACCCTGATGCTGGGAAAGACTGTAGAAGAGGGCTACAGAGGATGAGATGGTTAGATAGCAACACTGACTCAATGGACGTGAATTTGAGCAATCTTGAAAGATAACGAAGGACCTGGCATACAGCAGTCCATGGGGTCGAAAAGAGTTGGACACAACTTAGCGACTGAACAACGTTAATACTTATAATGTGTTCAGTATCATTCAAGGGACTTTACATTCATTCTTCCCACAAATATTTAATAAGCACTTATAGAAACAATTCTAGAGTTTGGGGTGATTAACGAAGACGCCGTTTTTGTGGAGCACACGTTCCATGTCTCGTCATATCCCCATGAAGTGTCTCCTCCATTTTATAGAAGAAATTGAGGGTAGCGGTGGAAACCATGTGGCCTAGTCAGAGGCAGGATCAGGCCTCAGGCTCAAGGCTGTCTGGCTCTGGGGTCTGCATTCTTAATCAGAATGCTGGGCTGCCCATACGAAGCATGATAGAGGGTTTTTTAACCACTCTGAGACCTTTTTTGTCTGTGTGTGTGGCTAAATCCTTTTTTTTTTAATCATCTTCTGTTGGATCTATTTCTTGATTTACAACCTAAAGATTGCTCAAGTTTTATTTCCTATAAGAAATGTGAATGCATAAAAGTTTATTCCCATGAGAAATATCACTCTGTTAAAACTCTTATAGCACGGAAGGTAATGCAAGTGGATGAGATGATAATGGAAGAAGAAGAGGAAGAAAATATCAATAAGAATCCTCAAACTGCAAGAGTAAGTAGGCACTCAGATTTGGGGCGGGAGCCTGTCAGCAGACAAGGAAATACTTAAGATATAGTATACCTCCTTTCTACCTTACCCCACTGCCCCTGGAAGTTTTACCATTCCTCTTAGGACACAGCCTTTAAAATGGGTGAAATTTCACCAGCTGGAGAAGAAAAGGAAGGGAATTCAGGAAGAGGTATGAAAGTGCTGTTTGAGGAACAGGAAGTGGTTTGATGTGGTGGCAAGGACATAAGCTGTGAGGGTAATCTGGGGAAAGCAATGGTCTCGTGAGCCAAGCTTAGAGGTTGTGATTTCATGAGGTAGGTCATGGTAAGTGACATGATGGATAGGTATTTCAGAACAGCATTCAGGATAAACGAGAGAGAGAGAAAATTAGAGACAAGGGAGCCAGTTGGGAAGCTTTATTATTTTGTTTAATTGAAGTGTAGTTGATTTACAGTGTTGTGTAAATCTCTGCTGTATAGCTGAGTGACTCAGTTATATACTATAGGCATTCTTTTTAAATATTCTTTTCCATTATGATTTGTCACAGGGTATTGAATATAGTTCCCTGTGCTATACAGTAGGACCTTGTTTATCCATCTTGTATATAATAGTTTACATATGCTAATCCCAAACTCCCAGTCCTTCTCTCCTCCACCCACCCGGCCCTTGGCAACCACAGTTCAGTTCTCTGTGTCTGTGAGTCTGCTTCTGCTTTGTAGATATGTTCATTTGTGCCATATTTTAGACACCACATGTGATATATATGTGGCCTTTCTCTGGCTTATTCACTTTTATGGTGATCTCCAGTTGCATCCATGTTGCTACAGATGGCATTGTTTTGTTCTTTTTTGCGGCCAAGTAGTATTCCATTGTGTGTATACCACCTCTGCTTTATCCATTTGTCGATGGACACTTAGGTTGCTCCCATGTGTTGGTGATTGTGATCAGTGCTGCTGTGAGAACAGGGGTGCGTGCACCCTTTTGAGCTGTAGTTTTGCCCCGGCGTGTGCCCAGGAGTGGGATTGCTGGGTCAGAGTGTGACTGTGCCTTTATAGTTTTCTGAGGAACCTCACGCTGCTTTCCATAATGGCTGCACCAACTTACACTCCCACCAGCAGTGTAGAAGGGCTCACTTTTCTCCACACTCTCTCCAGCATTTATCATTTGTAGTTTTTAACAGTGGTCCTTCTGACTAGTGTGAGGAGGTACCTCGTAGTTTTGATTTGCATTTCTCTAATAATCAGTAATGATGAGCATCTTTTCATGCACCTACTGGCCATCTTTGGAGAAATGTCTGTTAAGGTCTTAAGGTCCTCTGCCCATTTTTTGATTGGGTTGTTTGTTTTTTTTGTGGTTGAGTTGTATGAGCTGTTTGTATATTTTGGAGATTAAGCCCTTGTCTGTGACATCATTTGCAAATATTTTCTTCCATTCTATAGGTTTGTGTGTTTGTTTTTTTTAATGTTTCCTTTGCTATGCAAAATTTGTAAGTCCCAAAATTCAGTCCCATTTGTTTATTTTTATTTCTGTTGTCTTGGGAGACTGACCTAAGAAAACATTGGTACAGTTTATGTCAGAGAATGTTTTGCCTATGCTCTCTTCTAAGAGTTTTATGGTGTCATGTCTTGTGTTTGTCTTTAAGCCGTTTTGCATTTATTTTTTTGCACAGTGTGAGGGTGTGTTCTAGCTTTATTGATTTCTATGCAGGGGCTGCTGTAATTCTTGAACTGAGGCCCTGGCCCTGTGAAAAGAGAAGGGATAAGGTTTATAAAGGAGAGTGGGCAAGATTGGTGGAGAGAAGCAGTGACCTAAGACGACCAGGTGGTTTCTGGCTTAGGGAACTGCCCTCTGGTGGAACTGGGGCATGGAAGGAGGAGGGGTGCTGGGCCAGGGCAAAGGGAAGCAGTTAGTCTGTCAGCTGTTTGACCTGCTGAGTGTGTAATACTTCTCCAGCATGTCTAGCCCTGACAGAAATCTCAGCCTGGAGCTCAGGCAGAAGTAAGAGATTGAGAGACACCGACTCCCAGATCTTTAGGTGGTTGTCCCAGCAGGGAGGTCAGTGAGGTTGTACGAGGAGAATGTGGAGGGGAGCCTGAGGGTGGACTCTGGAGGGAAGGTAGAAAGAGGAGCTCGTGAGGCAGCCTGCAGAGCAGAGGCCAGCCAGGAAAGCAAGGGTGGTGGGTCGATCTTCGGAACAAGGGAGGATCATCAGAAGGTACCTGATTCTTGTCAGGTACCTCCAAGGACTCGCAAGGGTGAGCACTACTGAGGGTTCCTTGTATTGGGCACCTGGGTGCCCTTAGTGACTGTCACAGCAATGCTGTATGCGGGGGTGGGAGCAGGGTAGGGCAACCAACCAAGCTGCACTCAGTTCAAAAGGCACTTACCTTTAATCTTGGTCAAAGTTCTCTAATTGGAAGACTCAGGCA
Organism: Ovis canadensis; assembly: GCF_042477335.2. Taxonomy (NCBI): domain Eukaryota; kingdom Metazoa; phylum Chordata; class Mammalia; order Artiodactyla; family Bovidae; genus Ovis; species Ovis canadensis. Next base: position 13,187,597 of record NC_091245.1, read on the forward strand.
GTATAATTCCTAGTGACCAATTCTGCTCTGGATTATTTAAGTCACTGTGAGTTCTGTAAGGTATACCTTCTGATGTTCAGATATTCAGTTCTTTTCCAGAGCTGGTATCCTTCTCCCTAAGCTTTCCCCTTTGTGGGACTTTTTGTAACCTCAGTTTCATTTGTTTGTGACTTCAGGCTAAAAGGTGTCCTCCATCCAAGAAGAGAACCCAGTCCATACAAGGGAAAGGCAAAAATAAAAGGTAACAGGTTTCCCAAATTCAGAGGTGCTTTTGGTTTTATTGGAGAGCCACATTCATCGTGGCAGGAATGGGCAATAAAGGGGCTTTTGTAACTTGTTTTCAAGTAGAGCTTCACATCATCGAACCCACCAGTATCTCAGCTTGGGGAGCCTCTAGAAACCGTCCAACCCAACACCTTCTATGGTTCTTCTGCCCATGTTCTCTGTCTCCCCCTCTTTTTAAAATGCAAACAGGGAGATGAATAAGACACAGAAACATACAATAAGCACTGCATATTTTGTTCAGTTGCCAGACAATCCGTGTGTAGAGCTACCCACATGGTTAGTCACAAAGTGGCTATCACCTACCTGTGGCTAGTTTCTTGAAAAATTCCTCCTGGTCCTGCTAAGCAATGAATCACCATGGACTTGAATTTCTTATGCTGGGAGGGTGGGGGAGGGGCTGCCTCTTAACGAGCTCAGGAAAGGAGTCACTGGAGCGTGTCTGTGAAGAGTGAGCTCCTCTCTCTCCTCCCTGGGCAGTGGGAGCTGTCTGGCAAGAGGACAGGAGCTCCAGCTAGGGGACCTACAGGGTGCAGAGGGGCTGTCTCCTTCCTCTCGTTCCCTTAGCTTGACTGAGAAGTCAGATTCTGGAGGCAGACTGCCTGGGTTCAGGGTTCTGGCTCTGCCCTAATGTCCCCGAGTTTCTGCATCTGGAAATGAGGATAATGGTGCGTCTCACAGGGTGGCGAAGAGGCTGCATGAGCTAATGTGTGGAAGGCGCCCAGGACAGACTCCGACATGCTCAGTGTTACCTGCTTCTACGCTGTAGTCACTGGACCTGAGAGTTGGTGCACCTAATCGCTGTGTCTTTCCCGTAGGTCAAGCCATTATGCCACCGTTACCCCAGCTGTGGGCCGACTGGAGTTGTCTCTGGTGAAACCAACTCCGGGCCTGACACCCAGGTTTGACTCAAGGTGAGTACTGGCAGCAGCGCTTGGATTTTGGTGGGAGCCCAATACTTGACATTTGTCAGAAGAGAAGAGTATTTAAGAAAATACTGGAAAGCCTCACTCAGGAGCATTTCCTAATGTTTGCCTCTCCCCTGAGAGCAGGTTCACCTGTTTTCAGTGGCAAAATGATTGTTTATCTGATGAGAGGGAGGAGACCAGTCTGTCCCTGATGACTTGGAGGCCTCTAGTGACTATTTCGGTCCTTTCTGATTCTGATTTAAGTTTATTTTAAGTTGGTAGGTACTCTTCCCATACCCTTGGTAGGAGTGAAAATTAACACCACCTTTTGGGAGACCAATATAACTAAGGATGTTCTTACAGCATAAATTAATCCCTTCTACAGTGCTGGTCAACTAGATAGCAGATGCTGTGTAGCCATTAAAAAATAAGCGGCTCTGCATGTGCTGATGGGAAGAGCCTCATGGTCAGGAGCCTCTCCACACAGGCGGCAGAGCAGCACGCCCCAGACGATCCCATTTGATAGTTTCTGGAGGGATGCGTCAGGAACTGGGCATGCTTGTCTCTGGAGTGGGAGAGGGAGGAAGACCTACCTTCTACTTCTAATTCTCACTCCTTAACTTTTTTTTTTTGCATGAGTATATAGCAAAGGACATTTAGGGAAAAAGAGATGGAAGCACTTTAAAGATCTCAAGAAAGTCAGTTTGGGAATTAACATAATGATGTCATCACTGAACCATCCTCCTTTGACCCTGGAAAATTTCTGATGGAAGCACATAGCCACTCTTAGAAATATATTAGCCACCATTTATTTCTGGCCTTGTGGGTGGATGAATGGGTGGGTGACTGCTCTCCATATGGAGCTCTGGACCTAAAATTTACATGGATAAGAATTTACTTTTGCTAGATGTATGTTTGATAATTACAGCCTCCTTTATCCAGCTGTGTTGAGTCATTACTGCTTTTTAACCCTAAATTTAGAACGTGCCTTCTTAGAAATGTGATTTGAAAACTGCAGCTTGAGGCCAGATGGAGTTTGGAAGGGCTCATAGCGCCTGGTGTCATTCAATCTGCCAACCCATCTTTACAGACATTTCCCCACTTTATAGGATCTTCAAGACCCCGGGCCTGCGTACTCCAGCGGCCAGAGAGCGGATTTACAATGTCTCTGTGAACGGCAGCCCTCTCGCCGACAGCAAAGAGATATTCCTCACTGTGCCAGTGGGAGGCGGAGAGGTGAGTGTTCCAGGGAGGGGTGGGTCGGGCCACTGTGTGCAGCTTACTCACCATTTCTTTCTCTTGTCCATCACCCACTTCTCTCCCGGAACCCAAAGTCCTTTGGTTGCCTGGCTCGTCATCTCCACACTTCCGTAGGACTCAGAACCATTTCCTCTCCCAGGGTAGAGCTCCAGCCTGGGAGGATTCTTGCCCAGCTCTGCGTTCCATTTGCTCATCAGCTAACATAGGCCCACGTATCTTGTATTAATAGCAGATGTGGAAGACATTCCTGCCCTCGAGTAGCGGTCAGTAGTCAAGCTAGGCTCCCAGTTAATAACATAGCATGCGATATGTGCAGTGAGGGAGATTTTAAAGGGTGTGCAAAGGAGGGCACTGTCAGGGTGCATGCTTAGTCTAGAAAGGGGAGCATGAGGGTCTTCCACTTGGTGTAATTTTGAGGAGTCTGAAGCAGGCAGAACAGAGCAAGTTGCTGACCTCCGCTCGGGGACGGAGGGGATGGTTTATCTTACGTGAGGTCTGCAGGGCATTTCTAAGCGAACGTGCACCCCTTGTCTTCAGCTGATCCAGCCACTGACCCAGTGATAAATGCCAACATCACTGTCTCCTTGGGACTCACACCCCTCCTGCCTGCCTTGCCACCACCCCCCACAAGTGCAGGACATCAAGGGGACCCCCAGGGCACCCTGGGCTGCTGGCAGAGGTTCCTGCTCTGAGGGACCAGCCACTTTAACCCTCTCCCCTCCCCACAGAGCATGCGGTTATTGGCCAGTGACTTGCAGAGGATCGATATTGCCCAGCTGGATCCAGAGGCCCTGGGAAACATTAAGAAGCTCTCCGTAAGTCATTCACGCTCCTCTCCACACACAGGGTGGAGCCTTCTGGGTTTAGCCATTCTTAGGCTCGCCTTTTGGGTCTGGGCTACTGCTTTACACTTACAACTGTTTCCCCCAAGGAATTTTGACGCTAGGTTCTCCTGCTTACCTAGCAGCAATTCTGTCCCTAAACTGATGTTGAATTTTGATCCAACCCAGAGTGCCTATCACAGAAGTTCCACAAGAAAATCAAAATTCTGCTTCATTCAGGCAGTTGGTTTCTGTATGTTATGGCACAGCAGTTGACCTCTGGGAACTGAAACTTCCTCACAGCAGTTCAGGAAGAGGGTGAGGAACCTGTTAGAAGGAATCCCACAGAATTGGAGGGTGCTGGCCAGCCAGGCCCTGTGGGAGGTGGGACCACAGTGCCGAGGGTTGGTGGGGCTCTGCTCTGCTGTGTCAGCTCCTTTAGCACCTCTGTCTTTGGGGCCCAAGCACTCGTTTCTCCTGCACCTGTCCTTCCTCCCTGAGCAGAACATCACCTTCTCCATGAGGCTGTTGGTTCTCCTCCCCCCTACCTCGGGTCTGGATGCAGTTCTGGGTAGTTGCACTTACTCCATTGCCCAGCGTGGGCTGTCCAGTGTTAGTCCTCAGTTAAATTCTCAAGAGGAAGAATCCGCAATTCCGTTCTCGGCTTTGGTCCGACGGGCCACCCTGGTCCTGTCAGCTGGCTTAGTGTGGGGGATGGGAACACGTAGCACAAACGAGGCTGCTGTTGGGGTAGGGTCTGTGAAGGTCATGTCCAGGAAGTGGATGAGGGCGGAGCTGCTTTCTCAAACGTGTCATTCGGAACACAGGCCGGTGCTGAGACTGGGCACATACCAGCCACCCAAACCTGGGGACATCCTTCATCAAGCTGGACCTCCAGCACTGCTGTTCCCAAATGATACCTTCACTGTCTCATCCGAGACGGCATTTTGCTGCTTTATTCAGATGAGAAACAGAGATGCAGAAAGTTTAGTCCAGTGTGCGTTGGTGGTCTAGCGGTGAGCATAGCTGCCTTCCAGAAAGGTTAGTTCATTCATGTACGAATAGAGGATGGAGAGCTGAGATGCAGTCAGACTGGCCCAGTCCCAGAGTCAGTGCTCCCTGAGTAGACTAAGGGACGGGTGGGCACGTCTGCCCAGCACCACCTACTGAACGACCTCTCCTCCTTTCAGAGCCGTCTTGCTCAAATCTGTGGCACCATACGAACTCAAAAATGAAGCTGCTATTCCAAGACGGGACAGGATGGGCCTTCAGTGGGGACTTGTGGGACCCTGAAGAAACCTCTTCCTTTTGGCTTACTGTTTGTTTGAGTGTGAAGTCCCAGAGCACGGCATGGTGTTCCTCTTGGAGAACTCAGGAAGCTTTGGTTTGGGCACCTCCCAAGCCAGGTGACAAAGACACTGCCTCTGCGTCCATACAGTCCAAACTTCCGCCCTTCTCTGAACCGAATGCTCCTTCCTGCTCCTGGAGTGGCCGCCTCTGCCTCCTGCAGCTCCGCGTCCTCTTTGCCCTGCCCCCACTCAGAGGAACCTTGTGTTCCAGGAGGACTGCCAATCACTCTCACCAGAGAGCCCTGTGCAGCTGGGCTCCCAGCCTCCCAGCCTAGAGGCTGGGAGCTGTACTCTCCAAGAAGGGAGCTCCATGAGAGGGCGGCTCCGAAGCTGGAAGGGACTGTGCGGATGGGGCCAGGACCAGCCACAGCTGTAACCCTAGCAGGACACATCTTCCCCCCCGTGCCCATCCCCTCCCTCCTGCGGTGGCTGCTGCTGGGGCTCTGTGGTCTTATGCCTGCCGTGCTCAGTAGTTCTGTCTCAAGCTGATTTGTGGACCAGTACTGTGTATTATCCCTGTTTACCAAAGACCAAAACTTGGTTTGAGGGCAGTTTCCGTGTCTTGCTCCTCTACCTCTCCAGTTAGTTCAGTTAGTGGGAATCTGGATAAGGGAATTGTAGGGTTTAGATTGGTGTGGGTTTTTTTACATGACTGGCTGCAGTTGAACCCAAAACTCTCTAGTCTCTGCCAGTTCCATAGACTTTGCCGAGAGTGCTTCTCTCTTCTTAGGTTCATGGGGGAGTGAGTGTAGCTGGTCTGGGGGCCTCATTCTGTGCATTTGGCCTCTGCCTTGGTGTGGGCTGTCCAGTGGGCACGGAGACCCCTGCGCCCCAACCAGCCCTTCTGCCCCGAAGAATCATGGGATGTGGTCCAAGAACGTGGGAGCCGAGAGTTCCTGCCCCTAGCTTGGGGGCACAGTGTTGTGTGTGTGGTTCTTTGTTGTACGTTGTACTATTTTGCTACACGACCATCCTAGTAATCCAGTCCTGTCCAAGATATGTTCTTTTCAAGTTGTTTCATTCTCCCTTTCCTGAGACTTTTGTACATATTGTTTTCTTGAGTCGTGGTATCTGTAAGCTGATTTATTCTGATCGGAGCTACTGAAAGGTACCGGTTTTCAATAAAGTGTGGATTTGGATTTGTTTTTAACTGATACTCCACCTGCCTGTCATCTCCAAAATGTGCTACCTGGACTAAAGACAGTTTGGGGGCTGAAGCTATTAGAGCGGAGGGTCCACAAACAGCTACTTCCCGCAGACGTGAAAGCCTTTACTTCAGGCAGAATCTCTCTGATACCTGAAGAGGGGGGCCTCTCCCCAAGCAGGGCATGGTAATCTAGCCCAAGAAGTTTTCTCCCAACGCCTTCTTTCCATGAGCTAGAAATTTACATCTTGGGGGCACAACAACTAGGGTATCTATAGTTTACCTGTGTAGCAAGTCTCGTCAGCCAGGGACAAAGCAGGGGCCCAAGTGATTCAGTGATGGGGCATCTCCCTTCCCAAGGTTCAGGCTTTGGCAGATTTGCCTTCCTGGCATTTTCACTGAAATGATCCAGATGGGGCTCACAGTGGAAGAGAAGACAGACTCGGGTCACAGTTTAGGAGGTCTGTGGTATTGACAGCTTCTGGGGAAGGCCCTTCAGTCAGTGACAGCATTCAGAGTAGACTCATTTCAAGGGATCAAGTCACCAAAGCTGAGGCTTGTACCTTTTCCTGCATCATCTGGCACAGGGTTAAGTACAGCCTGACATCAAGGAAACAGGATCCAACAGCCTATACTCACGGCCACCTCACCCTAGTTCACTCCATTTGCACCACTGCCTAGACCCAATTGGCAGGGAATGTGTGGTACGTAACAGGTGCCAAGTAGATACCAGTCATAGACAAAGATGGGCCAGTCCATCCCATGTGAGGGCTGGAGACGAGAACGAGCTTCCCTTCCCAGGATTTAAAGCAAGGGCTGACCTGTCACTAGGCTGGGATGCTGCAAAGAAAAGTCAGTCTTACTGCCAGACCCCAAATCAAAGAGTTCCAGTAAACAGATTTTCACAGTTTAGATTTTTTTTTCCAAATTGATTGCTAACAATTTAAATGGTGAGATTTCACAAAAATGTTCACTAGCCGCCAAAAATAAGATTCAGTAACAGGGGCCACAGTCAACAGGAGCTGTATAGCAATTTTCCTTGACCCTCAGAGTCGTCTTCCCACTCAGGGGAATTCTTACCTCATCCCTGTGGGCAGTTTACTTTGTAGCCTCTGCTGTGTGTATGAAAAAAAGCTGAGCTGCTCTGGGCTGAGGGAGGAGGAGGAGGTGGCAGCCTGGCGGCCTCCCCATCACCAGGGGAGTTTCAAAGAATCCTAGGGTTCCAGTGAACAGTAAGTGTCATGCTTTACCATTACAGACCCCCTGATCTTTCCAGAAGCCCTACTTGGGACTTCCTGTTGGAAGAAGTGCAAACGGATTGCCTTATGAAAGGTTGCGTGTATGTGTGCTAAGTCACTTCAGTTGTGTCCAATTCTTTTTGTGACCCCATGGACTGTAGCCCACCAGGCTCCTGTATCCATGGGATTCTCCAGGCAAGAATACTGGAGTGGGTTGCCATTTCCTCCTCCAGGGGATCTTTCTGACCCATGGATTGAATCCGTGTCTCTTACATCTCCTGCATTGGTTTGTGGATTCTTTCCCACTAGCGCCACCTGGGAAGGCCCTATGAAGGGTTAGATTTAAGTCATTCATATGAAGGGCTAGTTCTTGGGGAGGGTATGGCAGGATATCACCCCGGCATCCTTTATTCACAGTATCGGATGTACGTTTTAGCTTGTCCAAAACTGAGCTCCCTCCTCATCCCTTATCCACCTGGCTCCCCTCCCTTTAAGTGGTCCATCTCAGGGAATGGCACCTCAGAGTGCTGCCTTCTCGGGGAAGCCATCCCTCACCCCTACGGTAGCCGAAATCACACTGCCCTATCTCCTAAATGTGTCTCTCGCTGAGAGATCGCAGACAAACGCTTTGTAAGGGAGTAGTGGTGTAAAACCCTCCCATACAAGTTTAATGTTTAAGCAGTTGTCACTGACAGGCACCATACTGACAGGCACAGACAAGTTTTTAGGCACAGACAAGTTTTTATTACTTTGTCCTGCATATAGATCCCAAGAAATATAAAAACATCTCCAGAATTAGTCAAAGGAACCACTCTCCCCACCCCCAACCAGCCCCTTCCCTCCCTGGATGGGCTCAGATATGGGTGCTGGGAGCAGGTTGCAGGCCACCTCTCTCTATCCATTGAATAATTATGTTCCATATAAAAATAGATCTGTAGAGGGCTCCCAGGGAGCCATCAGCCCACATCACACCGGCAACCTGTTCGGGGCTGAGGCCTGGGACCCATCAGGATGCTGGGACCTCACTCCTCACGGGAAGGGAGGTCTACCCTGGACACCGAAGTCCTGCAAAAACAGCCAGAGGACTCTGCAGAACAGCTGGTGGCGGGGGGACACCCTGGCCCCCAGAGCATGACTGATGCAGCTGCAGATGGGGGGAGGCTCCCTCCACCAAGACGGGGTGCTGGTGTGTCCTTTCCAGGCTCTCCTGGGGGCAGTGGGGGCAGAGTCTGGAGGGCACTGGCAAGGGACCCTCCAGCTTTGTCCAAGGTAGAAGCAGTGTCTCAGCCTCTCCTGGCACCCCCAGGACACTGAGCCAAGACAGGTGCTCAGGAGATGGAGAGCGGGGCTGGGGGACTCCTGCCCTGCTGGCAGGATGAGGCTAAAGGCACTGTTGGGAGGCCCCACCCCCACCACGGAGCACTCCCAGGGATGCACTGCCGCCTCCTCCCTCCAGGATGCTCTGCAGGCCCCTCTGCTTGGACTCCTTTTGTCCTAGGCCCTCCATCAACCTTAAGAGCCCTCCCCCGGCTCCTCCAAGGTCTCATTCAATGGATGCATCAGACTCAGCCAGGGAACTTTCCCAGACACCCCTCCATATACACACATCAAGAGTGCCCATCTGCCCCTCCAGCCCACCAGCCCTCAGGCCCCAAGGTCTGCCAGCAGGGGGCGCGTACTACTTCCTGGAGCCTGAGCTCATCTCCCTGCCTTGTCTGGCCCCTCCAAGGGCTGGCTGTGTCTCCTTCACCCCTTCCTGTAGCCCTTGAACCCTTCCCACCCCATCCCATCCCACCCACACATAGCCACACCCCAGAGCAGGTGTATGTCAGGGGTGACCCTATCCAGGGCCAGTTGCCTTCCTGCTGTCCTATGAAAGCCCTGGCCTCATGATCACCCCCACCTCCAGGAAGCCCTCCTGGATGAGGAGCTCTGGAGTCAGCTCAGCACAACCACTCCTGCCAAAGCCCCGCAGAAGAGGACCCAGAGGGAAGAGGCATTTCAGGTGGGCTGGGTGGTACAGGGGATGAAGTTTCCAAAAGAGGGGTCACCTCAGAGTACCCCTGGGCTGCCTCAGGGAAGAGTGTTGGTGACACACAGAGGACCAAGGACTCTCCAGAGCCACACTCTGGATCAGGAATTGGGCCCATGGACTCAAGCCCAGCTCTAGCCCAGACTCCTCACTGAGCCTTGGTTTTCCCGCCTGTATGGTAAGGACTGAACTGGTCCATTAGAGAAGCTCCTTCTCTGAGAGTCACTATCCCCAGGGCTGGGAGCAAAGCTCTTGGAATCCCGGGCAGAAAACCTCTATCCTCATGTTCCTCCCAGATGTCCTGGCCAGTGAGTTTATAAAAGGAATGCAGAGTAGTAGGGGACGCCTAGTGGGACCTCAGGAGAGCACCGGGACCCTCACCCAGAATGGTCTGCCCAACGGTGGGGGAAGCAGAAATCAGCTCCTGAGTCTGGGATCCTCAGGGTTCAGCCCCTGAGCTCAGCACCACCTCTGCCCACCTGGGTCTCAGGACCAGGGTCCAGACATGGCCCAGCTGGACCACAGGGAGCTGAAGAGCCACGGCCCACAGGATGGGTGGTCCTTGCTAGGTCCCAGAGCAGCCCATCCCTCGGGGACCCATGCTGCCCGCTGGTCTGAGGGAAAGTGCAGCACCCTTTGGGGTGGGCCCCAGACTGCAGTGGGTGCGGAAGACAGAAGGGCATGAACCAGGCCATTTAAAGCTTTGTCTTCCTCCCTGCGCCTGCCCACCTTGGTCTCTGTGACCCTGTATTTCCTCCCACTGTTATCTCAGGGCTCCTCCCCAGGATTTGAACCTTTTTTCTAGGGGGGGACTGAGTCAGCCAAGGTGCTCAGACAGGGGGCAGTGAGGGGAACAGGCAGGGAAGTGGGAAAGACTGCGGCTCCACGCAAGCTCTGGGCTCTCCCCTCTGCACAGGTGGAACACAGCCAGCAGGGGTCTTGGGTGGGGCTGGGGGCTGGCGGCCCCACTGGGGTCCAGGCCAGAAGAGTGGGGCTGCTCACACCTGTACCCCCCGGCCCTGCAGCTGGAGTACTCGGGCCCGCAGGGCACTGATCCCGCTGAGGAGGTCCTCCCGGTGTTCCACCGATGAGATGCCCAGGCTCACCAGGTCCCTGGAAAGAAGGCTGGTCAGATCTGGCTGGCTCATCCCCACCGTCTTCTCTCCCTTCCACTCCACCCTCCAGGGAACAACCCAGAATGAGGACAAGCTGGGCCTCCCATGCAGGCAGGGGCAGGGCTCCCCGGCTCCTCAGACTCACTGGGCAGTCATGGCGGCCACAGCCTCCAGGCTCCCATAGCCCGCAGCAGCAAAGCTGTCTTTGTAGCGGCCCAGGTCCAGGGCCTCCAGCCACGCGCCCACGGAGCCAAAGGAGGGGAAGGTGGAGAAGGCACGGTCTGCCAGGGGCGTGGGAGGCCTGGGCAGGGGGTGGAGGAGCTGTGGTCAGTTGACAGTAGGGATCTGGGGCTCAGACTCAGTCGCTCTCCTGAGGAGCGACCGTCTGAGAAAGGACAGGCGATGTCATCTGAGGACAGGCTGTCTGAGAAGATGACTGAGTCCCACGGCAGGCCTGGCTCACACAGGGTTCCAGGTGTTCTCAGAGCCAGGCGGGGGTTCACGGCACTAGGGCAGGTGGAGACGCTGTACAGGAGCCAGCTAAAGGCACCAGGAGGGTCTGGAATGGTCTAGGGTAGGGTATACGCAGGCAAGTTGGGGAGGTGACTTGTATTATCCGAACTACAGATTTGTTAGGACTATCACCACACTTACTTACGTGGTCACTGTACCCGGGATACATGGGGCATAAACCCAGGACAAGCAGAAATGACTGAGATGAAAGGCTGTATGTGCCTAAGGCATCTACCTGGGGCACCTACACGGGGTGGGAGGGCATGCATGGACAGGCGAGAGTTCGGCTGTGTCGGCACAGTTGGGAAGGCACCTGGGACAGGTGAGGTGATGCCGTACCTGGCACAGGTGGTGTCAGCACACTTCGGGGGCTCTGGGTCCTGCATCATCTTGCTCAGGAGGCCGTGGATCTGGGAGAACCTGGGCCGCTCACCCGGGTCCTTCTGCCAGCAGGCAAGCATCAGTCGGTGCAGCGGGGAGGGGCAGTTCCTGGGCGGCGGCAGCCGGAAGCCATCCTCCACGGCCTTGATCACCTAGGCCGTGGTGGCAGTGGGGGAGTGGTGGGCAGACAGGAGGTTTTAGGGCCCCCAGTACACACACTTACCCCATCCCCAGGAAGACTCAAATGGGGCCAGGCAGGGACTGGAAACAGACAGTAAAGAAGGGCCTGGGGCTAGGAGGACAAGGGTTCACGGGCAGAGGTCAGGGAGCTGGGGCCTGAGGTCAGAGGGCAGCAGGATCGCAAGGCCAGGCGCTGGAGCCACCGCAGCCACTCACATCTTGGCCAGACATGTCCCAGTAGGGCCGCTCTCCGAAGGCCATCACCTCCCACATGACGACACCGAAGCTCCACACGTCGCTGGCGGAGCTGAAGTGGCCAAACTGGAGCGTCTCGGGGGCGGCCCACAGCGCCGGGCTCCGGCCGCTCTGCGGGCAGGCGGGCCGGCCGCCCAGGGGCAGGAGGGGCCGGAGTCACAGCCAGCGTTCCCCGCCGGCAGAGCGCCTCGGGGTCCCGCCCCACCTGCCTGCCTGCAGCTGCTCATCTAAGGGAGAACCCACAAGGGGGCCGCAGGCGAGGCCCGTGCTGGCGTGGACAGCTGGAGGGAGGGGCGGGAGTGGGGGAGAAGGGGGGCGCGGGGAAGGGCTCCCTCACCATGGTGGTGTAGACCGCCTCTGCTCGGTCCCGGGGGCCGCGGCCGAAGCCAGAGATCTTGCAGACGAGCTCGCTGCTGACCAGCACCCGGCGTGCCGCCAGGCCCCGGTGGACGTAGCCCATTTCCGACAGGTACTTCATGGCCGACGCCAGGCCGGGCAGCAGCCCCATCAGCTGCGTGGCCACCAGCTGGCCCTCATGCCTCTGGGAGGGAGGAGATGGAGGCCGGCTGCACCCTCACTTCCCTGGTGCTGTGTGACCCCAGGGAAGTCACTGGCCTTCTCTGGGCTTCAGTTGGCTGCGTCACCTGCCAGGTCAGCCTGGCCAGAGGGCATCTCTACAGAGGATGAGGCCAACCCCAAGTCCCACCAAAGGGAAAAGTGAGGGACCAAGAGATCCTCAGTCATCGGTACCCCCTGGGGCCCAGGCCACTCACCCTGAGGAAGCCATCCAGGGCCCCATGGCCCATGTATTCGGTGACAATCATCAAGGTGCTTCCTGTGCTCAGGGAGGGGGACATATATGCTCAGGTGCCTGCTGCCCTCCGTGAGCACACGTGCCCCCCACTCCTCGCCCCGCGCCAAGGTGCCCAAGACCAAGGCCCAGCTCCCTGAGTCTCGCCCCTCTCCTGCCTGCCCTCTTCTGCTGAACAGCAGGAGAGGTGGTGTCTGAGGGGGACAAAAGCCAGGGTGAGGATGTGCAGCAAGTTAGCTGCGGAAATCACCAGGGATGCGCTCCCAGAGTGTCGCCACATAGCCAGAGGTCACGCAGGGTCAGAGGCCACCTGAGTCAGTGATAGAGAGCTGAGCTCCTCTCCCCATGCGGGGCCTCGTCGGGCGCCCTCCCAAGACTGAGCAGAGAGGGCCTGGGGGCGTGACACACCCCACTTCCCACACCACGGACTCCTCCCTCTCCCCCCCACCCCCACTGGTGGAGCACCGGCCTTACCTCGGGTGACCACGCCCTCCAGTCGCACCACGTGGCTGTGGTCGAACTGGCCCAGGGTGAGGGCCTCGGCCAGGAAGCTGAGCCTCTGCGAGTCGGAGCAGCCCTCCCTCAGCGTGTGCACGGCCACAGGGAGCTCCTGGCGGCCCGGGAGCTGCAGGCAGCCACAGCACAGCTCCCCAAACCGCCCTGGGGGAGAACAGCACCTCAGACACCCACCGGAGGCTGCGGCCTCGGCCAGCCCGGGCAGGGTGAGCAGCTTCTGGCTCACGGGCCCTTTCTGGCCTGGGACTCGGGGCTCCTGAGTTCAAATCCTGGTCAACTGAGTACTGACCGTCTGCTCTGCCCCTCCTCTGGCCTCAGTTTTCTCCTCTGTGAAATGGGGAGTCCTCCCTGCCTCCCGTGGTGGGAAATTCCAAAGCCTCAAAGGAAGGACTATGCGCGTGCCAGCACATCAAAGGCGTGCTGGGAGACCATGGCATCTACTCCACCACGCTGCCCCTTGCCAGCCTCTGCCCAGTGAGTCTGCCGACAGTGCTAGGGTAGAGTGTTGGGCTCCTGGTCAAAGCGCTGCCTTCTCAGTGCAGGGGCGGAGGGCTTGCAGACACGAAGCAAGAAGTCAGGGCACTGATGGTGAGAGAGCACTCACCCGCTAGGAGCCAGGCCCTGGGCTAAGCACTGGGACGCTCCCACAGCATCTCTGAGGCAGATACCATGCCCATTTAACAGACAAGAAGCTGAGGCTCAGAGCAGAAGACGGACGAGCCCCTGGTCAGTGGCAGAGCCGGGGCTAGAACTCAGGTATGCCTGGAACCCAAGCTTACAAACACCCCTCCCCATCGGGCCTTGAAAGCCTGCGACCAAACTTCTGCCAGTGGCAGTCTGCAGAGCCAGCTCTGAAAGAGCCTGAAGGGAGAGAGTTCTGACCTTGGGGGCAGGCAAAGGGTAGGAAGGCAGGCTCACAGATTCCTCTGCCACTTCCCTCCCTGAACCCTGGTGGGCAGAGGCCCAGCTTGATGTGGAGGCGGGGGCTTCCTGGACAGCATGGGGGCTGGGTGAAGGCCAGGCCTGCAGAGATGGCGGCGGGACTTGGGGTGGAGGCAGGCTAACAGGATAGTGGTGGGGTGGGATGTAGGAGGGGCTTCCAGGGAGGGCTAGCAGCGGGGAGAGGAAGGGCTTCCCCACAGACAAGGATTCCCCGGGTGCCCAGTTTGCCTGTTCCAAGGCTCTTCTCCAGCGTGACGCTTTTTGCATCCAGCTCCTTGGCAAACAGATGCACGGCCTGCAGCGGGTCCCCACAGCTCTGGGGATCTACGAACGTGCGGCGAGTTGGGACTTTGACTAGCAATGAGGAGAAAGAGACGGGAGTGAGGAAAAGGGCCTCTGTGCCTGGAGCAGTGGGGTGGGGGAGGGGAGGTATCCAAGGGCTGAGCACCATAGAATTGATGCTTTTGAACTGTGGTGTTGGAGAAGACTCTTGAGAGTGTCTTGGACTGCAAGGAGATCCAACCAGTCCATCCTAAAGGAGATCAGTACTGAATATTCATTGGAAGGACTGATGCTGAAGCTGAAACTCCAATAAATACTTTGGCCACCTGATAGAAAAAACTGACTCATTCAAAGACCCTGATGCTGGGAAAGATTGAAGGCGGGAGAAGGGGACGACAGAGCATGAGATGGTTGGATGGCATCACCGACTCAATGGATATGAGTTTGATTAAACTCCAGGAGTTGGTGATAGACAGGAAAGCCTGGTGTGCTGCAGTCCATGGGGTCGCAAAGAGTCGGACACAACTGAGCAACTGAACTGAACTGAACTGAAGCAAGGGGAGTCAGGAAGAGGACTGAGGAAGTAAGGTGAGGTGGTGCCCGCCCCGCCCCAGGCCAGGCCCAGACAACTCACAGTGGAAATACAGCTCCTCCTCATCATGGGCGTCCCGACCTCCTTTGCCATAGCTGCAGGGCCTAGGGTAGGGGGTGAGAGTGGGGGTGTCCACTGTCATCCTTTGAGCCAGGCTGTCCCAGCCCTTCCCATCTTACCAGCACCCAGGGTGGTACCTCTTTGTCCCTCCAAAAGGACAAGGTCTGTGCCCCAGGGGAGGGACCTTCTTGTCCTGTGGGTCTGGAAGCTTCTCCCCCCAGCACACATGTAACCCCAGCCCCCGACCTAACCACTCACCCCCTCCGCATTCCTAGTTATTTTCACTTTGAGATGCCGTGAATTCTTGCAACTCCAGAGACACCCAAATCCGTGCCCTGACTTCAAGTCCAAGCTGCCTCCCTGCCTACAGCTGAACACAACAGGCAGGCCTTGCGCCCAGGGGCAACTTCCGGTCTAGTCAAGAAAACAGACTTTGAGAAGGAACCACAAGCCCACTCACAGGTCCGAGCAAAGGAGAAGGGCGGTGCGCTGTGGGAACATGGAGCTGAGACAGGGTTGAGACCATCAAGGATGGCTTCCCGAGAGAGGCCACCGTGGGCCAAAGGACTACATCACGATCAACAAAGTCTTGGGCTGGCACCCAGGCCCCCAAGGCAGGCTCTTGCAGGCCCACATAAAGACTTAGGTTTTATTCTTGGAGGGGGGGGGAAGAGGAGAGCCCCAGGGGGAGGCAGCTTTGAGCAGGGGAGTGCCACAGTTCAATTTGCACTTTAGAAAGACCATCCCAGCTGCTGCTGTTGTCCCTGCAGGAGATGGTAGGAGATGGCTCAGGCTACGGGGTGACCAGGGATGGAGAAAAGTAAGAGTGACATTGAGGTGACAGGGCCACGGGGCTTGGGGAAGGCTGGAGGTCAAAAAGGGAGAGGGCAAAGGTAGGAACCACTGTAGTGTTCCAGCTTGCCCAGTGAAGCGAGGCAGGTACCATTCACCAAGGCGGAGCGATGACAAGTTCCCGTTTAGAAATTTGAGTTTGCAGCACCTCTGGGATAAGCAGGGCTGATCAGTGAGCAGGGAGTTAGCTACGTGTGGCGGGGGCGGGGGGTGTAGTTTAGAAGAAGGGTCTGCTCTGGAGATACAAGTTCTAGAGCTGGGGGCCTTGTCCAGGGAGAGAAGGGAGCCTGAGAAGCGGGATGGAGATGGGGAACAAGTCTGAGGACCACCCCAACCCCACCACCGCCCATCTAGAGATAGGGAAGAGGAGAGGAGGGCTTCCCTGGTGGCTCAGATGGTGAAGAATCTGCCTGCAATGCAGGAGACCCAGGTTCAATCCCTGGGTTGGGAAGATCCCCTGGAGAAGGGAATGGTTACCCACTGCAGTATTCTTGCCTGGAGAATCCCAGGGACAGAGGAGCCTGGTGGGCTACCATCCACGAAGTTGCAAAGAGTCGGACTGAGCGACTAACAACACAACAGAGAAGGAAGCCACTGAGGATACTGTGAAAGAGCCACCAGAGAAACTGCAGGGAAGCAGAAGGGAAATTGGGGGCAGAAGGTGGTGGGGGCGGTGATGTCACAGGAAGCAAGGAAGGAAACAGGATCAGAAGAGCAAGGTCACGTGAAGACTCAAGGGGGAGAGCTGAGGGAGACTCGAGAGAGATGGCCACCTGTTGATGCCAGTGGAGGCGATCACGCAGGATGGAGTGGTCGTGACCTCGGTCCCCCGCGTGGGCTCTGGAATCTGATGGCACGGATCAACTCCCTAGGTCCTTCCCTCGCTGTCTGTGGATCAGGTGGCTGGTTTTCTCTTTAATATGATTAGGATCAAGACAGCCCTGCCTGATCACATTGGTGCCAAGAGCTTACAAAGCACTCAACAAATGTTAGCCAGCATATAGGGAAGAAGTAGATGGGATCAATAGTAAGGGCTCCTGAAAAGGCAGGAAGGGGTGGGTTTCAGTCACAGATAGAAGGACTGATCCCGGCCGGGAGGATGGCACTTCCTCTAGAGAAACGGAGGGAGAAGATGGATGCAGAGACAGGCAGGTGTGCCTGACTCAGTGGTGCAGGCGAAGAGCAGGTGCAGCAGACACAGCTGAGAGAGTGAGCTGCGAGGACCAGCAGTCTGCAGGGCACAAGCAGAACTGGGCTGATGGCCTGGTCCACGTCAGGAGATGGGAGCAGGCAGCTGAGGCGGAACAGGAGCGAGGGTCTGTGGAAATGAAGTCAAAGACCCCAGAGGCCAAGGGCTGGGGCAGGTTGTCCAATGGCTAGTGAGGTCATCCAGCATGGGAACAGGATGTCCATGAACATCTGGGAGAGCTGAGGAGGGATGCAGGGGGAGAGGCTGAGTGGGTGGAGGAGCAACAGAGAAAGCGAGATGCTTCCACCTGAGGACGACACCCCCTAGTGAGAACTGGGGTGAGCCAGGATCAGCTGGGAGAGCAAGTGGAGGTGAGGGGCCCACTGTACAGAGCGGGGGGGGGGCTGCAGAGACGGGGAGCAGAGGAGGTGGGCGAGGGAAGCGGGGGCATGCGTGCTGGAGACGCGTGTCCCTGCCCATCAGTGCTGGACCTGGCAGATTCCCATGTTGGTGCCATTTGATTTTGAGTAGGTTTTGAAATCCACGCCTGGCCTGCCCTGCCTGCTCTCGTGCAGCGGTCTCTGAGGTGCTCCTGGGCAGCCACTCCTGTCTTGCAGCCTCTGCCCAAAGATGCCCTTCTTGCTCACCTCTCCCCCATCTTCTCCTGCCTCCCGGAGGCCCTGAGCTCACGGCCAGCACAAGCTGCTCCCAGCTCCTGTCCATTCCCGCTTTTCCAACGCGTCTCATCTGTGGACCTTTAAGCTCCATGATGAAGGAGATTTTACTCTTGTCCTGCTTTCCTGACTCACCTGGCTGGGGCAGAGCTGGCTCCCAGATCCTCTCCTCCTCAGTCACTTTCAGCGCCTCACTTAAGGCCAAGCAAATAACCCCATCTGAGCCAGATGAAAGCTCGCTGCCCCTCCGGCCCGCAGGCAGTTCCAGGATGCTGACGTGCGCCTCCTGGACCAGCTCATTCCTTTCCTCTGCTCCCCCTACTCCAGCCTGTCACATGCAGCCTTCCCAGCCCCTCCAGTCTGCTGACCTCAGCCCCAGCCTGGAACCCACCTGGGGTGCCTCTGCCAAAGGGACTCTATCTTTGCTGAGCCAGACCCAAGCTCCATATCTTCCCCCCTCCACCCATCCCCTTTCTCTGCCCACTCTCCTGCAAGCTCCCTTCCTCTGGGGCTTGGGGGTTTCTGGCACATGAGCTCCCCTCCCTGCTCTCCCTGCCCTGCCCCCACACACACAGGCACACGCAGTTTCTGCCTTTCTTCTCTCTGCCTGTGTTAAAGGGCCTCCAGATCCCTTGGGGGCAGGGGCTGGGGGCCTCCAGCGCCTCGGGAGGCTCCCAATTACACCGGAGCAGCTGGAGCTTCATTCCCTCCGTAGCGATGCCTTCTGACATTTAATGAGTGAAGGAGCTAAATCCCCTTCATCCCACAGCAGCTGAGCAGGAGCAGGGCATGGGGGGAGGGGCCAGGACAGCACCAGTCAGGCCTGTCTCTACACAGTGGTATGCTCGCCTGTGCAAATCCGCACATGTGCAAATGCAGATACAGATACAGGTACCTGAAGGCAGGGACACAGCCTGCCAGGGGACAGCCAGGCTGGAACCAGTCACCTACCTCCTCCAAATGGCCAGCACGCTCATCACAGAGCCCAGGACGAGGAGGGCTGAGATGGTTACCACGGTGACGACGACCGCGGGGCTCTGGTCCTTGGACCCGGAGGTGGCTGGGAGGAAAACCACGAGGTTGAGAGAGGCAGAGGACCAGGCTCCCGGGTAAGCCCCAGGACAGACTCCTGTCCTCACCCCACAGCAGGATGTCCACAGCACCTCCACCCTCGGCCTGGCCTCCCAGCCAGGCTGGGAGCAAGGCTGCCCCCACCAACCGCAATGGCACCTGAAGCTTCGTCCTTTCCCAGGGCGGGGTCACTTCTACTGCAGCCCAGCTCTGAGAGAGAGGAGCAGGCATCCAGACAGGCAGGCTCGGGCCTTCCTTGTTGCCTTATAGATGCACAAGGAAGGTGGCTCTGCAGGGACATGGCCTTTTCTCTGAGCTCCCCAACCCCAAACCAGAACTGCCACCGACAATTTTTGCTGATGTTCAGTTGCTAAGTCACGTCAGACTCTTTACAGCAATGGCTGTAGTGTGCCCAGGCTCCCCTGTCCTCCACTGTCTCCTGGGGTGTGCATGTCCATTGAGTCACTGATACTATCTAACCATCACATCCTCTCTAACAGTAAGAATGATGAGTTAACATTTAATGCACACTTATGTGCCATAACTAAACAATCCTGTTTCATCATCACAAGAAGCCAGGGAAGTGAACTGTCTCCATTCTGCAGCTGAGGAAACTGACATCAAGAAAAGTTATGTAATTTGCCCAAGGTCACAAAGCCAATAAACAGTGACCTTAAGATTCGAACCTGATTCCTAAAGCCTCTGCTTTGAACTATTTCCCCAGCAGAGGGGCCAAGAGGACCCCAGGCCCTCAGCCCCATCCACCCATCCATCCATCCAACACGGGCACCAGGCTGGCAGTGGTCCTGGGGAGTCGGCAATGAATGAGTCAGAATCCTTGCCCTGGAGGGATGTACTGACCAGCAGGGGAGACAGAAATGAAAAATCAATGAAAAAAAAGAAACAGAGACAGGGGCAGAGCTGAGCAGAGGCACAATCATTTCTTCCTAAAGCCAGTGGGGAAGGTTTTGCAGAAGAGGCATCATCTGTACTGGACCTGGAAGATGGACAGGGTTGTTGATGATGCTTAGACGCACTTGCTGGGTCTGGAAAACGACAGGCCATCCCATGTGGCTGGAAAGCAGGCTGCATGGAGGTAGAGATGCAAGATGTGAAGAGATAAAGCTGGAAGGCAGGAGGATGAAGGGAACTGGGGGAGGTGACAGACCCAGAAGGGCCTTGAATGCTAGGTCAGGAGGATGAGCTTTATCTTGAGGGTAACAGGGAGCCCAGAGCAGTGGGCAGAGTTCCTTCCCACAAGGAGAGGAATGAGGGAATCTGCTAGGTCAGGAGTGGGGAAAGAGAGGGGGTGCTTGGAAGAGATAAAGGTTTGGGATAACTATCAGGGATGGGGAAGATGCTACGCAGCCCTGATGAATAAACTGGGATTAGAAAAAGACACTTTAGCAGGCAGCCTTGGCGAGGGACGATGGAGGAGAGCCAGTCCTGGGGACAGTGGGGTGGGTGCAAAATAATGTTCGGGGAATGGGGGCCAGCAGGGCTGGAGAGTGCTTCAACCAGGAGAGTTTGCGGAGGCTGGGGAGAGATGATCATGGGGCCAGGAGGGGCTGGGAGCCTGACAGATGTGGTCAGATCTCAAGAGCTGCTATTAGGATGTCACACAGCAAGTGAGGAAGAGTGACAGCAGAGAAAGGGAGGGTCAGAGGCCAACAAGGTCAGGGTCAAAAGAGTAGATTTCAGAGCCCCCATTTCCAGAGAAGGGGAATAGGGCCCTGGGCCTGGCTGGTGGTAGAAGATGGAACTGTCGCCAAGGACTGTTTGAAATGAGCTGTCCTGGTGGACACGGAAATGGAGGATGCAGAGAAAACTGGTGCGACCGGCAGCCTCTGAGACAGTCCTGCAGGATTCTCCGCTTCCTGGTGTTCCTTCCCCCATGAGCATGGGCTGAACACAGTCATTTGCTTCTAATGAACAGAATACAGCACAAGGGATGGGATGTCACCACCATGATGAAGTTACAAGAGATCGGCTTCTGTCTTGGGCGCCCTCTTGCTCCCTCTCTTTCTCACAGTCTCTAGAAGAATCTGGTTGCTGGGTTATGAGCAGCCCTTGGAGAAGCCTAGGAATCTCGTGCCTGCCTCCAGCAAGCAGCCAGCAAGGGTCCAGCTAGGGAAGCACACACTCCCCCCTCCCCTCCCCTCTACTCCGCCCCAGCTGAGCCTGGAGATGACTGTAGCCCCAGAGGACACCTGGGCTGCAGTGAGGGCTAAGCCGCACGCACATTCCTGACCCACAGAAACCACGAGGTAATGAATGAATATTGGTTTTGGCTGTTGAGTTGAGGGTAATTGGCTACACAGCAGTGGTTAGCTAGTACAGTGGTGCAGCATGGTCCTCCTCGTGATCTTGACTTGGGGTCACAGCTCACTGGAAAAAGTGTTCTGCGATTGGGGAACCACTCTCTGTAGCCAGGGCCACAACAGAGGCGGCCAGGGGCTGAGCGGCACGTCTACCAACTGTGTGCACTCAGTAGCTCATTTGTATCTGACCCTTTGCAGTCCCATGGACTGTAGCCCACCAATCTCCTCTGTCCAAGGGATTTCCCAGGCAAGAATGCTGGAGTGGGTTGCCATTTCCTTCTCCAGGGGATCTTCCAGACCCAGGGATCCCCCTACTGAGAAGCACCATATTAACAGAGGTCATCAGTCCTCTTCAGCTACCAGCCCCCAGCAGCCACCCTCCACCACATCCACTCCAGCCCAACCCACGAGCCTTTGTTCTGCTGCCTCTCACTCTCCAAGATGCCTTCCCTGCCCACCTCCCCACTCCAATGTCCCCCAGCCTTCAAGACCCAGCTCTAATCTCTTTTCACCAGCACCTGGCTGGGGTCTAGCAGAGACAGGCATTCGAGCAAGAAGTGCTGTCTCCTTCCCAGAAGGCAAACTCCCTCAACACTTTATCTCCACCTCCCTCTGGGCTCAGAACTCTTTCTATCTTGGATTCGACTCATGTAGCAGGTTGGAAAGAATTATTATCTTGACAGCTGGTGCCAGGATGCCTCTTAGGGCAAACTGCCTTTTGTCCAGGAAAAATACTTCCATGAGCAGCTCGGAGTAGATAGGGGTGAGGCCCTGAGGGCTGGGTTAGCGGCAGGAGACCAAAAGAAAGCAGTAAATGCTCCGTGCACATCCAGAAGGGGCCTGGGGGAGCGGGGAGGAGGAGCCAGGGCAGGGAGGCTAGGACAGGAGGGGCAGTACCACACCACAGCCGAGAGCTGGAACTGTTTTAGGATCAGGGATATCTGATGTTCAGTTCTTGTTTTGCTTTGTTTTGATAACAACTGTATTGAGAAATTATTCTCACACCATACAATTCGCCCATTGAAAGTGCGCAGTTCTCCTGGTGGTGTGTTGGTCTGTTTGCCTTCGGCCACACCACGCAGCTTGTGGGGTCTTAGTTCTCTGACCAGGGATTGAACCCAGTAGTGAAAGCTCGGAGTCTTAACTGCTTCTGGTGTTTTCGCTTGGTTTATTGCTGCAGGTGACACTCCCTTGGTGTGCCCCAACCCTCAGCGAAGGCTGGATGCTGGGATGATGGACATCAGGACCTGGAAGTCCAGAGGGTAAGCTGGGCCGACCTCTTGACTTCACACGCTAAGGCGTAATGGGAAGAGGGATGGTGCCCACGTTTGAGTCTGTGTCATGACAGAGAGAAAGCAGCAGGATGGGAACAAGAATTTAGTGGTCAAGGACAAGAAGTGACCAGGAGAAGAAAAGTCCTCCCAAGAAAAGAGAGGAATCTTGGAGAGGGCAGAGGATATTTCCTCGAGACATGGGAGGGAGATACCAGCTGAGACCTGGGTTCTAGCTGTTCATGGATCCCTTCCCTGTGAGTTCTTCCAGGACAGGTACCCAATCTGAGCCACCAGTTACTGGATTCCAGTCTCATTCATTAGTTAGGTTGTAACCGAACTGTTCTGCAGGTTCCCTTAGTTGCACAGATAACGCCTTAATTTGCCTCCATGCTCCAGCCCCAGGCTGCGTTTTCTCTCCTCTTGCACGTGTCACTTACCCTCTCCTGGGGTCAGCACTTCAATGCTGGGGTTGAAGCTCTGGGTCTCCCAGGAGGGCCCTGGGGAAGCTGCCCGGATCTGAAAGACGTAGCGGGTAGCCGGCTTCAGGTTAGTGACAGTGACCGCAGGTGCCCCTGTCTTCACCGTCGAGTAAGTCTGCTCACTCTGACCCTGGGGAGGGACAGAGACACATGAGGCCCAGACCCAGGGCTGGCCCCATGCTCCTGGGAGAATGTGGAGGGAAGGGGTAGGGAGGTGGCAGAGGTACTCTGGGAGGAGGAGCCCGGGCTGCTGAAGTAACTCCACTCATCTGGGAGGAATCTCACAGCTTTCTTCCAGAAGATCCCCAGCCCCTTTCTCTACCACAAGTTTCCACCTATACTCGGTGGTACCTTAACTGAGAACAGCCCCGCCTCTGAGTAACAGAAACTTTAGAGAAGATGCTGGCCTTATCAGGGATGCTAGGATGAACGGCAGTCTAGAGGAGGAGCTACACCTGACCCCTCCAAGGAAAGAAGAAGGAAATGAGCCCTGACACCTGCCCGGCCCTTGTTGGCTTTTCCTCTCCCCTTGTCCTTGGACTTTCACAATGTCCTGCAAGGTGTGGATTCACAGATAAGGAATTCGTATCAGAGGGGCTGAGAGGCTCACCCACAGCCCCCCACCAAGGGCCCATTCACTGCCCACTGCTGGGCTAGACCCTATAGGAGCCGACTTCCTACAGTCCTCACACCAGCCTTCCTATCTCCTCGTACAGGTGATGCTCCCAGCAGGGAAGGGGCTGGGTGACACCTTCCCAATTCCTTCTGTGCACTACGTCATCCTGCCCCCAACACATCTGATCATGGCATGTGCTGGACATGCTGCCATCATTCCATCTCTGCACACACCCCCTGATTAGAGCCTCTGCCACACTGACAGGCCCCAAAGGTGCTGCTGCTGCTGCTGCTAAGTCATGTCAGTCATGTCCGACTCTGTGCGACCCCACAGACGGAAGCCCACCAGATTCCCCCATCCCTGGAATTCTCCAGGCAAGAATACTGGAGTGGGTTGCCACTGCCTTCTCCAATGCATGAAAGTGAAGAGTGAAAGGGAAGTCGCTCAGTCATGTCCGACTCTTCACGACCTCGTGGACTGCAGCCTTCCAGGCTCCTCCGTCCATGGAACTTTCCAGGCAAGAGTACTTCTCCCCTATGTCTGTGCCCCCACTTCTACAGGCCCGGTATTCAGGAATCAGGGCAGACTCTGACCCAAGCTGGGCCAATCAGAATCCCACTTCTGGGCATTTGAACATACCATGGAAAGACAGTGAGGCCCTGGCTGCAGAATTTATAAGCAGGCTCGGGGAGGGGAGGGGGAAAAGGGGCTGCCAGCCTGGGCAGCTGCAAGGTGCTAGAAACAACCCTTCCTGAAGAGGAGGTGGGGTTGGTATGGAGAGAACTCAGAGATGAGGGGCTGGTGACTCCTGCCACGCTTCTGGTCACCAGGCTCCCTGAGACTCTCCTGAAGGCTTTCAAACACAGCCCCTTTTGTACTGGCTCCTTTTGTCAAGGGTTTTTGTTCCCAGCAAATTCACACTCCCCATGGGCCAGGGAGCATCCACCCAGCTCAGCACTGGGACTGCATCTACGCTCTGATCCCCGAGTGTCAGTTCAGTGAGCCCTTTCTAAGCAACTGCTGCCTGCCTGGCTCCTTCCCAGGGACCTTCACTGTGGTCTCCTTGACATCAGGGACCCCCAGAACCCTGTCCCAGCTGCTTTTCTCACTCATGCCCCCCTCCCTTGGCCATCCCCTCAGGTCCTTTGGCTTCAGCTACCATCTCTGGGTTGAAAGCCCCCAACTTCCTCTCTCTCTCTCTCAGCTCACAGCTCTCCAGATTTCTCTTTTCAAAATCTGTTATCTGATTCAGCAAAGAACTCCCTGGGGTCACTGAGGAGGGGGTGAAGTCCTAACGCAGGCAGTGCTAAGTTGAAAGCAGAGTTTTGCTTTAACGAGTACAATCGTCACCAAAGTGAGAACAGTTTACCTGTAGATTACCTATCAAATTCAAAGACCATCAACTTATGCAGAAAGAGATAGTGGATCTGGACCTAACTCCACTTGTTAAACCACCCTTGAGCTGCAACCATAGACTGACCACAGATACAAGAAGTCAGCCAAAATCAAGAAAAAGTATCCTAGGAGAATCAACTGGCCCTACAGAGTTTACGATAAGGAACGTTGTATACTTTCTATTGTTATTTGTAAACAATTGGTTACAGAGTCTCCACATCAGTAAAATTAAAATGCCAGTGCATGCATTCATTGCTGTGAGAGCTGACTGTTAAACATTTATCTGCTGCTGCTAAGTCGCTTCAGTCGTGTCCGACTCTGTGCAACCCCAGAGACAGCAGCCCACCAGGCTCCGCCATCCCTGGGATTCTCCAGGCAAGAACACTGGAGTGGGTTGCCATTGCCTTCTCCGAACATTTATCAGTACATTATTTATCAGCATATTATTTATGCTGAGCTCTGGCACACCACCAGACCTGGCGACATGTTCCCACAGTGGTACTTTTCCATAAAATTTGAAACAATATGTTTCTGCGTTCTTTTTCTTAAAAGGGCTGCAAACTATGCACAGAATCCAGCCCCAGAAAGTCTGGATCAGCCCCCAGAGGAAGCTTTTTGTCCACTGTAACACCAGGCAGCAGTGGTGAAAATGGACACGATGACGGGTTACCGAAAGAAGCCCTGAGGAAAGAGGCAGAGCTGTGTGTCCACGGTGAGGAGGGGCCTGGAAGAACCTCCGGCTGGGGAGGCCGCTTAGGGGGCCGGTGGGGATGTTTAGAGACAAAGCAAGAAGGACTTATGCTGGGAGGGCCTTGTAAATAAAAGGAAGCCGGCAGGAGAGGGGGACAGATGGCAGCTGGTAATGCAACCCCACGTCCCTCCCAGACCCAGACTCACCTTCTCGAAGTATCGGATCTCATACTCTGTGCCGTTGGCCCCTGGGGCTCCCGCGGGGATGGGCTCCCGCCACGACAGAGACACGCTCTGGGGCTCCACTCGGTCCCTGCGGATCTCATCCTCCTCCCAGGGGGCTGCAAGTTGAGTAATGCGAGGTTCTCTGGGGCAGGGGCAGGGGGCTGGAAAGGCGGGGTGCGTGGGGAGCCAAATGGGGCGGGGCCCAAGGGGCTGTGGGTGGGGCAAGAGGCTTCTGAGGGGCGGGGCCTGAGGGATAGCGTCTTCATGAGGCTAGAGGAAAGCTGACTCCACAGCTCTTGGCTTCCTTGGTTCTGAGCAGGAAAGCAGCAGGCCACGTGCTGCTTGCCCACCCACTACACTCCAGCTTCCCTTCAGGTGGCTGGTTCTAATTCCCCCAGGCTATCTCTACATGTTCTGTGGCTTGGAGATATTAGACAGCACAGCAGACAGGAAGACAAGCTACTTAACTATTCTAATAGTCTGGTCAAGAGGTAATATACTCAAATAAACTAGGAATAGAAGGAAATTAGTTCAGTTCAGTTCAGTCGCTCAGTCGTGTCCGATTCTTTGCGACCCCATGAACTGCAGCACGCCAGGCCTCCCTGTCCATCACCAACTCCCAGAGTTCACCCAAACCCATGTCCATCAAGTCAGTGATGCCATCCAGCCATCTCATCCTCTGTCGTCCCCTTCTTCGCCTGCCCCCAATCCCTCCCAGCATCAGAATCTTTTCCAATGAGTCAACTCTTTGCATGAGGTGGCCAAAGTATTGGAGTTTCAGCTTCAGCATCAGTCCTTCCAGTGAACACCCAGGACTGATCTCCTTTAGCATGGACTGGTTGGATCACCTTGCAGTCCAAGGGACTCTCAAGAGTCTTCTCCAACACCACAGTTCAAAAGCGTTAATTCTTCGGTGCTCAGCCTTCTTCACAGTCCAACTCTCACATCCATACATGATGACAGGAAAAACCATAGCCTTGACTAGACAGACCTTAGTCGGCAAAGTAATGTCTCTGCTTTTGAATATACTATCTAGGTTGGTCATAACTTTTCTTCCAAGGAGTAAGCGTCTTTTAATTTCATGGCTGCAATCACCATCTGCAGTGATTTTGGAGCCCCCCCCCAAATTAAGTCAGCCACTGTTTCCACTGTTTCCCCATCTATTACCTCAACAAAATGAAGGCCATATATGAAAAGCTCCAGCTAACATCATACTCAATGGTGAAAAGCTGAGAGCTTTCCTTTGAAGATTAGGAATCTTGCCACTTCTATTCAACACAGTCCTGGAAGTCCTAGACAGTGCAATTAGGCAAGAAAAAGAAATAAAAGGCTTCCAGATTGGAATGGAAGAAGTAAAATGATCTCTGTCCACAGATGACATAATCTTATATGTAGAAAACACTAAAGGTTCCACAGAAGATACTGTTAGCAAAATTGCAGGATACAAAATCAAATCACAGAAAATCATTCACATTTCCACCCACTATGAACAATACGAAGTGAAAATCAAGAAAGAAATCCCACTTACTTAAGTTTATTACAAAATTAAAAAGTCTCTTTAACAAATGGTGGTAGGAAAATTGAATGTCCATGTGAAAAAGAATTAAGTTGTGCCCTTAGTTACATACAAAGATGACCTCAAAATGAATTACAGACATAAATGTAAGACCTGAAACTTCTAGAAGAAAATATAGAGGAAAAGCTTCATGATACTGAATTTGGCAGATTTCTTGAATATGACACAAAAAGCAAAAAGCATAGACAGCATATGTAAAAACAACAAATGGCACTACAAACTTAAAAACATCTGGACCACAAAGGAAACAATCAACAGAGTGAAAAGGCAACCCGCGGAATGGGGGAAAATATTTACTAGCCACAGATCTGATAAGGGGTTAATGTCCAGAATATAAAACGAACTCCTTCAATTCAACAGTAACAACACCAAACCCCACAAATAACCCAGGTTAAAAATGGGCAGGGACTTCCCTGGTCGTCCAGCGTTGAGAGTCCACCTGCCAGTGCAACGGACACGGGTTCGATCCCTGCTCCCGGAAGACCTCACACGCCGTGAGGCCCACACACCACAACTGCGAGCCTATGCCCTCGAGCCCGTGCTCCCCAACACGGGAGGCCACCACGGCGAGAAGCCTGCACACCGCGACAGAGAGCAGTCCCTGCTCTCTTCAACTAGAGAAAGCCCGTGACAGCAACAAAGACCCGACAGAGCCAAAATAAGAAATAAATCATAAATTTTTTCAGTGGGCAGAGGATGTGAATAGACATTTCTCCAAAGATGTGCAAACGGCCAATAAGCACATAAAAAGATGTTCAATATCACTAATCATGAGGGAAATGGAAGTCAAAACTATGAGATATCACCTCATACCTGTTAGGATAAAAAAAAAAAAAACACAAAAAGCCAGAAATAACAAGTGTTAGTGAGACTGGAGAGACCGGAACCCTGGGCACTGTAGGCGGGAATGTAAATTAGTGCAAACACTATGGAAAACATATGGAGGCTTTTATAAAAATATAAAAATAGGATCCAACTAGAGATAACCATATTAAGTAAGTCATAAAGAGAAAGACAAATACGATATGATAGCGCTTACATGCAGAATCTAAAATATGACACAAAAAAACCTGTCTGTGAAACAGAACCTCAGATACGGAGGCCAGACTGGTGGTTGCCAAGGTGGAAGAGAGTCTGGAGAGGGGCAGAGCGGGAGGTTAGGGGTAGCAGATGTAAGCTTTTATACAGAGAATGGATGAAAACTAAGTCCTACTGTAGAGCACAGGGAACTCATCAGTATCCTATGATAAACCATAATGGAAATGAGTATTTTTTAAATGTATGTAACCGAATCACTTTGCTGTATAGCAGAAACTAACATAACATTGTGAATTAACTATACTTCAACAAAAATATTGATAGAAAAACAAAATAAAGATAGAACTACCATGTGATCTAACAATCCCTCTTCTGAGTATACAGCCCAAGGAAATGAAATCACAATTTCGTACAGACTACCACACTCTCATGTTCATTGCAGCATTATTGACAATAGCCAAGATACAGAAACAATCTAAGTGTCTGCTGACAGATGAACGGATAAAGACAAAATCATATATATATATATATATTTAATGATATGTTATTCAGCCATTAAAAAAAAAATCCTTCCATTAGCAAAAGCACAGATGAACCCTGAGGGCATTATGCTAAGCAAAATAAAACAGAGAAACAAATATTGCCTGATGTCACTTATACGTAGGATCTAGAAAAGCCAAACTCAGAGAACAGAGAATAGACTGGATTTTTGCCAAGAGCTAGGACATGGCGGAAACAGGGAGATGTTGGTCAAAGATCTAGACTTTCAATTATAAGAAGAATAAAATCTGGGGATCTAGTGTATATCATGGTGTACTTGAAAGCTGCTAAGACAGATCATCAGTGTTTGCACCATGCACAAAATGTAATTACGTGAGAGGATGGATGTGTTAACTAACCTTCCCATGGCAATCATTTCACAATACACACATGCACCATATCATCACAGCTTAGAATTACAGTTATATGTCAATGATGTCTCAAAAAGGTAGAAAGAAAAAAAAAGTGACATAGACATACAACGGAATACTACTCAGCTTAAAGAACGGGAACCCTATCATATGCTACAACATGGATCAACTGTGAGGACATTACGCTGAGTGAAATAAGCCAGTCACAAAGAGACAAATATTGCATGGTTTCACTTGTACATAAGCTATCTAAAGTAGCTGAACTCTTAGAAGGTAGAATGTGGTTGCCAGGGTCCGGGAGGAGCGGGGAAGAGGAGTTGTTGCTCAAGAAGTATAGAGTTTGCATTTTTTTTAACAGTTTGCATTTTGCAGGATGAAAAAGTCTATAGGGGTCTATTGTATGATGACGTGCATATAGTTAATGCTACTGTACTGTACACTAAAAACAGTTAATTTGGTATATTTCCTGTTATATGTTTTTTTACCATAATAAAAAAAAAAATAGTGACGCTTAGGTCACACAACCCAAAGCAATTAAATCTGTTTCTGTGGGGTGGGATTCAGGCATTACTATCTTTTTAAAAAGCTTCTCCATGATTCCAATGTGTGTCAAACAGAGAGTTTCCCAAGCGAAGATGCTAGGAAAGCAGATGGGTAAGTGGTTCCCAGGGCTTCCCTGACGGCTTAGCTGGGAAAGAAACCCGCCTGTAATACAGGGGACACATGAGACGCGGGTTCAATTCCTGGGTCGGGAAGAGCCCCTGACGGAGGGCATGGCAGCCCACTCCAACATTCTTGCCTGGAGACTCCCATGGACAGAGGAGCCTGCCGGGCTATAGGCCACGGGGTCGCAAAGAGTCAGACATGAGCGGCTAACCCCACCAGTGGTCCCAAGGCTCACAAAAGGGATCCAGGAGGGAGATGGAGATCTGAGAGCCATTCAAAGGTGATTTGATGAAACTGCCCAGGGCAATGCAGAAAGGGAGAGAAGGCAAAGCTATTAGGAAACAAGCCCAAGAAATGACCACACTTAAGAGGCAGGCAAAGAAAGAGGAGCTTGGGAAGGAGGAGCCAAAGAGAGGAGAGGAAAAACCAGGAACAAATGAGGCTACAGAAGCCCAGGAAAAGAACTTTTAGGAAGGTTCCCGCGTGACTCTTCCTGTTATTAGCTTCTGGTCCACAAGCAAGAACCTCAGTTCCCTTACACATAGATGGGAAACAATAATGACCTCTTCATACTTGCTTTGAGAATTTTGTGAATTAATAACATATAGAGAGCTTAGCATAGAACAAGCATTCAATACCACATTTACCAGCAAAAGGAGATGCTGGTTGGCAGTGTCATATGCAGAGCAAAGACGGGTAACAAAACAATTCACAGTGCCACTAGCTTTAACAATGTGGAGGTTTCTAGTGTCTTCAGGGCATTCAGAGAAAGTAGACAGCAGGGAGTAGCCACAGGACTGGAATAGGTCAGTTTTCATTCCAACCCCAAAAAGGGCAATGCCAAAGAATGTTCAAACATTCTTTGAATGTACAATTGCACTCATTTCATATGCTAGCAAGGTTATGCTCAAAATCCTTCAGGCTAGGCTTGAGCAGTATGTGAACCGAGAACTTTCAGATGTACAGGCTGGGTTTAGAAAAGGCAGAGGAACCAAAGATCCGATTGCCAACATTTGCTGGATCATGTAGAAAGCAAGGGAATTCCAGAAAAACATCTACTTCTGCTTCATTGACTATGCTAAAGCCTTTGACTGTGAGAATCACAAGAAACTGGAGAACTCTTAAAGAGATGGGAATACCAGACCATCTTACTTGTCTCCCGAGAAACCTGTATTTGGGTCAAGAAGCAACAGTTAGAACCAGACATGGAACAGAATGTTTCAAAACTGGGAAAGGAGTACGTCAAGGCTGTATATTGTCATCCTGCTTATTTAACTCCTATGCAGAGTACATTGCTCAAAATGCTGGGCTGGATGAATCACAAGCTAGGATCAAAATTGACAGAAGAGATATCAACAACCTCAGATATGCAGATGTTACCATTCTAATGGCAGAAAGTGAAGAGGAGCTAAAGAGCCTCTTGATGAGAGTGAAAGAGGAGAGTGAAAAACCTGGCTTAAAACTCAACATTCAAAAAATGAAGATCATTGCACCCAGTCCCATAACTTCATGGCAAATAGAAGGGGGAAAAGTGGAAGCAGTGACAGATTTTATTTTCTTCGGCTCCAGAATCACTGTGGACAGTGATTGCAGTTATGAAATTAAAAGACACTTGCTTCTTGGAAAGAAAGCTATGACAAACAAAGACAGTGTATTAAAAAGCAGAGACATCACTTTGCTGACAAAGGTCCATATAGTGACAGCTATAGTTTTCCCAGTAGTCATGTACAGATGTGAGAGTTGGACCGCAAAGAAGGCTGAGTGCCAAAGAATTGATGCTTTCAAATTGTGGTGCTGGAGAAGACCTGTGCGGGTCCCTTGGACTGCAAGGAGATCAAATCAGTCAATCTTAAAGGAAACCAACCCTGAATATTCACTGTTAAGGACTGATACTGAAGCTGAATCTCCAGTACTTTGACCACCTGATGCAAAGAGCAAACTCATTGCATCCTGATGCTGGGAAAGACTGAAGGCAAAACGGAGAAGGGGTGGTAGAGGACGAGATGGTTAGATAGCACCACCTTGTCCAATTCAACGGGCATGAATTTGAGCAAACTTTGGGAGATACCGAAGGACTGAGGAGCCTGGTGTGCTGCAGTCCATGAGGTCACAAAGAGTTGGACACTACTTAGTGACTGAACAAGAACAAAACAGCAGGTAGCAAGGAGTCAAGGAAACGGAGACAAGGGCGTAAGGAGCTGTATTTGAAAAGCATATAAACAGGGCTTCCAGTTTTAAATGGTCACCGTCTAACAGCCCCCATTAATCGTTCTCTCCTCCAAATACTAATTAAAACCCAAACATACGGAAAACACAGAAATGTCACCATGAATGAGTCTTGACAGCTAATTGCCAGAATCGGGGGATGGGGAGTAGAGTGGCATATTTCCACCTATGATAAAGCCAGTGGGACTGGACTGAAAAATACAATTGTAGTGAACCCCCAGGCTATGCTGCCCACAGAGTGACATTGCCTCCCATCCTAAAAATAACTTGAAAGATCCTTTATCCTTCCTCCCACTGTCTGACCCTTTAAAAAAAAAAAAAAAGGCAAGGTCTTTGTCGTCTGGACAATGAGCGCACAGCCATCACTTTACTGCAGAGTTGCTTCCCCTATCCCCTGAGAGGGCCTCTCAGCCTAGATATACTTGGAGACGGCAGCTCCCAGAAAAGATGCAGGCACAAAGGGAAGAGGAGTGATGGGACATCCTAGGAAGGGGCGCAACCTCTTGGAGATACAGATGGAGGGCAGAGATAGGAAAGAGCCAGGAGTGCCATTTTTTAAAACTACATCTTCTGAATGTTATCAGATGGCCAGGATATAGAGATAGGAGAAGGTTCCATTTCAGCCCCGCAGAGTGATGTTAGGTGAAAGCCTGATAAACCCTGAGAATGAAGCTAAAAACAGAGCCCAAGCACCCGCTCTCCCACTGTACATTTGTTATGTGGTTCAGCCAGCACCCGAGTGGGGCCAAGAGTCCAGCAGAAACTGGCTGTTCAACAGTCGTGCCCCACTTTCCTGCTGACCAAGCCCAGTTTTGGATTCAGGGTCTACTGTCTCCCCTCAGATGACTCAGGTTGATTCTGATTGTCCCAAAACATTCATGTGCACTCATTCCCTTTGCCAAAATTGGATCCGGGTTGGATTCATTATCCAAGAAAAGGAGAAATCACCTAAGAGGAAGAGGGATTCTGGGAAAGGTTACTTTAAAAAAAAAAAAAAGTGTTTATTGAATTTGTTACAATTTTGCTTCTGCTTTTTTGTTTTGGTTTTTTGGTTGGGAGGCATGTGGGATCTTAACTCCCCAACCCAGGATAGAACCCGTACCCCCTGCACTGGAAGGCAAAGTCTCAACCACTGCACCACCAAGGAAGTGCCTGGGAAAGGCTTCCTGCTCTTAAAAAGACACCCACAAGGAAGAAACAGTTATTTTCCTGCCCTGGATGGCAGGTGTGATGTCTGGAGTGGCTGTATCGATCTTGCCACCATAAGGGAGCCAGTCTAGATTATAAGGACAGTAGACTGCAGAGAAAGAACGAACCTGGGTCCTTGAGAGCACTGTTCAGTTGCTGAATTAACCAAGCTCTAATTTTACTCTTCTTAGGTAAGCTACAAAGTCATTTCAGTCAAAGGTCATTTGCACTGAATTGCATCGTTACTTGCGGTTGAAAGCTTCACAAACCAATCCAAAGGACAATTCATGTGTCATGGTCTTGGTTTGGTTTGGGGGTTTTGGGGGCAAATATCAGCTATTACCTTGCTCAAGAATAAGTAAAGAGAAAAAAAACTAAGAAAATGGGCATATGAAAAAATATTTCTGAATTAGCAAAAAAAAGAAAAGTATTATTCTGAAAACTCAGGAGAAACAGATCTTGAAGAGTGATTAATATGACAGTTAGAAGAACAAGTAAGGAGACTGTTTGGCATCTTCAAGAAGATGAAAGAAAACACAGCCTCTTGAAATAGAAGCAGAAGGCAATGAAGGGAAAACAGATGGAGAAGAAAAAGAAACAGGATGACATGAGATAAAAGTGGAGAAGGCGAGAAACGCTTGTAGGGAAACTAAAAATGCGTTAGCAAAATCGAAATATTTAACAGTCATTGTAAGTACACGGAATTTAACAAAATCACAAGCAGAATGGGAAGCTTAAACTTCTTAGTCTTTGGAACATCAAGCAGACAGTAAGAAGGAAATAGAAAAATTGAATAATATAGTACTTAGTATGTATGAGGAAAGAGAGAGAGAGAGAGAGAACACTGCAATACCAAAAAAACCCTGAAGTATGCATCGCTTCAAAGTAGCCATGGAATCGTTAAAACGGTCACCATATCTTAACCTACAGAGAAAACTCCACCAGCTCCTTAAAAGGGAAACACAGCAGGGAATTCCCTGGCAGTCCAGTGCTTAGGACTTGGTGCTTCTACTGCCAGGGCCTGGGTTCAAACCCTAGTTGCAGAATTAAGAGCCCACAAACCATGCAGCAAACAAATAAAATAAAAATGCAAACAGTGTACAAACCTCCTTCTCTAAACATGCAGTAAAATCAGAAACAAAAAGATAACAAAATAAGTCATCCAGAAATTAAAACATTCTCCAAAACACTTTTAGTCAAAGCGACAATACCAGAAGAAAACGCAGGTACACATCTTTACGACCTCGATTTAGGCAATGGTGTCTTAGATATGAAACCAAAAGCACAAGCAACTTAAAAAAACAAACTGGACTTCATCAAAATTTAAAATGTTGAGATTCAAAGGATAGTACTAAGAAAGTGAAGGACAGGGAATCCCCTGATGGTCCAACGGTTAGAACCCTGTGCTTTCACTGCCAAGGGCTCAGACAAAACAAGAAAGTGGAACACAGCTAGTTGCCAGAGGCAGGGGGTGAGGGTGGACAAAATGGGTGAAGGAGGTCAAAATGGACATGTTTCCTGTTATAAAATAAATAAGTCCTGGAAATGTAATGTACAGGGTGGTAACTAGCGTGGTGATTACAATTAAAAATACTATATTATGTATTTGAAAATTGCTGAGAGTAGGTCTTAAAAGATCTCATCATAAGAAAAACAGTTTATAACTGTGTGTGGTTATAGATGGTTTGGATGTTCTAGACTTACTGTGGTGATCACTCTACAGTATATACGAATGTCAAGTCATTGTGTTGTATACCTAAAATTAATGTTATATGTCAATTATGCCTCAATTGCCAAAAAGAAAGTGAGTGACAATCCACAGAGCAAATATTTGCAAATCATGTGTATGATGGCTGTTATGTATGGAATTGTGTTCTCTCAAAAAGATATGTTGAGGTCCTAATGCCCAGTACCTCTAGAATGTGACTTTATTGGGAAATATGGTCTTCACAGAGGTAATCAAGTCAACGCAAAGTCATTTAGCTGGGACTTATCCAGTGTGACTGATGTCCTTCTGAAAGGGAGGAAGTTCAGACACAGGGACAGACACTGATGGAGGGGAGATGACGTGAAGACATGCGGAAACGAGGGCCATGTGACTGGAGTGATACATCTGTGAACCAAGAAAGGCCAAGGACTGCCAGCTAATTCCAAGGGCTAGAAGGAAGAAGCCCTTCTCCCCTATAACAGTCACACAGAGCGTGGTCCTGCTGACACCTTGGTCTCAAACTTCACTTCCAGAAGCATGAGACAGTAAGTTTGTTTTAAGCCATCCAACTTTTAGAAATTCGTTACAGCAATCCAAGGAAGTCATACAAAGGTATCCAGAATAGATGTATATATTAGACAAAAAAAACCCCAAAACACCTCATAACTCAATGACAAAAAGAAAACCCAACACATTGAAAAGAAGTTCAACATCGGTAGTCATTACAGAAATATAAACTGAAACCACAGCGAAGTATCACTTCACGTTGACTAGGATGGCTGTAATCAGCAAGACAAGCAAGTGTTGGTGAGGATGTGGAGAAACTGGAACCTTTGTACATTGCTGGTGGGAATGTAAAATGGTACAGTTGCTTTGGAAGATAGTTTGGCAATGCCTCAAAAAGTTAAGCAGCTCCTCAAAAAGATTTTTTTTTTAAAGTTTCCATATATATTGGTCCATGCAGACTGCCATAACAAGATACTACAGACTGGGTGGCTTAAACAACAAAAATTTATTTTCTTACAGTTCTAAAACTAAAATTCCAGATAATGCTTACAGATTCATATTTGTATTCTGGTAAGGGCTCTCTTCCTGACTTGCTCCCAGCCACCTTCTTGCTGTATTCTCACCTGTCCTTTCCCCTGTGTATGGACAAAGGGCATAAATGAGTTCTGGTATGTGCTCCTCTTCTTGTAAGGACACCTTGTAAGTCCCTGGGATTTGGGCCTCTCCCTTATGATCTCGCTGTTGTTCAGTTGCTAAGCCATGCCCAACTCTTTGCGACCCCGTGAACTAACAGCAGCACACCAGGCTTCCCTGTCCTTTACCACCTCCCTGAGTTTGCTCAGTCATGTCCACTGAGTCAGTGATTCCATCCAACCATCTCATCCTCTGTTCCCCACTTCTCCTCTTGCCTTCGGTCTTTTCCAGCATCAGGGTTTTTTCCAAAGAGTCAGCTCTTCCCATCAGGAGGCCAAAGGTGGGCTCATTACCATCAATTATTCCTTAAAGGCCCTATCTCCAAATACAGTTACACTGGGGGTTAAGGCTTCAATATAGGAATTTGGGGGAGATAATTCAATCTATGACACCATATGACCTAGCAATTCCACTCCTAAGTATATACCCAAGAGAATTGAAAACTTATGTTTCCACAAAACTTGTACATGAATGTTCATAGCAGCATTACTCTAATAGCCAAAAAGCAGAAACAGTCCAAATCCCATAAACTGATGAATGAATAAACAAACTTGTGGTATATCCACACAATGGAATATTAGCCATAAAAAGGAATGCAATTCTGATACATGCTACAACATGGACAAGCCTTGAAAACATTATGCTAAGTGAAAAAAAGCCAGACACAAAAGTCTACACATTGTATAATTCCATGGTTATAAAATGATCAGAATAGGAAAATCCATAGAAACAGAAAGTGGATTAGTGGTTATTAGGGGCTAGGGTGGGTGACAGCAATCAGGAGTGACTGTTAATGGGGTTTCTTTTGCGGGTAATGAAAATGTTTTGGAATTAGAGAGTCTGTGATAGTTGCATAGGAAAAAATGACTGAATTGCACACTTTAAAAGGTATGTGAAATTTTATGGTATGTGAATTATATCTACAAAGAAAATGACAATACGAACAATGTGCAATGTATAAAAACATACTAGATGTGACCAAAGCTATACTCAGAGGAAATTTCTTAGGCTCAAAATATTAAAACTATAACAACTAAGCACCGAAGTCACCTAGAAAAAGACCTCAGGAAAGCAGGACGATGGTATCAAGAAAGAGAAAATCATAAAATAATTGACAAAAGCAAAGAGCAGTGGAATTGATGATTCAAGATCTGGTTATCTGTCATAACCAATAAAATAAATTCCTTCCAAGAATAATTTTTAAAAAAGAAATCACAGGGCACAATATGAAGAAAGAGAAAGTAAACTCTAGATACCACAGAAAGTTTTTAAATAAACATTTCTGGGCTAATAAGTTAGAAAAAGATCATCAAAAGATGTTCTGTGGAAGTACAGATTAACAAAACTGATTCAAAAGGAAGTTACAGAAAAGACTGGGCCATCAGCAAACTTTCCCACTAAAAAAGTACAGTTTCCCAGGCAGTTCTGCCTGTCTTCAAAGAATGATAACTATGCTATCTAAACTATCCCCGGGAAAAAAAAAAAAAAAAAAACTATTCCCGAGCAGAGAAAAAGAAAAGATTATCCCTGATGCCTTTTTCAAAGCCAGCATTACCAAAACGCTAAAACTTGACGAAGAACACAAAAACGAATCTCTCTTATAAATGTAGATGGGAAATATTAAAATATAAGCAAATTAATTCAGCAAATATTAAAAGAATAATACACTCATCTGCAGTAGGGTATAATCTAGGAATGCAGAAAATCATTGTAAAATCCATTAGCAGAATTCATCATATCAAAAGTTCAAAGGAGAGAAAACATGTGGTCATCTGGAAAGATGCTTAAGAAGCATTTTGCAAAATTAACATCCATTGCTGACTTTTTTTTAAGCAAAAGCATTATATGGCCAAGGAGCTAAAAGCAGGGCTTTGGTAATGGACAGATAAGTTCTGGCTGACTTTGGATAATTCACTTGGCCTCTCAGACTTCAGTTTTATCATCTGAAAGATGATTATAATTCTATTTAAATGAATTAATGTAGAAAATCATATTGCATGGTACCCAACACAGAGCAGCCCTCCATCAGTGGAAGCTTAGTGTTTTTATTAATAAAATGGAAGCAGAAGATTATTTCCTTAACATGATTTGTAAATCCATCTATATCAAAATATGACTGTTATCAGGAAATACTAGATAAAAATTTGTATTGTATATATTATGCAAAGGGGGATTTATAGTAGATAATTCTAGGTATGGATATAAATATAGAAAAAAATGTGGAAGGAAATACTCCAAGATATTACTAGTTGTGTTTATCTCTGGATAACAGAATTCTGGGCACTTTCTTTCATTTTCTATACTGAATTTTTAAAATGTAAATGCAGGACTCTCCTGATGGCCCAGTGCCAATACAGGGGACACAGGTATGATTCCTGGTCTGGGAAGATCTCACTTACCATGGGCCAGCTAAGCTCTTGCGCCACAGCTACTGAAGCTCTAGGGCCCTAAAGCCCTGCGTGCCCCAGCAAGAGAAGCCACCACAGGGAAGAGTAGCCCCTGTGCTCCACAACTAAAGAAAGCCCACACACAGCAATGAAGACTCAGGGCAGCCAAAAAAAAGAAGACAGAAAAAAAATTGTTAAATGTAAATGCAAGAGCAAATGTTAGATAGGGATAATTTAAAAACAAAACAAAACAACTATTCTTCCAGAAAACCAGACAAGTTGGGAACCGTCTCCCAAAAGGCAGAGGAAATGACTGAGAGCTGAAAATGACAAAGGAAGTGACAAGATTTCAGATCAGAAAAATGGATGTACAACTCAAGGTTTAGAACGATTCTTAAGAGAGAGACTGGAGTTATCAGAGGTTCTTGTCAAAGCAATAACTGAAAAAAACTTTCAGAAATAAAAAGAGGTACACAGACTGAAAGTTTTACGATGTTATAGCCAAACTCAATGAAAAGAGGTCAATATTTGTTAGATTTCATTTTCACCAGTAGGCTAAAGAATTATACAAACATCCATGTGTGTACACCTTTGTACCCAAGTTACCTACAAAACAACGAAAATTACTCTGGCCTCAGACTTCTCTGCAACACAGCTGCCATTAGACAAAGAGGCAGAGTCACAAAAGGATCCTATCTTCTCAGACATGAAAAGACTCAGAAATCATAGACTCATTTCTTGCAAAGGATACTTGAATGATTACTTGAAGCTGTCCCCCAACTGAGTGAGACACATCAAAAGTATTAATAAAAGTCAAGAATGAGGAAGGTGTGATATTAAAGGAGTGCAGGTCTTCACTTATTCATCTAAATTCCAGACTCCCAAAAGGGACTGTCATGTGTTGGCCAGTGAATTCTATTGCCCCTACCCTCCGACCCTCCGTGCTTCCTTGCTCTTTTCCAGGATCAGGAAAGAGGGTGAGGCAGCAGAATCCTTGTAGAGGCCAAGGGACACACACAGGGTCCCTCTTTCTGAGACAGGAAATAAGGAGGTATGATTCGGCTTCCCACTGAAATTTTTGGACAGAGGGGGCAAAAGACTGCAGAATCTTCCACCTCTTTTTCCCGGGAACTGCAGAGTTGGGTGTGGGGAAAAGGCTCGCTCCCAGGTCGGGAAAGAGGAGCGCGCACTGGCTCCCGCAGACTCGCTGAACACTCATAACCTCTGTGGCCCGCAGGCACAGTCTTCAGCATCTTCAGCCCTTCCTGCCTGGCCTTCGGGAGGGGGGCTGACCTCGGTGGGGGTCGCCGGGGTCGGGGATTTTTGTGTAAGACCAGCGATCGCAGTTTATTTGTGGTGGTTGCGGGCTGTGGGGATGCTCGCGGTGGGCGGGACAGGGGAGCGCGCCGGGTGCGGAAGACCTTACCCCCCGGTCCGGTGGAGACCGTGACCTGTGCGTAGGTGGCTCCCGCGGCGGCCGCCGGACCAGACACTCCGTTGAGCGCGGCCACGCGCACGGTGTAGCGCGCGCCGGGCCGCAGGTGCATCAGCGTAGCGGCGCGCTCCCGCAGCCCCACCTGGCGGGGCACGAAGGCCACGCGCGGCCCGCATGGCTCGCACGCCCCCGCCGGGCCCTCGCGGCCGCAGCGCAGGCACAGCAGCGAGTAAGTGACGTCCGAGCGGCCGCCCGAGTCGGCTGGCGGCAGCCAGCGCAGCCGCAGCGCCAGCGGCGAGCGGCTCAGGCTGTACTGAAGGTCCCGCGGCGCTGACGGCGGCCCTGGGGGAGACCCGTGGGCGCAGTCAGGGGTTGGGGTGGGCGGCCCAGGAGCAGAGGAGGGCGGGGGCGGGGCGGGGCGTGGGCCAGTGAAGGGCGGGGCCGGGCGGGACTGGGAGGGGCGTGGGCCAGTGAGGGGCGGGGCCGGGCGGGAATGGGAGGGGCGTGGGCCAGTGAGGGGCGGGGCCAGTAAGTGCGGGGGCGGGATGGGGAGGGGAGGGGCGTGGGCCGGGGAGGGGCGTGATGTGGGAGTGGGGCGCGGTCAGTGATGGGGTGGGTGGACGTTAGTGAGGGGATGAGAGTACGGATCTGGGGACCCAAGAATGTAAGGGGCGGGAGTCCCCCTGCTGACTGGAGAGTTAAGACAGGTGAGGGCGGCAGCGGTGGGCGGCGGGCCACAGGGTGATCCCCCAACAAGCCTAATCTCATCCCTTCTTCTAGACTCTCTCTGTTGTCCTGATTCTTCCATCCCCAGGACCCAGACTGCGGTCACCACCCCTCCCTCCACTCTGCTGTCTGGGGGGCAGGCCCCCACGTGGAGCCCCGTGGCACTCCCCAGCGTGGAGCCCCTGCCCTCACCACGCCTCGATTCCGCCTTTACAGACCGCCCCCCACCCTCTGCCCGTGGTAAGGCATTCAGGAGCTGGACTTACGGGTGCAGGACGCCGAAGGCGGGTCAGTGGGCGAGCGTGCATAGCTGTCCTGGCATACGCAGAACGTGGACGCGTTTTCCAGGGCCCGGCTGTGCTCTGGGCACGGTGAGCAGAGGGGCCGCCTCGGGGACACCTTGTAAAACCCTGGGGGACAGGCTGCGGGGAGGAACTACATGAGGAAGGGGCTACACCACAGCCTCTCCTCCACTTTCCTGATTGGGGTGGGGCTGCGTTGCTGCTTTTAGTAATTCACTGAATGCTCATAACAACCTGTGAGATCTGCACTTTATCCTCATTTTAGAAATGAGGGAACTAAGGCTCAGAGAGGTTAAGTCACTTGCCAGATGTCCCACAGCTAGTAAATGGAGGGATTCCAACCGCAGCCGACTGGTTCAGAGCCCACACCACACTGCCCTAATGCCCACTAGAAGAAAAGGAGCCAGGCTTTCCAGTTTTGATGCGAGGACAGAAGGGAGAGGCCTCTGAGGGTTGTTTCCCAGTTACTAAAGGACAGACACCCACACACTCCCTGTTAGAAACACTGTCACACACAAACACATACACACTTGTCAGAGCTCATCCTCCCACCTCCTCTGTTTGAGGGTGAATGCATCATAAATCCTCTACTGACGCACTTGGCCCCCATTTAGGAGTGGAGCCTGCCACTCAAGTGGAGGGAGAAGAGGGACCGTGAAAGTTCCTTGGTTCTGACACCTCCTCAGTTACTTTGCTTCTCTCACTTCCCTCACCTCCCCTAGAAGTCAGTGGTTAGAAGCACAGGCTTTTATATCTAAACTACCTGGGTTTGCAGCTGAGTTACATGTCTTATTTGCTGTGTGGCC
Source organism: Ovis canadensis (assembly GCF_042477335.2). Taxonomy (NCBI): domain Eukaryota; kingdom Metazoa; phylum Chordata; class Mammalia; order Artiodactyla; family Bovidae; genus Ovis; species Ovis canadensis. The sequence continues at coordinate 13,229,233 of NC_091245.1, forward strand.
TTGGGCACATTGGTTCACTTCTCTGACCCTTGCATAGAATACCTACCTCAAAACGGTGGTTGGAGAATTGAGATAAAAGATGCAAACTGCTGAGCCCAGTACAGACAACGTTTGCACACACTAACGATAGTAATTACTCTTCCTCCAGCACAGGCCTAAAGTGGAAACTGCTAAACACCCACTTTAAAAAGTTTCTCACCAGCTGGGCCAGGAGGGAGGCAACGGCTGCTGGCCCTCCTCTCAGAGCTTGGGTGGTCCTCACCTGGTTCCCTGTCCCTGCCAGGATTTCTTTATCCCTCTCCTCTGGCTTAGCTTTTTGTGGAAGGCTGGGGGCTCTCCAACCCCAAAAAGACATAGTACAACAGAAAGGATTCAGACTAGCCCTTGGGAAGAACTTCCAGCTCTCTGGGAGAAGAGGGTAAAGGCTGAGGGTTCTCATCTGGAGGCTTAGGTTTGGCGATGGGTCCCTCTTGCCTAGAGCCCTGGGCTTTGGGCAGCGCCTCCAAAGCTCAGGAGCCTTTGGAAGTCCCTGCCTTCAGAACAAAGCACGGGGCTCGCTAACATCTGGTCTGGGCAACAGCAGTCAGGCTGGGACTCCGGAGGCCTGGGTTCCAGTGTTAGCCTTGCTACTTCCTATGCCTCTCTGGCCTCAAGAAACCAGACAAATGCAAATGCTAAGCATGGCCTGCCCCCCTCCATCGGGAAGTAAGAGAGGGACGTGTTTGCAGGATCACACAGCAGGAGGGAAAGAACGTGGGAGGCTCCTTTCACCGTGTGTATGTGTGTCTGGGGTCCCAGAGGTGGGTGGTCCAATCAGAGACAGCATTGCTTATATCTACTTTGAGAGGCTCTGTTTAGAAGAGGTTATAGAGGGGCGGACTCAGGAAGGGATTCCTGAGTACCAGACCCCTCCCTCTCTTCCTCACTGGTCCGAGTCAGAATTTCAGGGGTCCTCTAGTCGAACGCCCTCTGGCCCATCTTCCAGCAGCTTTCCCAGCAGGAGCCACAGTCTCTGCTCAGATACTTGGTAATGGGACCCCATCTCCTTCTGAGGCGGCCTCTGTTGAACAATGCTGGCAGTTTGAAAGTGCTTCCATTTAAATTTCACAGCAGCCCCCTAGGGTACTTTCCCCCAGCTCTAAGAAGAAAGGGGGAGTCCAGAGAGATTGAAGAACTTCTCACAGCCTCTCAGTACCAGGCAGAGCTGGGATCTGAGTGCAGGCCTCTGCCCCCTGTAGGGGGCTCTGTGGGGGGTGGGAATAGCAAGTCACAGCTGTTAAATTGCCACCTGGCTCACATTAGCATTCAGTAAGCAGGTGGTGAGGCTTCCCAGGTGGTTCAGTAGTAAAGAATCCACCTGCAATGCAGAAGACACAGGTTCTATCCCTGGGTCAGGAAGATCCCCTGGAGAAGGAAATGACATCCTGCTCCAGTATTCTTGCCTAGAAAATTCTATGGACAGAGAAGCTTGGCGGGCTACAGTACTTGGCGTCGCAAAGAATTGGACATAACTTGGCAACTTGGCAACTGAGCACGCATGCCTTCATGCTGAGCCCAAATCAGCCTCCCTGCACGTAACCTGCCTCATGTCTCTCCATCGTGGGGACTTGACATACCCTGTGGAGCCTCAGCATGTCTGCTTGGGTCGCTCTGCTCCAGGGCAGTCCTACAGAGATTTGAAGACACGAGTCATACACTCTGACTTTTTCCACCAAGGGAACCCCACGTCTTTCAATAATTCCTCTGGTGGCTGGGAGAGGAGCAGGAAGAGTCATGGTTGTTAAAGAGAGATGCCTCTGTGTCTGCTTGTCTTCAGAGAGGGCTCTGTAATAGCCACACAAAACACTTGCAAGGCCTTCCCTTCTTAAATACAAACCTGACAAACATTTTCCTTTTTGAAACCCTCCAACAGCTCCCCAGTGCCGACCCCACCCATGCCACACCGAACTTTTCCTTTTCCACCTCTGCGTCTTGTCCCATAGTGTCTTATGCAACTTCTCTCCTGGCAAATGCCTATGTTTCTCCAAGTCCTAGCTCAAAATAATATCTCCCTTGCGAAGCTTTACCTGGCACCCTCGCCACGTCCTTACTCCCCAGGGCAGAGCTGATGCTATTACAAATGGCCTTTGTCTGTACTCAAAGTCAGAAGTGGGACTGGGTTCCTAAGTCTGTGTGTGTGTGTGTGATTGCCTAGAATGTATATCTAAATCCCCTCCTCCAGTCCTTGATCCATTCATTCAACAATTTTTCAGCATCAGCTGTGAGCCAGGTGCTATTCTAGGCTCTGGAGCTTGCAGTAAAGCAGAGGTGAGTAAAGCAGAGCAAGGTTCCTCTGTCCACTGGCACAGGTGCCCCCTCCTAACCCACAGAGAGAAGAGAGGCCATCGGTTGGTAATTCTCTTCTCTATCAGCCCTTTCCGGTAATGGTACAGAGTAGCGCCGTAAAAGCAGTCCATTTAAGGTATGGGCAGCAGGGCACTGTATTTAAAACCAATAAAACTGACTCAAACGCAGCCTGCTTTTTGTTAGCAGTGTGCATCAGCAATTCTGATCCACATCAGTAATAAAATACTTCTTCCCTGGAGGCCGACTGCCTCCCCCAACTTGGTACCCCTTTGGCTCTCCACCTCCTGTGTAAACAAGGCTCCCTCTCATTTACAGTAAAAAAAAATCCTCTCTCCACCCAATGTCCTCCTTAAGACATTATGCCCTCTTCTCCCCTTTCAGACCCAGCCTCCAGAGAGTGTTTACATTCCCTGCCTTTAGCTCTTCAGTTTCCTTCATCCTCTTACCTGCTGCAGCTGGTAAGACCTCCATCACTCAGCTGAAACTGCTCTAACCGGGGCCACTAGGCAGACATCGACTGATCTTGCATTACCTCATGGCTCACCAACACTGCAGGCCATCTCCTCCTGGAACCTCCATCACTCTTGTTGCTGTTTAGCTGCTAAGTCATGTCCGACTCTTTTGTGACCCCATGGACTGTAGCCTGCCAGGCTCCTCTGTCCATGGGATTTTCCAGACAAGAATACTGGAGTGGATTGCCATTTCCTTCTCCAGGGGGTCGGCCTGACTGAGGGAACAAACCCAGGTTTCCTGCTTGGCAGGCAGATTTTTTACCACTGAGCCACCCAGGAGGCCCTCCATCATCCTTGGCTGCCATGAAATCACACTCTCCTCCAGCCTCTGATCACTGCCTCACAGTCTTCCTTATAGCTCCCCTTTGTATATTGCTGTTCTGTGAGACTCCATTGGCTGCCTTGCTTCTTACCCCATACATTCTCCTGGGTCTATCTCAACCAAACCTATAGCTTCAGGTAGCATCTGTCTCTCTGTTGCTGAGCTCCAGACCCACTTTCTAGCTACCTCTGTTTGAGTGCACCATCAGTTCAGTTCAGTTCAGTCACTCAGTCGTGTCCAACTGTTTGTGACCCCATGAACTGCAGCATGCCAGGCCTCCCTGTCCATCACCAACCCCCAGAGTTCACTCAAACTCACGTCCATTGAGTCGGTGATATCATCCAGCCATCTCATCCTCTGTCGTCCCCTTTTCCTCCTGGCCCCAATCCCTCCCAGCATGGACACCATCAATTCTTTATGTGCATTCATGCCCTGTGTTCTCAACGCCAGTGAATTACCATCTGTCCATTCCATCCTCTGGATGCAGATCAGTCAAAAAGGACTCCTTCCTCCTTTGAAATGAATGGCCACCAAGTGCTGTGGAGGTTATGGGTCATCACATCCATCCTTGTCACTCTGCTACTGCCTTGGTCAGACCCCGTGCTCCTTCTCCTGGACTCTTACATCATCTTCTGCCTCAACTTCTGGCCTCTAATCCTTCCTTCTCCAGCTTTTCCTTTGTAATTGCAGCTCGAGTGATATTTTGAACATACAAATCTGAATTTGTCAGATCTCTGCTTCAAACTCTCCCTAATGGTCTAAAGCATAAAGTCTAAGCTCTTTATCCCTTCTTTATCCCCACTCAAGCCCTTCATGAATTGCTGCTCCTCTTCTCCAGCCCCTTCACCCACGCATCCCCAAATGCCCTCCTCTGTATCCATGCTGACTTGCTGAGCCCCGAGCATGCCATGTTCTCGCCTGCCTCCACGCTTCTACATACACAGTCTCTTGCCTCAGAATTCTCTTGGCTACCTGGAAGAAAGGCCTTATCGACATCTCTCTCTACACTTAGAATTGGGTTCTCCTGTCTCCAGGCTTCCTCAGATTTCTATTGCTATATATCACTCTTTATGCTAACTGCTCACTCACCCAGCACATTTCCATTGAGCACCTACCATATGTCCCATTATGGGCCCTGGAGCTGCTAAGATAATACAACCCATTGTCTGAGCTCAAGAAGTTCCTAATCGAGTGATAGAAACACTAGAGGTCACTGCAGACCATGGGGTAAGTAGACCATGTAGAAATACAGGTTTGGAGAGCCCAGGAGTGGATCCCAACCTTTCCTGAAGAGCCCAGAAAAGTTTTATCTCCAAGTCTGTTACTGAACCACAAGAGCCCCAGGGAAAAGATGGTGACATTCATTTATAAACATATCACACACCCTCAATAAATGCAGGTGAGGTGTTCTCAGTTCATGGTGAATGGATGACTGAACAAAGGAATGAGAGCAAGTTTAGTCACTTCTCCCACTGTCTTCCCACCACTGTATCAATCTCTCTATTAGCTCATACATCATCCTGTTGTGACTTTTAAATGTTTACATCTTTCCACCTAGACTATGAATTTCTCAGGAGTTGAGATTATGCCTGATTCATTTTTGTTGCCCTGGCACCAAGAGAAGGACCTGGCTTAGAAAAAGCATCACTTGGCCTTTCTTCATTAAGTGCACATGGTCCACACCGCATTCTTACCCTCAGTCCTCAGAGCTACAGATAGAGAAGGCGAGACCTGTTCCTGGGGCCCCCACAGACCAGAGAGCCTAAAAGAACCCCTAACATGAAGGATTTCCCCCGGGGGCACAGTGACTCTAGTTCAGAGCATTGGGTGGGATCTTAGTAGTCACCTAGTGCAGCTTCCCAATCTCTCTCTCCAGCTCAGGAATCCTCCTGCTAGCCTCTGACTTGTATATTGTTGGTGACAGGGAGCTCACTCCCTCTAATGTAACCAATCCCAGCAGCCTCTAGCTAACAGAGTTGGGCTATTGTAGAGTTCTTTTCTATGCACAGGGGAGGCAGCATGGTGTAGTAGAAAGAACCTGAGAGTTGGGCAAATCTGGATTTAAAACTCAGTTCCCTGTTTCTTAATTGCCAAGTGAGGTGTTAATCTCTCTGAGCCTCTGTTTCCTCATCTGCAAAACAGGGATAAAGATGCTTTTATTGCTGTGAATAAATAAGAAGGTCTATGTGAGGTGTTTATCATGGTGCGTGAAATACAGGTCCCTGACGCCTGCTTGTATGGAGTCAAATCCATCTCTCATTAACTTCACTCACTGGTCCTGGCTGCACCCACTGGAAGCCCCACAAAAAGTCAGGACTCCCAGCTCCGTACCGCATGACTTCCTCACTCCCCCTCCTGCCTCTTTCATCTAGGACACACTCTCTCCCAACTGCCGCCTGCGGGCTGCACTCCCACACCACACCCCCCAGGGCGCTGGATACCTTCACAGACGTCACCGCGTTCTTGGAATCCCGCACTGCAGCTGCACCGGCCCACGGGCACCAGCCACTCGCCATCGGCGCCGCAGTGCATGCGCGGGGGGCTGCCGGGCTCCCCTTCTGAGTGTGCCACGCACGTTCCGGCCACCTCCACCAGCGTGGAGAAGGCGCTCTCGGCTGCGGTGGCTGGGAACGCCGCCAGGCCCCGCACCGTGGCGCGACACTGCTTGTAGTAGACTCGCACAGAGACTAGAGCCACGCATGCGCCCACGTCCTGGAAGGCCAGGTGGAAACCCCGCCGGCTGAGCGGGCCGATCTCGCGCACCTCTGTGTTCAGCTTCATCTTGCGCTCACCCAGGTCGCCCTGCGTGAAGCTCTCGTCTGCCGCGATTGTGTCGATCTTGAGGGGCCGGCTGCCACCTGGGCGGGTACGCCCGCGGCCCAAATCGGCCTCGGTTTCCAGGTAGTAGACATTGAAAGTCTCCTTGCAGGTGCCCGCGGCTCCAGGGATGCTGCTGCAGTCACGCAGTGTGAACTGCAGCTCCACGAAGATGCGCTGCCCGCGGCCGCGGCTGATCCAGCCCGTCTGCAGCCAGTTGTCCTGGTTGGGCTCTAGCACGTTGCACACCTGGTAAGTGCGGATGGGACGGTCGTGCTCATCCACGCCGCTGATCTCCTCCCACTGGGGGAGAGAACAAACATGTGGGCAACTCAGAGCCAAGGCGCCCCCAAGAGGTCGAGCCCTGGTGTTGACTGGGGCTGAAGTCCCCCTTCCCCATCATTTTGCATTCCCTTCTCCCCTCCTTCCCCATACACACCCCTGAAATTATAAGACGCAGAGCTGGGAGAAACCTTGCAGACAACTGAGGTCCAGTTGACAGGGAAACAGGCTCCAGAGAGGGATGACTTGAGTGGATAGACACGTCCTCTTATAGCAGAAGTAGGGAGTCTCCTTGCTCTCCACCCTGTGCTCTTTCCACAACACCAAGCTGCTGCTGTCACACCATCACATCTCCCCCCACCACCCCAAGTTTCCAAGCCTCTTTTAGGATTCCAAGTCTTGCTTATCCTGTCAATTTATCAGTCAACAACATTGCTTAGTAGACCTACTGGGTGCAAGACACCATCCAGCATTGGCTCCATCCAGATGCTGTCTGTTGCTAGACACACCCAGTTCTCTTATCACTTTTTTTTTTTTTTTTTTTTTTGCGGTCTGACTAAAGAGTCAACATTTTCTAATAGGCCACTCTGCTTGAGGCCAGGGCTGCTGGAGACTACATGCTCTCAGGAGCATTTTGATCTGATGTAGCCACGGGGAGATAAAGGGGCTGAGTCCTGGACTACCAGGAGCTCCTTGGGACACAGAGGGAAAGGTTTACACTTACCCCATTACTTGGCAGTGCAGTCCAGCCCAGCTCAGCTTGGGAAGCTTTGGAATCCAAAAGGATGACTAGAGAGAGGGAAGAACAGAAATATCAGAAAGTTCGGGGTGGGAGGGGGTAAGAACCTTTGGTGAATTCACTTGAAATTTGCTGACTGAGAAAACAGAGAAACTGGTGAAGGATACAGACAAGTTTTTCCCACTTCATATATCCCCATGAGAAGGCATGAGTAGGTCTAATCTAAAGAAAAGTAGCCACAATGATTAGGGAGGGAGCCTGTATTAGTTTTCTGTGACTGCTGTAACAAATTACCACAAATTTAGTGGCTTAAAACAACAAAACTTTATTATATTACAGTTCTGGAGGTCAGAGGTTGAAAATCGGTTTCACTGGTCTAAAGTCAGGGTGTTGGAAAGACTGGTCCCTTCTGGAGGCTCAAAGGGGAGAATCCATTTCCTTGCCTCCTTTAGCTTCTTGCGGCCACCTGGATTCCTTGGCTTGTGGCCCCCTCCTCCATCCTCAAAACACATCATTCCAGCCTCTGTTTCCTTCTCTAACTCTGACTTCTGTGGCTCTCTTATAAGGACCATTGTGATTGTAATCAGATCATCTCAAGATCCTTAGCCACACCTGCAAAGTCTATTGCCATTTATGATAATATTCACAGGTTCTGGGGATTCAGGTATGGAAATATTTGGAGAGTCATTATTCAGCCTGGCATGGAATCCATGACATGTGCTCTAAGATTGGCTCTAAAATGGGGGGATCAGTGACCCCCCACCTTCCCAGATCTCTCAAATTATAACAGTGTCAAGAAGAGGGAGAAAGTGATCATATCCGAGAATTCTTGTTCACATTCCTGAATTCACTCATACTCATGGGTTCTTTTGAGGTCTGGGGTCACCAGGGATCGGGGAGACTTGAACTTTTTAGTTTGACTCCCAGGGCCTCTGGGGAAAACGTAGAGAGACCCTGCCAGCAGCGAAAGAAGTAAAAGTCTTTACCTCCTCAGCCAGCCCCTTTCCCAGAGGCTGTCATCTCCCCTGCTTTTGAAAGGTTATCAGGATTCCTTTAATATATAAAGCCATGACCCCTTCTAAACCAGAGATGCATGTGGTCACTTTCTTCCCCCATGAGGCATCTGACCTGCAGTCTGAATTCTGCTGTCAGTGTGGGTCCCAGAGAAACACTGGGTAGAACAGCACAGCAGCAGCTCAGAGCCATCCCCAAATCTTTGAAGATTACTCATCTGGAGCTTAAGCAAGGGGGTGTGGCTCCAAGGTGAGCCCTTTAAGGGGGTTGGCCCCAGAGGTGTCAGCGACAACGGACAGGACCACTGACAGCTTCCCGATTTCGGTGTAACCGACAGCACATCGGAATTGCATATTGGAAAGCATCAGAGATCTAGCGCCCAGAAAAACCCCGAGGCCAACGCCTCAGATTCCAGCTCCTCCAGCTCCTGCACCTGGATATTACGCCTCTGGATTTAACTGAGTGTACAGCCCCCTCAAATTCAGGGTCAGAAGCAAGACGCAGTCTCTGGTACAGCGAGCACCCCCGAACCCGGCAACGCAGATTGCGCTGGTTAGTCTACACTCCAAATTCAGCACTGCGGACAGCTCCCGGGTCAGCACGTCGGACAGCTCCCAGCCTCTTTCCCCCAATCCCCCACCCCACGCCCTCTCAGCCACACTCGCCACCAGACCGCCCGCCCTCGTCGCCCCACCAGCGCTCGCCACTCAGAGATCCCCTAGACTCCCCACTGTTTCGGCTCCATCCCGTCTCCTCCGGGGAGATTTCACCTCCGCATCTCCCTGCCCCCACACCTTCCACCTCCAATTGCTCAGCCTGTCCGTCTCACCGGCCCCTGAACCGTCGCCTCTGGCTCCCACGGTTCCTGGTCTCTTTCTTCCCCAGCCTCCCAGGTCTCCAGCCCCCGAGTTCCTCAGTGCTCCTGTCTTCTTCGTTGCTTAGCCACCTTTTCCTCTCTCTCCAGTTCTTTGCTTCTTTCTGTCCGCTTGCTTCAGACCCCAATACAGACTCCAGTCTCTTCGTACGACTCCTTCCCCAAGCACCCCGGTTCTTCAGCTTCCTATCTTTTGGCATCTAAGCCTCCAAAACAGCCACCAGTCTCCTCACCTTCCTCGGCGGTCCCTGGCCTCCCCGGCCCCAAAAGCAAGGCGAGACACAGCGGCATCAGGCAGATGAACAGGCGCAGCGGATGTGGGCCGGCGCCAGTCTCCATGGTCCGCAGACCGAGCTGTCAGTGCGGCGGCGGCTCAAGCCGCGCCAGCCCCAGCACCGCTGAGCAGTGCCCCCAGACCCTAGCGCTGGCTGGGGGGCGGGATCTCGCCGGTGACCATCATCAGTGGGCACCAATCCCTATGTACCACCGCGGGAAGCCCACCAATCCCCGCCAGGAGAAGGTGGAGAGGTGGAGTTTCATAGGCCAGGGGCGGAACAGCAAATTGGAGGGGGAGAAGGAAGGGGTCCCGCCAGTCTCCAAACCATGGCGGGTGGGGCAGCGCTGAGACCCGGTTCGGTTCATGAGGAGAGGGATGACCTGCCGTAGGTGGCCCAGAGCGCTGAACCTTAGCCTCTCATTCCTGAGAAACAGGCAATGTGGGCGTGGCTGAAGGAGGAGCAAACCGCGGCGAGGCAGCGACACTTACAGCCTCTGAGCTAACCTGCAAGACCCCTAGTACCCAGGACTTGCAGGAGGTTTTGAAGACTGGTGTCCCGATCCGAAGCTCTGGGAAGCTCCTCTATCTTCTAGCCCTTGTCTTCCTATATCTGCAGCTTTTGGTATCTCATGGCTCCACCCCGCCCCCTTTCTCCCCGCCTTCACCTCTCTCTCTCTCTCTCTCTCTCTCTCTCTCTCTCTCACACACACACACACACACACACACACTGGGGAGGAAGAGGCCAAGCACGACCCCGAGAGCTACACGAGAAAGGAGAGTAAAGTGGAAGACACAGTGCCACCCTACCAGCAGCTCTTCTGAGGCTGGGGAGCCATGTGGACGCCGGGATGGGCGGTTGATAGATTTTGCATGAACGATTGGTTCCGCAGGTTCTTGCTTCTGCAGCCAGGACACAGGCAGCCCTCTCCGCGACCACCCCTTTCCCCAGTCTGCTCAGAGCCTGGAGTTCCCCCCTTTATAAACGCTCTCCGCCCACCCCAGGGACTCATGAGGAAAGCAGCGGCCAGACTCCCAGGCATCAGCGAGAGAGGAGGAGTAATCCTCACAGAGTTCACCCAGCCCTGAAGGAGTCGAAAGGAAACGTGGAGCACGACCTCTGTCTTGTGAAGGTCATTTATGTGCTGGCTGACGGTTTAAGGCGTTGTTGGTGGGAAGGGCTGGAGCCCTCCAGGATGAGGGAGGCGGCTACTGAGCGCCACCGTCTGGACTGAACGTGAGCAGAGAAAGCTCCACCCACCCTGTGGCTTTTCAGAGCTCTTTTCTTGGGGGGCCTAACCCCTCTCCTTTGGAGGCTATATTAGCCAGAGAAGCCTTGAGAATGAATGTGAGTCCTGCATGGCCTGGATGTCTGTGCGTTTTATATATATGTATTCCACACCCTCAGCCAGCACTCACTGGGTGCTATGTTCTGTGCTGAGAATACCTGAGTGAATCACCCTGTCTCTGCACAATCACCCTGTCTCTGCACAGTCCATACCTCCATGAGCACCAAACGGAATGAAAATTTCTGACATCATAGGGCCCTGGTCATTTACAAGCCACTTTCATGTGTTACTTCGTGTGTGTATGTGTGTGGTGTGTGTACAAGCTTACTCACAGACATATTTGCTGGACAGCAACAGTAGGAAGAGAGGCTGGGAGGAATTGAGTTCCTTAGCCCGTACAAAGAAAGGTGATCAGGAGAGGCTGAGGCTCGGGACCAAAGAAGACCGAAGCTCACTGAGGAAGCATTCGGAAATGTGGCATCCTGCCGGCCGTTGGATGCAGGCGGAGGCTCTGAAATCAGATCTACCTGAAGAAGGGCTCTTACACCCCCACTTCCTTCCCATCTTTATTCTCTACACGCTCGATTTTCCCCTCCCCCTTTCCCCAGCGCTGGGAGATGGTATTTTTAGAAGCTGCTTAGAGACCCAGGACTCCTTTCATTTCAAAATGAGTCCTCACTCAACCACTCCTCATCCCTCTCTTCAAAATGGGGTCCCATCCTTTTTGCAGTCTCTAAGGCTCCAGCCATGGCTTCTTCCCTGAACTCCAGGGACTTCAACCCAGAGGTTCTGACCCCATGTGCTAAAACAAAATGCAGCCTCCCTGTGATCCTCACAAGGATCATTCAGAAGTCAAGAAGATGGAGGAAATTATCCGAGGAAAACCACATAGAATGAGCCAACAAATCCCTAGTTGTCTGAAGTCTGTTTCCCACCTCTCCTATCACACACCCCTGCAGCCTTCTCGGGGAAATCACCAGATCAAGACCCTAGGAATAAGGGAAAGAAGAGGAAAAGAAGAAGTGAAATAAACCTTGTCTTTCTTCATCTGAACAATTCATCTATAATAAAAGCAGAACGGAGAAGCCCCCTGTGTATGCAGATATATGCAAATCAACTGGATCTTAATAAGAGTCGCTCTAAGGCGACTCCACTCTCACCAGGAGGCTGTGGAATAGACACCTCAGTAAAGAAATTCAGGAGGGCTTCAGATGGAAACTGAACCGTGGTTTATTGTGAGCTTTAAGTGCAAGAGGCAGTCAACCAGGAACCAGGTTAGATCCCTCCATAGAACAGCAAACCTGCGCGCTGTGGGGGATGCTTCAGGGGGTTCTGTCCATGGTACTTAATTATGACACCAAGGATTAATGGCAGTCTTGTTTCTTTCCATGGTGCTGAACCTACCAGGGTCAGGACCCTCTATTTTCAACTGGACCTGGGACTTTTCTGCTGCTGCAGTGATTCTCAGCCCAAGTCTCTCTGCATGCCCCTTCAGCCTATAACCAAGATCCAAATATTCAAGTCTCCAGAAGACAATCAGCCTTACTCCCTGGAATAAGAGTGGAGGGTCCTGGAACGCTTCCAGAAACTCCAGTTTTCTCTGCTACTCCTCTCAAATCCCATCTGAGGTAATGATAGCAAGGATGCTTCTCTCTACTTCTACTTCACTGTCTCCAGGATGCTGACAGAATACATGGTGGAGCTGAGAAGTTTAATTCAACATCCAAATATAGAGAAGTGGTCTTCCAGGGAGCAGATCCAACTTCCCTGCAACCTCCACCGCCAAGTGGTTCAAAGTCACACATCTAGGGGCTGAAATTTTTATCTCTTCCATTTACACAGATGCAGAAAGTACATTAGTCCTGGATAAACAGAGAAGATCATCTCCTTCAAGAAGAAGACCAAGATTGCTCCAGAGAAATCAGGGTCAAGCCCTGCTCTCAAGAAAAAGGACAGGGAAGGTGCAAAAAACAGTGGGGTCCCCTACTCAAGGAAACATTTCTGGTTTGTCTCTTTCCTCTTCTGTTCCATCTCCAACTCTCCAGCCTAAGAAAGAAATCAGTTCAGTTCAGTTCAGTTCAGTCACTCAGTCGTGTCTGACTCTTTGTGACCCCATGAACTGCAGCATGCCAGGCCTCCCTGTCCATCACCAACTCCAGGAGCCTACCCAAACTCATGCCCATTGAGTTGGTGATGCCATCCAACCATCTCATCCTCTGTCATCCCCTTCTCCTGCCCTCAACCTTTCCCAGCATCAGGGTCTTTTCAAATAAGTCAGCTCTTCTCATCAGGTGGCCAAAGTATTGGAGCTTCAGCTTCAGCATCAACCCTTCCAATGAACACCCAGGACTGATCTCCTTTAGAATGGACTGGTTGGATCTCCTTGCTGTCCAAGGGACTCTCAAGAGTCTTCTTCAACACCACAGTTCAAAAGCATCAATTCTTCGGTGCTCAGCTTTCTTTATAATCCAACTCTCACATCCATACATGACTACTGGAAAAACCATAGCCTTGACTAGATGGACATTTGTTGACAAAGTAATATCTCTGCTTTTTAATATGCTGTCTAGGTTGGTCATAAGTTTCCTTCCAAGGAGTAAGCATCTTTTAATTTCATGGCTGCAATCACCATCTGCAGTGATTTTGGAGCCCCCCCCCCAATCAAGTCAGCCACTGTTTCCACTGTTTTCCCGTCTATTTGCCATGAAGTGATGGGACCAGAAATAAACATACCTAAAGGTGAATTCTTAGGACACCCAGGCAAACATAATGTTTAAATTTTATTGTCTAAGACAAAGAGAATATAACACACTAGGTTTATTGACTTTGAAAATTAAGCAGTAAAACTTTAAATTATCAAACACAAGTGCTTAGCTTTTATGTGCCTCTACTTTCCCATCTGTGAAATAGGGATAAAAACACTTTTCTGAGTTATTGTGAGGTCAAAATACATTTTACATGCATGGCCCAGCTCAGTGCTTGGCACATTTTCCTGGTATATTTTATGATTCAACTCCATGGTTAATTAAAGTAAAAAAAAAAACAGAAAGAAAAAAAGAAAAGGTAAAGGAAGGTTAGGTGTGAGGTAGGAAGAGAGAGATAGTCGTAGAGGAAAAGACAGAATGAAAGATAAAGAAACAGAGAGTTGGCTGGGATGAATGTGGCTAGAAAGCACAGGAGTCTGAAGGAAATGTGCTTGAAGAGACAGGAGTGTCATCAGGGCAGACTGGCTAGCCAGCTGCCAAGTGGCCTCAGAGGTGACATTTACCTTGCTGAATTCATCATGGTACAAGCTCATAAACTTGACTTTAACAGCGCTAAGAGAGAGCCCATATATTGGGTGGGGGTGGGGAGATTTATAATACTAGCTCAGCTCTTAGCCCATTATTTGAGAAAAAAAAAACAATTTATTAATATACAATGAAAAATGGAACTGCCAAGGAGGCCAGAATGCTCACATTGCCATGTCCAGCAATTTCTTCTCCTGTAGAAAATGCACATAGGAAGCCAATTTATGCTGCTTTGAGAGTGTGTGAGAAGGGAGTCGGATAGTTTAAATATTTGATGGCATCAAGCTCTGAGAACCTTGTACTTCCAAATCCCCAATAAGAGTAATCCTGCTGCTGGCACCTAGTGACTCTACAGGGGCCAGAGCTGGGGATGGGACCCATTAACATATGCCTCTCTCTCTCTCTTTTTTGTTTCTTTTTTGTTTAAATCCTTGTTCCATTTCTTAGAGCCCATTTTAAGATAAAAGCAATCCTTTTACATGTATTTATTTGTTTATTATTTAATTTTCTCTTTTGCTGCGTGACTAGTGGGATCTTAGTTCCCAGACCAGGGATTGAACCTGGGCCTCAAGCAAACACTTAGAAAACACTTAGTCCTAATCACTGGACCACCAGGGAATTCCAGTCCTTTTAAATTTAAATAACCAAGATAACATAAACTAATGAAAATGCTGTAAGTAAAAAGTGAAAATATCCATTCATTCCACCCCATAGAGTCCCATTTCAAAATTTAAACCATGCTAACAGATTAATATGTACTCTACCTGGTATTTTTTAAAATTATTTTATTTTGGCTGCAATGGGTCTTTGTTTGCAGTGAGAGGGCTCTTCATTGCAAAGGGAGGACTCAGTTGCCCTACAATATGTGGGATCTTTGTTCCCCAACAAGGGATTGAACCTGAGTCCCTCACATTGGAAGGTGGGCTCTTAACCACTGGACCTCCAGTGAAGACCCGCTGGTATTTTCTGTACACACACACTAACATATCTGTTAGGCAGGTAAATAGCATTGATTATCTACCCAAGACCTTTCTCCTCTCATGTTTTCAATTGTTGAGAGAGCCCCAAGTTTGTTTGGATGTTCATCTTCTATAGTTCTTTGCTCAGAGAAGATGACCAACCCTCTCACCAAATTCAGGGAAGAGTAAAGATTGTTACTGGCTAATCCTTTTCATCCCATTCCATGTGTCATGGTTAGCTTAGACATGGATATGAGACACACCCAGATATTCTGATTGGGGGTTCTTGAAAAGGTTTTCCCTCCTAATAAAAAGAGATGTATGACCAGCAATACCCCACTTCTTCTCTAAATCATATTTGCATCTGACACCTGCTGCTGCGGCAACCATCTTGACATCATCAGGAGAAATATCTCAACACTTCAAGAGTTTTCAGTTGTATGTAACTGGAAAACTGAGTAAAACTGGCTTAAACAAAAGTGAGGATTTTGTTTTGGTTCATGTAACTGAGTGGGATAGATCTGTGTAGAATAGCAAGCATTTCCACTGGGATTGTGGTAGGGTGTTAGGTGATCTCCAAAGAAGTACAATTGCAATCCTAAGACTCAAACATACAACAATGAATTTAATACAATAAATGGACCTAACATCACATTAGACACGGCTCATTCTAGGACTAAAGAGCTAGAAGATAAATTAGTAAATAACATCCTTACTGAAGTATACAGAAACAGAAATAAATTTTAAAAATATATAAAAGAGAGAGTAGTAGACACGTGGGACATGGTGAAAAAGCCTAAATACAATAAATTAGACTCCTGGAAAGATATGAGAGAGAGAGTGAGAAAGAAGCAATATTTGAAGAGAGAGTAGCTGAAAATTTTCTGATTGATGAAAAACATATACTCAGTCCCACACAGAATAAATGCAAAGAAAACTGTAAGTACTTCATAGTAAAACTGCTGAAAACCAAAAACGAAGTATTAAAAGCAATTGTGTGTGTGTGTGGGGGGGATATATTACCTCCAAAAGAACAACATTAAGACTAACAACTGACTCTATAATTAACAACTGACTCTATAATATAAATTATAAAATTCAGAAGATAATGGAATTTTTGTTTGTTTGTTTTTTGGCCACACCAAGCAGCATGCAGGACCTTTGTTCCCTAACCAGGAATTAAACCTGTGCTGCCTACATTGGGAATGTGGAGTCTTAACCATTGGACCTCCAGGGAAGTCTTGGAAATGATATTTTTGAAGTGTGGAAAGAAAATAACAGTTAATCTAAACTTTCATACCCAGTGAAGATATCATTCAAAAACGAAAGAAAAATGTGTGTTTTCAGACAATCAAAATCTGAAAAAAAAAATTTGCTCATCAATAGACCCACACTAAAACAAATGCTAAAGAGAATTTTTCAAGCAGAATGAAAATAAACCCAAAAGGAAGTATGACTATGAAGGAAGAAATCTAGAACAAGATAAGAGGTAAACCTATGGGTTAAAAAATGAATGAACAATGACTGTATAAAGCAAAAAATGTGTGGTAGAGCTTTAAACATATGGAAAATTAAAACCCAGCACAAAAATGGCACACAGTGTGGGAACTGATAAATGGAATTAAAGTATTTTAAGGTTCTTGCATTGTTCAAGAAGTAGTAAAAGAATTAATTTATGTTAAACTTTAACAAATTAAGGATGCCTACTGTAATCACCATGGCAATCATGGAAAAATAGTTTAAAAAACTATACCTGTAAATAAACAAGTGAATAGAGGAAAATATGGAATAATAAGAACAATCTTAAAAAGATTTAAAAGAAGAGAGGGAAAAAAGGAACACTGAACATGTGGGAGAAGTAGAAAACCAGTACTATGAAATTTTGAAACTCAGATGTATAAGTACATATTTTAAACATAAGCGGAATAAACTTAAAGAACCAAAAGTGTTAGATCAGTATTTTAATTATTTTTTAAATTTATTTGGCTGTGCTGGGTCTTGGTTGTAGCATACGGGATCTTTAGTTGCAGCATGTAGGATCTAGTTTCCTGACCAGGGATTGAACCCGGTCTCCCTGCATTGGGAGTGCAGAGTCTTAGCCATGGGACCACTAGGGAAGTCCCCAAAGCAACTTTTTATTGCTTTAAAAAATCTGAAATATAAGGATACAGGTATGTTAAAGGTTGTAAAAGACATACTATACAAGGAGTAGCTCAAAGAAAATCAGTGAAGCTAAACTAATATACAACACATTAGACTTCAGGGCAAAAAGCATCAGTAGATACTCTGCATGACTAAAATGCCAATAAACTAGGAAGAAAACAACTCTAAATTTGTATGCGACTAACGCAATATCCTCAAAGAATATAAAAGCACACCGCACGTATCACATCTCCAGGTCTGCAACATGAAGAGCAGCAAATTAAGAGTCCTGGGAATCTGGAAAAAAAGAATCTGTGCAGAGGAATGAATGTGGAAGACAGAGCGCATCCAGGGATGCGTCATAGCCTAAGAGTATCCATGCAATTTAACTGCCAGCCGCTGCAACAAACAAACCCCCACATTTCAGTGACTTAGTAAATTTATTTCCAGCTTTCAGTATGTGTCTGGTAAGGTAGGGACTCTATTCACAGTCCTCAGGGAAAGAGGCTGACAGAAGCTTTGACACCTTGACCCGGCACCACTGGGAACATGTGACAGGGAAAGAGTGATGGATGAGACACACAAACTCTTAACTAGTGAACGCTCAGGAGTAGCGAAAGTCATGTCTGCTCACGGAGCCTTGGCTAGGTCCAGCCACATAGACCCATCCTAACTGCAAGTGCTACTGAGTCTAAGCTCTTACCTATTAAGAGCTTACCTAAGCTCGTAGCCTATTGCAGGACAGGCCGAAATATTGTTGGGGTGAAGAATAGCAGCTTTATTTGGAAAGCCAACAGATAGAGGAAATGGTGGACCAGTGTCCCAAAGAATCATCTCCCTTGAGTCAGAATTCAGGCTTCTAAAAGGGAGAGAGTTTAGTCCTGGTTCCAGCCAGATTCCAGAGTGTGTTCTTTTCTTCCTTCCTGCAGCCATTCACAGGTGGTCCTGTCCAGGATGTTTCCTGTGAGCTAAAGAAAGGTAATTTAGCTTAACACTCATTACCTGAGAGGCAGGGTTCCCAGAGATGGGCTATTAAGTATAATTTAAGCTTATAGGCAACATCCCTTTAGTGATTAACTTGTAATAGAACATGAAGGTTCTTATCCATTACATAAGGAGAATGGAAAATGTAGGGAAGCCCACGGAATATTTAGTGAGCGCTCTGTATATCACACAGATTCCTTAAATCCTTAGAGGAAAATATATTCTCTCTTGGTATATGACATTATTTGAAAATTATGTTTAAAAAAATCATGTTTTCTACTTTCCCAGTTACCTTGCAGTGTCTTTAAAATATCCATTTTTCAACCTCTCTCTCCCTCTCTCTCCTTCACTCCCTTCTTCTTTCCCTTTTCTCCCACATGGCATCTTCCCTTAGCTTATTCAAAACTCCTAGGCGATGGGGGAGGATAAATTAGAAATTTGGAATTACAGATATACATTACTATATATAAAACAGATAACAAGGACCTACTGTATAGCATAGGGAAATATATCCATTATCTAATGATAACCTATAAAGGAAAATATTCTGAAAATATTATATATATATATATATATATTAGATATATAATCACTTGGCTGCACCCCTGGAACTAACACAACACTGCAAACAACAACGGACGTGTGCATGCATTCTCAGTCATGTTCGATTCCGTGTGAACCTATTGATTATAGCCCGCCAGGCTCCTCTGCCCATGGGATTTCTCAGGCAAGAATACTGGAGTGGGTTGCCATTTCCTTCTCCAGGGGATCTTCCTGACCCAGGGATCGAACCTGCATCTCCTACGTTGGCAGGTGGATTCTTTACTGCTGAGCAACCAGGGAAGCCTGACTATAAGCCTGGATTTCTTTACCATGTGAGATTCTAAACACAGCTGCTCACTTCTTCATGTCCACAGGAGAGTCTCTGCTCGCAGGGGGCATCTAGTCTCTCTTTTAAGGAATTTTTCATAATTAATAAAGAATAATCTCCCTTTCAGTTAACACAGAATCAAGTGATTTGGGACCTTAATTACATCTCCAGAATGTCTTGGCTATTGGCTAGTAAGCCACAGATTCCACCCACACTCAGGGGGAGGGGATTTCAAACGGACATGAACACCAGGAAACAGGAATCATGGGGACTGCTCTAGGATCCATCTGCCAGAAACAGAAATGTATTTTCAGCTATTTTTAAAATTAATTGTTTGGCTGCATTGGGTCTCAGTTGTGGCTCATGGAATCTTCCTTGCATCATTCAGGATCTTTCGCTGCAGCCTGGGGCCTCAGATCATGGTGTCAGGGCTCCAGTGCTCGCAGGCTTCAGTAGTTGTGGTGTATGGGCTTGGTTGCTCTGATACAGGGGGGATCTTGGTTCCCTGACCAGAGATCGAACCTGAGTCCCCTGTGTTGCAAGGCAGATTCTTAGCCACTGGACAACCCGGGAAATCCCCAAACAGAAATATTTAAACCTACTCAAGTGAATCAGCTGGAATCAAGATTGCCAGGAGAAATATCAATAACCTCAGATATGCAGATAACACCACCCTTATGGCAGAAAGTGAAGAACTAAAGAGCTTCTTGAAGAAAGTGAAAGAGGAGAGTAAAAAAGTTGGCTTAAAGCTCAACATTCAGAAAACAAAGATCATGGCATCTGGTCCCATCGCTTCATGGTAAATAGATGGGGAAACAATGGAAACAGTGACAGACTTCATTTTGCGGGGCTCCAGAATCATTGCAGATGGTGACTACAGCCATGAAATTAAAACACACTTGCTCTTTGGAAGAAAAGCTATGAACAAACTAGACAGCATATTAAAAAGCAGAGACATTACTTTGCTGACAAATGGCCATCTAGTCAAAGGTATGGTTTTTCCAGTAGCCATGTATGGATGTGAGAGTTGGGCTATAAAGAAAGCTCAGCGCTGAAGAACTGATGCTTTTGAACTGTGGTGTTGGAGAAGACTCTTGAGAGTCCCTTGGATTGCAAGGAGATCCAACCAGTCGGTCCTAAAGGAAATCAGTCCTGAATATTCATTGGAAGGACTGATGCTGAGGCTGAAACTCCACTACTTTCACCACCTGATGCGAAGAACTGACTCATTGGAAAAGACCCTGATGCTGGGAAAAAACTGAGGGCAGGAGAAGAGGACGACAGAGGATGAGATGATTGGATGGCATCACCAACTCCATGGACATGAGTTTGAGCAAGCTCTGGGAGTTGGTGATGGACAGGGAGGCCTGGCGTGCTGCAGTCCATGGGGTGGCAAAGAGTTGGACACGACTGAGCGACAGAACTGAACTGAACTGAGAGCGGTGGGATGAGGGTGAAGTGAGGGGTGGGAGAGAGGTCCAAGAGGGAGGGGAGCTATGTGAACATATAGCTGAGTCACTTCATTGTACAGCAGAAACCAGTAGAACATTGCAAAGCAACTATATTCCAATTAAAAAAAATAAAATAAAACAAAGGAGACGATGGAGAAAAAAAAAACAAAACTCGCTGCTGTTTCTATGTCGAATACGTGCCAAATGCCTTGTTTTCATTTAATCCTCACTACAAATGTGTTTGCTTAGTCTCTGAATTGTGTCTGACTCTTTTGCAACCCCATGGACTGTAGCCCGCCAGGCTCCTCTGGTTTCCCAGGCATGAATACTGGAGTGGGTTGCCATTCCGTTTTCCAGGAAAGCCCCAGTATAATTGTATATAATGGCTACTGCTCTACATTTCCTTCTTCCCTTCCCATCCGTGATTCTAAAAGGGCTATTTACATTCACTTATCCATTTAATTTCTTAAAGTTCACTCTCATTTTTAATAAAAGTTATATGTAACGTTAAAAGTCAACTTATTAGTAAAATAGAAAGCCCCAGCCTTTCTCCTCCCCCCTCTCTGAGTCTCCTCCCCCAGAGTCAACCACTTTCAACATTTCTGGTTGTATCTCTTGGTTTTACCTCACATTTGCTGCAGAAGGTACTGAGTCTGACACAAAGTGGACCCTTTGCAAGTGGGATTCTTTCTTCTTCCTACTCCGCTCTACAAACTTTGGGTCATGGGCAACTGGGGATGATGAGACCATCAACATATATGAAGCAGTTCGTGAACAATTCGGCCAACAGTTACTAGCTCAGGAGACAGTACTGTACAATGATTAAGAGCACAGGCGGACATAGGCTCAAATCCTACCCACTCTCTACCTCTGCAAGCCTTCACTTCTTCACCTGTAAAGCGGGAGGATAATACTCCTGACGCAAGACTGATGCAGACAGAAGGGCCTGGGTGTGGGCAACCAAGCATCCTAACACTTAGCTTCTGCTCCATTCCATCTGACAGAGAAACCAGGTCTGGAAGAGGTCTTGAAAGATGGATGAATTTGAACAGGAAGGAAAAAGAAAGGTGATTCCAGAAAAGAGAAGAATTGAAGAGCAGACTTACAGGCAGAGATGAAGATAGTGTGTTGGAGGAACAGTGAGAGTCGACTGATGTGACTGAATATTGGGCTCTTCCAGGAGTAGGAGGCCATGTCTGAGGAAAGCTCTGCCAGGGTAGACCACAGATTATTCCTTAGGGGGGATGGGCAGGAATGAGGCAGAGGGCAAAGAGCACTTGCTGAGCAGCAGCCCAGTGGACTGAACTCAGGCAACGGGCAGACTCAGTTGTGGTGCAACCAAGCTTTGCCTGGCTCTCCAGAGACCTGGTGAGAGTTCTCAGAGAGGCAGTTTCGTTTGCGCCTCATAGGATAGAATTATCCTAGAAAGCCTCTAAGAACGCTTTCAGTCCTAAAGCTCTACAATTCTCTTATAGGATTTATGTAGAGACAGTGGGAAATAGAGAAAAAGACGGAATCTAACTGTGCAAACAGGGTCAATGTGACTTGTCACCATTTGAACACTGAGAATTAAAAAGTGCGCTAAGAGAGACTAAAGTTTAAATACTGGTGTCTTGGAGATTGGCGAGCCCTTCAGTGGGGAAGTGGGTAATGGAAGTGACTATAAAACATGCAAGGGAAAATTCTAGTAGACGCCCGAAGAATAGATCAGGCACGTTCCTGTCTCTAGGACTTTGACCTTACTGTTACCTCTGCTTGAAACTCTCATCCTTCAAATGTCTGCCTTGTGTCCTTGATGTCTCCCTACAGGTCACCCTCACAGTGAGGTCTTCCCTGACTAACCTACTAAAAATTACAAACCTTCCCCAATCTAACACTCCCTCTTCCCCTACTCCTGCTTTGCTTTTCTCTGTAGCACTGAGCCACTTCATTTAATTCATTGATAGACATCCTAATATGGGAACTATGTGTAAACAGTACTCAAAGGTATCTTGGTTTGGAGAGTTTGGGGAAAACAATGATGAATAAAGATATAGAAAACAAATCACCTAGATGTCCATCAGCAGATGAATGGATAAGAAAGCTGTGGTACATATACACAATGGAGTATTACTCAGCCATTAAAGAGAATACATTTTAATCTGTTCTAATGAGGTGGATGAAACTGGAGCCTATTAATACAGAGTGAAGCAAGCCAGAAAGAAAAACACCAACACAGTATACTAACACGTATATATGGAATTTAGAAAGATGGTAATGATAACCCTGTATGCGAGACAGCAAAAGAGACACAGATGTTTAGAACGGACTTTTGGACTCTGTGGGAGAGGGAGAGGGTGGGATGATTTGGGAGAATGTCATTGAAACATGTATACTATCATGTAAGAAACCAATTGCCAGTCTATGTTCGATACAGGATACAGGATGCTTGGGGCTGGTGCACGGGGATGATCCAGAGAGATGATATGGGGTGGGAGGTGGGAGGGGGGGTTCAGGATTGGGAACTCATGTACACCCGTGGCTGATTCATGTCAATGTATGGCAAAACCAATACAGTATTGTAAAGCAAAATAAAGTAAAAATTAAAATTAAAAAAAAAAGTTAAAAAAAAAGAGAACATATCAAATAGTGAAAAAAGGAGGAATTGTTAACACCAGAAGGAACAAAAAATTGTACAAAAAAGGAAGTATAATCATGGTTCACACTTGGCACAATAGTGAAAAATACTATATGAAATATTAAGTTTACTGGAGACTCAACCTAAAATAATAATACCACCACATGGGGCATTCAAAGAGGAGAACTGTGAAAGGAGTCATTTCAGTCATTCCTGGTGATGCCCATCCTAGGTGTCTTCCTGCTCCTCTGGGGGCAGACTGCTCTTTGGACTTCCACAGCTGTCATCCCCATCGTTCAGTTGCTCAGTCATGTCCAACTCTTTGTGACCCCATAGACTGCAGCACACCAGGCCTCCGTGTCCTTCACTATCTCCCAGAGTTTGCTCAAACCCATGTCCATTGAGTCGGTGATGCCATCCAACCATCTCATCCATTTTTACCCTCTTTTCTTCCTGCCCTCAATCTTTCCCAACATCAGGGTCTTTGCCAACGAGTCGGCTCTTCACATCAGGTGGCCAAAGTATTGGAACTTCAATTTCAGCACCAGTCCTTCCAGTGAAAAGGCTCTTCAGTTCCTCTTTACTTTCTGCCATTAAAGTGGTATCATATGCATATCTGAGGTTGTTGATATTTCTCCCACCAGTGTTGATTCCAGCTTGTGATTTACCCAGCCTGGCATTTCACATGATGTACTCTGCATAGGAGTTAAATAAGCAGGGTGACACTGTACAGCCTTGATGCATTCCTTTCCCAATTTTGAACCAGTTAGTTATTCCACGTCTGGTTCTAACTGTTGCTACTTGACCTGCAGACAGGTTTCTCAGGAGGCAGTTCAGGTGGCCTGTTATCCTGGAGCCCACGAGAGCTTTTCTTCTGTTGGATTTCCTTTTTACCAGATTCCAAGTTCCCCCTCAACTTTTTAAGTTATCCTCTTATAATACCCTTAGGTGGCTTCTTGAGAAGGAGGGCATAGGAGAAAGAAAAAATGGAGACCTTGTATATCTAAACGTGTCTTTATTCGCTCCTCACACTTTAAAAACTGGTTATAGAATTCTTGATTCAATAGCACTTTTCCTCAGAATTTTGGAGGCAACTATTCCATCTTGTTGGTTTCCAGAGCCATTCTAATTCCAAGTCCTTTTTTTTTTTTTAATCCCCAAAGCACTTGGATCTTTTACTTGCTTTCAGTATCCCAAAATCTCATAATGATTTATCCTACGTGGATCTCTTTTCATTCATCTCTCAGTGGGAGGGCTACTGAAATCCAGAAAGTCATTGTTTAGGAAACTTTCTTGCATTAGCTGATAATTTCTCCTTTCAATATTATCTATATTTTCCTTGTGGAATCTGTATTAGACATAGAATTCCAGGACTGGTCCTCTAATTTTCCCATTTTTTCCTTCCAACCTCCACCCACAAGTTTGTTTTGTTTTCTCTTTCTATTTCTTGGGAGATTTTTTTTACTTTATCTTCCAAATTTTTTATTCACACTTTAAATTTCAGTTCAATTTTTTTTTCCTTCAGTTAGTGTGTGATTTTTATTTTTATTATTTTAAAATGTATTATTTTTAACTGGAGGAGAATTGCTTTATAATGTTGTGTTGGTGTCTGCCATACATCAAAAAACTATGGAACACTTCTTGAATTTGCAAGTCATCCTTGCGTATAGGCCATGCTAACCTTCTCTGTGCCGTTCCAGTTTTGGTATATGCTGCTCAAGAGAGCACAGCTCTCCTGTTTTTAATTTTCTGAAATTCTTTCTTGCTCTGTAACCCACCCCTACCCCCACTTTATAAACCATCCTGCTCTTGTTTTATGAATTAGACATCTCTGAGGTATTAGATGGTGGCATTTTGCCTGTTTATTTGGCCAGCTGAATTATTTCTGATTCCTCCAATCTAGTTGTTCTTGCCCCCTCTCTCTTTCATTCTCCTCCCCTTTTCTTACTTTTTTTTGTGCATTTGCTTACTTTTTTAATCTCTGCCTTTCGTATGAGAGGCTTTTGCTCAATGTCTGGGAATCTTGGCTGCTTATTCTTGTTTAGGGTGAGGCACTAAGAAGCTGATTAAAGACCTAAATGAGGGACAGGTTGATCAGGTATGTAGATGTAGAATTTTTCTCAAGGTTCTTTCTTTTTCTTCAGAGAAGAGTCACTTGGACTTCTTCTTAGAAGAAGTGTTCTAGGGGCTGGTCTTCCTATATTTATTTACATATTTTTCTCATTCCCCTGGATTTCAACTTGGCAACTCATCCCTACCTTTGCTGCTGCTTGGTGCCCCTGAATTTAGAGGCTTTCTCGCTCCTCTTCCACGGAGTAAATCTGCCATCTCTTACTGTGCTGGGGAAGCAGGGTTTCCCTGGTGGTTCACATGGTGAAGAATCTGCCTGCAGTGCAGGAGACTTGGGTTCACTCCCTGGGTCAGAATGATCCCCTGGAGAGGGAAATGACAACCCACTCCAGTATTCTTGCCTGGAGAATCCCATGGACAATGGAGCCTGGCAGACTACAGTCCCATCAGGTCGCCAAGGCTCAGTTTCATGGTTCTCTCAACACAGTCTAAGTTCTGTGAGGAAGAAGGAGAGAATAGACTCGGGGCACTTGTGGGAGATATTCTTGGCTGTTTAGCCAGCCCTATTTCCTCCCTTCTTTCTGATTTTGTTCACACTTCTATAATGGCCTTGGCAAGGGATTGGCTTAGGCGTGAGCCTATGGCACAATTCTGGCCAATAGAAACTGATGGGACACTGACTGGGAGCTTCTTAAAGAGTTTCCGTTACTCTTAAAAGGTTTACAGGGATTTCCCTGGCATCTGGTGGTTAACAATCCACCTGCCACTGCAGAGGACATGGGTCCAAGCCCTGGTCCAGGAAGGTTCCATGCCATGGGGCAACTAAGCCCGGGTACCCCAGTGACAAGCCCACACACCTAGAGCCTATGCTCTGCAACGAGAGAGGCCACTGCAGTGAGAGGCCCACATATCACAAGGAAGAGCAGCCCTTGCTTACTGTAACTGGAGAAAGCCCATGCAGAGCCAAACATATATAAAAATAAATAAAATTTAAAACTTAAAGAAAAAAAAAGAGGGTTCCAAGACAGCCGTTTTCTTCTCTGCATCTGAGGACTGTCACATGGGCATGTGATGCCTAGAACTGTTTCCTTCTCTTTTCAACCATGAGAGGAAGGCCAAAGAAACCTCAGACATGAGCTGATGCCCTAAGGTCTTTGCACCACTGGATTAACCATCCCTAAAGCTAGCCTAACCTAAAGACGCCTCAAAAAGTGGAGTAAAAAAGCCCACAATATTTTAAGTACCCAAATGGGGCCGGAGACCATCAGAATCAGCATTATCTGAGATCTCACTAGAAATGCAGAATCTTGAGCCTTGCCCTTGACTTATTAAATCAGAACTGAAAGTGAAGTCGCTTAGTCATGTCCAGCGCTTTGCAACCCCATGGACTATAGCTTGCCAGGCTGCTCCATCCATGGGATTTTCCAGGCAAAAACACTGGAGTGGGTTGCCATTTCCTTCTCCAGGGCATATTCCCGACCCAGGGATCAAACCTGGGTCTCCTACACTGCAGGAAGACCTTTAACCATATGAGTCACTGCTGCTGCTGCTGCTAAGTCACTTCAGTCGTGTCTGACTCTGTGCGACCCCATAGACGGCAGCCTATGAGGCACCCCCGTCCCTGGGATTCTCCAGGCAAGAACACTGGAGTGGGTTGCCATTGCCTTCTCCAACGCATGAAAGTGAAAAGTGAAAGTGAAGTCGCTCAGTCATGTCTGACTCTTCATGACCCCTTGGACTGCAGCCTACCAGGCTCCTCCACCATGGGATTTTCCAGGCAAGAGTAGTGGAGTGGGGTGCCATCGCCTTCTCCTTATGAGCCACTAGGGAAGCCCTTTATTGAATCAGAATCTACATTTTAAAAGAATCCTCAAGGGACTGATATACTCATTAAAGTTTGTGAAGCACTACTTTAAGCTGTATTTAGCTATTTCTCTTCTTAATTGCAGACTTCCCAGGTGACAGTAGTGGTAATGACCCTGCCTGCCAGTGCAGGAGATTTAAGAGACACAGGTTCAATCCCTGGATCTGGAAGATCCCCTGGAGAGGGGAATGGCTGCCCACTCTGGTATTTTTGCCTGGGGAATTCCATGGACAGAGGAGCCTGGCAGGTTGCAAAGAGTTGGACACAACTGAGGTGACTAAATGGCAACCTACTCCAGTATCCTTGCCTAGAGAATTCTGTGGACAGAGGAGCCTGGTGGGCTGCTGTCCATGGGGTAGCATACAGTAGGACACGACTGAAGCGGCTTAACATGCATGCATGCACTGGAGAAGGAAATGGCAACCCACTCCAGTATCCTTGCCTGGAGAATCCCAGGGAGGGAGGAGCCTGGTGGGCTGCCTTTTATGGGATCGCACAGAGTCGGACATGACTGAAGTGACTTAGCAGCAGCAGCAGAGCAGCTAAACACAGCCCACAGCAACCATAAAATGGGAAATCATCCTGGAGTATCCAATTGGGCCTAATGTATCAAATGAACTCTTAAAAGTATAAAAAGGGGAAGGTAGGTGAGATGAAGCAGAAGAGGAGGTCTGAGAGATTCTAAGGGTGAGACAAGCTGGACCTGATGTTGCTGGCTTGAAGATGGAGGAAGGGGTCACTAGCCAAGATATGCAGGGAGCCTCTAGGTGAGAAAGATCCCCCACTGACAGTCAAAGAGGAAACAGGAGGGACTTCAGTTCTACAACTGCATAAAACTTGAATTCTGCCAACAATCTGGGGTATGGATTCATTCTCAATGCTTCCACAAGGGAACCTGGTCCTATCAACACTTTGGTTTGGGTCTTGTGTGACTTGTAGGCAGGGAACCAGCTGAGACACACTGTGCTCAGAAGTTTTACTTCCAAGACCTGTAAGATAATACATTTTTGTGCAGTTAAGCTGCTACGGCTGCTGCTGCTGCTGCTGCTGCTAAGTCACTTCAGTTGTGTCCGACTCTGTGCGACTCCATAGATGGCAGCCCACCAGGCTCCCCCGTCCCTGGGACTCTCCAGGCAAGAACACTGGAGAGGGTTGCCATTTTCTTCTCCAATGCATGAAAGTGAAAAGTGAAAGTGAAGTCTCTCAGTCGTGTCCGACTCTTCTCGATTCCATAGACTGCAGCCTACCAGGCTCCTCCATCCATGGGATTCTCCAGGCAAGAGTACTGGAGTGGGGGCGCCATTGCCTTCTCCGGTTAAGCTGCCGTTTGTGGCAATTTGTTATAACAGCACAGTCAGGGTAGATAGTTCTCTGCAGCTTAAATTTACTTCTCATTGGCAACACCCCACTTCAAAGATAACAATACATCTTTCTGTCCTAAGGCCAGCCTTAGGACCTCCTCTGATATCACGGAGTCTACTTGTCGCAAAGGAGACCAGAAATGTGAGGAAGTGCTCGACCAGCAGATGGAGGGGGGCTGTAGATTACTGGTTTAGTCTTGATCTTCTGAATTCTGGGTGGTATTTGTACACTTCTCAGTGGTCCTGGTAGAACCAAGCCCCCGTTATCTACAGCGGTGATGCCGAAACCCTGCCTCTGAATACTGGCACCAAATTGAATCTCAGAGACAGAGTTTTGGGTAAAGTAGAAAAGAACAGCTTTACAGCTTTGTCAGGCAAAGTGGCCTCAGTGGGGTAATGCCCTCAAAGCTGTGCATCCCAACCTGGACAGGGTAGCTGCTGCTGCTACTGCTAAGTCGCTTCAGTCGTGTCCAACTCTGTGCGACCCCATAGACGGCAGCCTACGAGACACCCCCGTCACTAGGATTCTCCAGGCAAGAACACCGGAGTGCGTTGCCATTTCCTTCTCCAATGCGTGAAAGTGAAAAGGGAAAGTGAAGATGCTCAGTCGTGTCTGACTCTTAGCGACCCCATGGGCTGCAGCCCACCAGGCTCCTCCGTCCATGGGATTTTCCAGGCAAGAGTACTAGAGCGGGTTGCCATTGCCTTCAGAAAAGTTTTACCATAATGGTTCAAGAGGGAGGGCATGATCAGCTTGCGGACATTCTTCTGATTGGTTGGTTAGGGGTGAGGTAACTGGAAGTTAGCATTCTCAACATTCTGGTTCCAACTGGTTTAGGGTCTGCATGCTTGTGGGCTGCATACAGTTAACTTCCTTCACATGGTGCGGGTTCAGTATCTGCAAAACGACTCAAAGATATTATTATGCGTATCCCTTGAGGGGGCACCAGGATCCTGTCCCATGGCTGCCTAATTGTTTTTTATTGCATTAAATGTGCAGATCAATTTTTTTTTAGTTGGGGTATAATTGCACTATTGTTTCTTGATTCTTCCTCCTTTTTCTCTGCATCCCCTCCCTTCCCTGATTAGCAACCATTTGAACCTGTCCTCTGGAACTCAGGGAAGGTCGTGGAGGCTGAATGAAGCCTATTTCCTCCAAAGAAGAAACAGAGAACACAGAGGCTTTTGTGCCCAGGAGCCCCACAGGGTCCTGCTTGGTGTCAGCAGCAACTTCCATAATACCTCATTAGACCGGCTTTTCTTTCTTTCCTGTCTCATTCTCCTCTGTTCCTCACACTTGCTTCCGAGAATCTCCTCCCAAAGACCTCCCTGCTCCCAAGTCCCTTTTTCAGTCTCTGCTTGAGATTGACAGGTGTAAAAGTTAGTAAAAGGAAGCCTAAGTAAAGTGGAGTCAGAAGACGCAAAGGTGGAGCTCTCCTGCGTGTGCCATTCTCCATCAGCACAGACCCCCGCAGGAAGAGAAGGCGCCAGCTTCTCCAACGCGAGGTGACGCTGCTTCATTATACTGCCAGCAGGAGTGAAAGCGTGCGACTGCGACAGTGGGCCAGGACTCAAACCCGACTAGAACCCACTGTTTTTATTGATTCAATTAAACATTTTTTTTGGCTGTGCTGGGTCTTTGTTGCTGCCCAGGCTTTTCTCTAGCTGTGGCGAGCGGGGGTTACTCTTTGTTGCTCCAGGGGCTTCTCATTGTGGCGGCTTCTCTTGTGAGCACAGGCGCCGGGCAATCAGGCTTCGGTCTCTGCAGCGTCCAGGCGCAGAAGCTGTGGCTCTTGGGCTCAGCAGTTGCGGCACACGGGCTTAGTTGTTCCTCAGCACACAGCATCTTCCTGAACCAGGGATCGAACCCATGTCTCCTGCATTGGCAGATGGATTCTTTACCACTGAGCCACCAGGGAAGCCCCCCCATCGTCTTTTAATTGAGATCACAAACCTGGTCTCAGGAGTTAATAAAGCTCAAGTTCTTGATGTCTCATTACAGAAAGAATTCATCAAGAGACAAAAGTGATAGGTAAATAGTGGATCTATTTCGAGAGAAACACACTCTACAGAGTATAGGCCATTTTGAAAGGTGAGAGGCCCCCAAATATGGGGTGGTTAGCTTTTATGGGCTGGGTAATTTCATAGCTAATGAGTGGGAGGATTATTCTAACTATTTCTGGGAAGGGGTAGGGATTTCTAGTAATAGGGCCTTTGCCCACTTTTGGGGCTTTTATAGTTAGCTCTGAACTGTCACATTGCTGGTGGGTGTATCATTTATCCTACTAATGCATTATATTTTCATGCTAATGTATTATAATGAGGTTCAAGTTCCATTTGGAAGTCAAATCTTCTGCCATCTTAGACCTAGTTGGTTCAAACCAGTTTATATAATGTCCGACAGCTATTTCCTAATGGCAGAAAGCAAAGAGGAACTAAAGAGCCTGTTGACGAAAGTGAAAGAGAAGAGTGAAAAAGCTGGCTTAAAACTCAACATTCAAAACACTAAGATCATGGCATCCAGTCCCATCACTTCATGCAAACAAATGGGGAAACAATGGAAACAGTGACAGACTTTATTTTGGGGGGGTCCAAAATCACAGCAGATCGTGACTGCAGCCATGAAATTAAAAGATACTTGCTCCTTGGGAGAAAAGCTATGACCAACCTAGATAGCATATTAAAAAGTAGAGACATTACTTTGCCAACAAAGGTCTGTCTAGTCAAGGCTATGGTTTTTCCTGTGGTCATGTATGGATGTGAGAGTTGGAGTATAAAGAAAGCTGAGTGCCAAAGAATTGATGCTTTTGAACTGTGGTGTTGGAGAAGACTCTTGAGAGTCCCTTGGACTGGAAGGAGAACCAACCAGTCCATCCTAAAGGAAATTAGTCCTGAATATTCATTGGAAGAACTGATGTGGGAGCTGAAGCCCCAATACTTTGGCCACCTGATGTGAAGATCTGACTTATTTGAAAAGACCCTGATGCTGGGAAAGATTGAAGGCAGGAGGAGAAGGGGAAAACAGAGGATGAGATGGTTGGATGGCATCATCGACTCGATAGACATGAGTCTGAGCAAGCTCTGGGAGTTGGTGATGGACAGGGAAGCCTGGCGTGCTGCAGTCCATGGAGTTGCAAAGAGTTGGACACAACTGAGCGACTAAACTGACTGACAGCTGTCATTCTTTTAAAGATTTGCCCTGTCCCCTTCCCTCCTATTTCAGCAGAAATATAGATTTTCTCTTTGCCTGGCAACAACTCAGCCAATAAGAGACTGGCACAACTAAGACACTGAAAAGCCACTGCAGTTCAAACTCCCAGTTTCCTCCAGCGGATTTTTTGTTTATAGTGGAAGTGAAAGGCACTTAGTCATGTCCGAGTCTTTCATGGCCTATACAGTCCATGGAATTCTCCAGGCCAGAATACTGGAGCGGGTAGCCTTTCCCTTCTCCAGGGGATCTTCCCAACCCAGGTCTCCCACACTGCAGGCAGATTCTTTACCAGCTGAGCCACAAGGTTTTGTTTATAGGGGCCCCTCCCAACTCTCCCTTCCCTATGGTTTCCTTTCCTTTGTTTTACCAGGACTTGCATGTGGTTCTCCAAACACTTGCTTGTCCCAAATTGCAATTCATTGCTGCTCCTGAAGAAACCTATTTTTCAGATGAAACAACTGGCTGTTTCACTGTTTTAGGTTAATATGGGCAACCAGTAAAGTCTGCTCCGTGAGCTCATCTTGCTTAGAATCAAAAGATAACTTATTAGACTATTTCAGTGTCTCACACTGAAACCAGGCCTCAAGGAAAACAAATCAGGAAAGCCATACCACTAAGTTCTTCTCTGTTCCTTGTTTATTCTCTTTTAATAGCATTACCTTTTGAGAGAAAGACTGAATCTATCCTCAGCACCAGAGAGAAAAATTCCAAAGAAGGATTGTAATCGAGGACCCTTGGGTCAGTGTTTTTGATTGGTCAAATGGGAAACAAGGTGTATGTCCGTTCATCTTGGGTCAGAGTTCCAGTCTTGGATCAAGCCATTATGGATGGGTGGCAATGTCAAGGACTCCAGGCACGGCCACTGGGGACCACTATTGCATTGCAGGGCAGTCCCAGAAATGGTGAAATGATTGACAGCTGGGGAACCTCCCCACTGGTTATCTAAAGCCACTGCCCATTCCCAATTCTCCTCCTCTTTAATGACTCTTGCTCAGCTTACTTCATGTGTTCTTTCCTGTGCCCAGCCCTTATATGCTGGTATTCCTGAGAGTCTCATCCTTATTCTTTTCCTGTTACTCATTTCCAAAGTCATCGAATTCCATTAGTTATCTAATTCCATCTAATGTCCACAAGACATTATGGTCTTCTCCCCAACATTTAATTAACTCCCAAAATTTTATCTAATCCAGTCATGGTTATTCCATTCCCCCATGGCAAAAATCTGTTTGGGTCGAACAGGCCCAAATCATATTAGATCAATGTAATTCAAGGACATGCTTGCTTAGGACTTCTGGAAGGCAGCTTTGCTCACTGCTATACTACCAATGCTGCTTTGGACTGCTGGGAAAGAGAAATCAGTTTTACTGTTTTTTGTTGAATGGCGAAAGGAAGCATGCAGCCTCAGCTGTCTGTGGCCATCATTCTGTGTTTTGAGTGGAGCTAGTTTTGATATGAAGTCAATGATGGGGACAGCAGAGCAGTGAGATAAAAGCCTCTCAGGCCCCTGATGACATTGTTGAACCAGAGCATCTGCCCATTCTGCTCTCCTATTGGATTTCCTGCATCGTGAGATGGTATATTTCCACACTGGGTAGGTCAGTTTGATTCAGATGTTTGCTATTGGAGCTGAAATTAAAATTCTACTTGATTCACACCGTTTTCTCTCTTTTTTTTTAATTTATTTTTTATTGACGTTTAGTTGAATGATAATGTTGTGTTAATTACTGCTGTACAGCAAAATGACTCATAGGCACATAGTCTGTACAGCAAAGTATACATAGATACACATTCTATTTCATATCCTTTTCCATTATGGTTTACTACTGGATATTGAATACAGCTCCTATGCTACACAATAGGACCTTGTTGCTTATCCATCCTTTATATACCAGTTTGCATCCACTAATCTCAAAGTCCCAGCCCAGCCCTCTCCCACCCTCCTCTCCCTTGGCAACCACCAGTTTACGTCCCTCATTCCGTTTCTGCTTCATAGGTAGGTTCCTTTGTGTCATATTTTAGATTCTGCATGTAAGTTATATCATATGATATTTCTCTTTCTCTTTCTGACTTACCTCACTTAGTATGATCATCTCTGCTGCTAAGCTGCTTCAGTCGTGTCCGACTCTGTGCGAACCCACAGACGGCAGCCCACCAGGCTCCCCCGTCCCTGGGATTCTCCAGGCAAGAACACTGGAGTGGGTTGCCATTTCCTTCTCCAATATGATAATCTCTAGCTGTATCTATTTGTAAGGCTCCCCAGACAGCCATTTTGCTTTTTTGCATTTCTTTTCCATGGGGATGGTCTTGATTCCTGTCTCCTGTACAATGTCATGAACCTCCATCCATAGTTCATCAGGCACTCTGTCTATCAGATCTAGCATGTTAAATCTAATTCTCACTTCCACTGTACGGTCATAAGGGATTTGATTTAGGTCATACCTGAGTGGTTTTCTCCACTTTCTTCAATTTCAGTCTGAATTTGGCAACAAGGAGTTGATGATCCAAGCCACAGTCAGCTCCCAGTCTTGTTTTTGCTGACTGTATAGAGCACTCAGCAGTGGCCACAGGACTGGAAAAGGTCAGTTTTCATTCCAATCCCAAAGAAAGGCAATGCCAAAGAATGCTCAAACTACCGCACAATTACACTCATCTCACACGCTAGTAAAGGAATGCTTAAAATTCTCCAAGCCAGGCTTCAGCAATACGTGAACCATGAACTTCATGTTCAAGCTGGTTTTAGAAAAGGCAGAGGAACCAGAGATCAAATTGCCAACGTCTGCTGGATCATCGAAAAAACAAGAGAGTTCCAGAAAAACATCTATTTCTGCTTTATTGACTATGCCAAAGCCTTTGACTGTGTGGATCACAATAAACTGTGGAAAATTCTGAAAGAGATGGGAATACCAGACCACCTGACCTGCCGCTTGAGAAACCTGTATGCAGGTCAGGAAGCAACAGTTAGCACTGGACATGGAACAACAGACTGGTTCCAAATAGGAAAAGGAGTCCGTCAAGGCTGTATATTGTCACCCTGCTTATTTAACTTCTATGCAGAGTACATCATGAGAAATGCTGGACTAGAGGAAGCACAAGGAAGCACAAGCTGGAATCAAGATTGCCAGGAGAAATATCAGTGACCTCAGATATGCAGATGACACCACCCTTATGGCAGAAAGTGAAGAAGAACTAAAGAACCTCTTGAAGAAAGTGAAAGAGGAGAGTGAAAAAGTTGGCTTGAAGCTCAACATTCAGAAAACTAAGATCATAGCATCCGGTCCCATCACTTCATGGCAGATAGATGGGGAAACAGTGGAAACAGTGGCTGGCTTGATTTTTCTGGGCTCCAAAATCACTGCAGATGGCGATTGCAGCAATGAAATTAAAAGACAGTTACTCCTTGGAAGGAAAGTTATGACTAACCTAGACAGCATATTAAAAAGCAGAGACATTAGTTTGTCAACAAAGGTCCATCTAGTCAAGGCTATGGTTTTTCCAGTAGTCATGTATGGATGTGAGAGTTGGACTGTGAAGAAAGCTGAGCACGGAAGAATTGATGCTTTTGAACTGTGGTGTTGGAGAAGACTCTTGAGAGTCCCTTGGACTGCAAGGAGATCCAACCAGTCCATCCTAAAGGAGATCAGCCCTGGGATTTCTTTGGAAGGAATGATGCTGAAACTCCAGTACTTTGGCCACCTCGTGCGAAGAGTTGACTCATTGGAAAAGACTCTGATGCTGGAGGGGATTGGGGGCAGGAGGAGAAGGGGATGACAGAGGATGAGATGGCTGGATGGCATCACCAACTCGATGGACATGAGTTTGGGTGAACTCCGGGAGTTGGTGATGGACAGGGAGGCCTGGATTGCTGCAGTTCATGGGGTCGCAAAGAGTCAGACACGACTGAGCGACTGAACTGAACTGAACTGAACTATAGGAGGTTGTCCAAGGACAGAGTGCTTGGGATAGCTGGGTCGGGAGCATGCAGGGTGGACAAGCGTTCTGGCAAGGAGACAGTCCTGATCCTTGGACTAAGGCCCGGGCCGTGTGACCTTGCGCAAGTCACAGTCTCCCTCGTTCTCCCAGGCTCTCGCCAGGGTCTGCAGTGTTTTCCCTAGGGTTTTCCCGACGCTCCTTTAACTCGGGATTCATATTCTGTCTGGGGTGTTTGAGAAGGGGTCCGAAGGACGCGGGACCTGGGGCAAAGAAGGAAGATCTCTGAGGTAGGCAGAGAAGGTGAAGTCAGTAAAGAGGGTACAGCGGGGAAGGAGGTCACTGGACAGAACCATCATAGACACTGCTTTCTTCCCCACCTTGCCCTCTGCTCCCATGCCCTCCAGAGCCGTCGCTCAGACCTTCTCTTGGGCTGCGGAAGGAGAGCGGTCCTTTTCCCGCAGCGGGTTCCTCCACCGCTGCCCCACGCTGAAAGGCGACAAATCCTCCGCGAGCTGTCCGCTTGACTCAGACCCCGGCTCCTTGGCCCGGGATCTCTCAGCTCGGCCACTCTCAGTCTGGGTCCCCGTCCACTCCCCCCGCGGCTCTCGGCCACTTGGTCTACGCCGCCTGCATTCTCTGTGTGCTGGGCCCGCCC
This sequence comes from Ovis canadensis, assembly GCF_042477335.2. Lineage (NCBI taxonomy): Eukaryota > Metazoa > Chordata > Mammalia > Artiodactyla > Bovidae > Ovis > Ovis canadensis. The sequence goes on from NC_091245.1 coordinate 13,265,107, forward strand.
GCACTGCGGGGGAGAGGCGGGGAGCCGCCCACGCCGCTCTCGGCGTCGCCGTCTCCCTGGGACGCGCGCCGGCTGCGCGACGCGCGGGAGCCGGGCGGGCAGCCATGGCGCTGCGCGCGCGGAGGTAGCCCGGCGGGACGCAGGGAGCGCGGGGGCCGCCATGGCCCGGCGGCGGCGCCGCGCCTGCATCGCGCTGTTCTTGGTGCTGCTCTTCGCCTTCGGCACGCTCATGGGCCTCCGCACGCTTAAGGCTCCGGACGGACTCCCGGCGCTGGGCCCGGGCCTGGAGCTGGCGCCCTTTGAGCGACACCCGGAGGGGGCCCCCGCGCCGGCCGCCCGGGCCCCGGCCGCCCCCGCCGCGCCGCCGCCGCCGCCGCCCCGCACCGCTGGCCCGGGCAGCTCCCCAGGGCCGGCACCAGCGGAGGCCGAACCCGCCCCGGGGCAGAGTCTGCGCGTCTACTCGGACCTGCACGCCTTCTACTACTCGTGGTACGGGAGTCCCGGGCGCGAAGGCCACTACATTCACTGGGACCACGTCATGGTGCCGCACTGGGACCCCAAGATCTCAGCCAGCTACCCCCGCGGCCGCCACAGCCCTCCTGATGACTTGGGCTCCAGCTTCTACCCGGAACTGGGGCCCTACAGCTCCCGGGACCCCGACGTGCTACGGGAGCACATGACCCAGCTGAAGGAAGCCGCCATCGGTGAGCTCCCCCCGCCCCCATCGCTCGGGCCCCAGCCTCGCCCTTCTTCGTTCCCATACCCCAACTTCCACTGCTCCTATCACCGGGCCTTTGGTCCCCCTCACTCAGCCTGGCTTCTTACCCCTTCTCTTCCAGAACTCTAATTCCATGCTCACCAAGAGGCACCGCCCCCATCTCTTGTGTTCCGACCCCTCCACCTCTGACAACCACCCCTCACCTCCACTTCCCAATTCCAGGGTCCTTTCTGAGGGCGGAGCTGCTGGGAGGGTCAGTAGAAGGCGTTTGCACCAGGGCTGTCCCAGGGACAGTGAGGAGAGGAGGGCAGTCTTCATGTCTGTTGGGCTTCTAGGTTTGGGTAAGTGAGCCCTGGGTATTCTGGCCAGGAAGGAGTCTGGAGTTCAAAGCAGTAGCACCTGGGATGGCCTCTGCTTTCACACCAGGGACAGGGTAAAGCCTCAGCCCTTCCTACTTTTTCTGGCAGCAGAAAGGAAAGTTTGCACATGTATGACCTGTCTGTCTGTATGACAGACCCTGTTCTATTTGCAGTAAGGGGCCTGGGGGCTTCTTCATCAGATACTCTGCTTGGATAGAAGTCCATCTGTAGGCAGGCTGGGGTGGGGAAGCTGACATTTCAGATTTTGTCACTGAATTCTGCTGGATTTTACAGTACATTTCAATTTCTCTAGAAACGGTTAATGAGTGTGGAGGAGGGGGGAACTGAATGCCAGAGACAACGGTGGGATGTATTCACAAATAGCACAGAGGCCGTCCCTCAGGACAGACAGAGGGTTGACAATTGAGGCAAATGTTATTTTCACAAGAAGGGTAAAATGACCTCTACTCAGGGCTCCTCTCCCTCAGAGATACTCCTCTCCTCCAGAGACAGGGCTGTGGATTCCTATCTTCCAGGTGGATGAGGCATTGTCCACCCATCCCCCTTTGTTTTACTACTTGCTAATGCAGGCCAAAGGCTGGCTGGGCTCTAAGGCTCCTTCCTGGCCTGGAACATTAGGGTTCCTGCAGCCATAGAGCTTCAGCACCTCAGGCGTGGACAGCTCCAGGGCTCCCTGCTCAGGGATCTGCAAGAAAAGAACCTGGCAGGAGCATCAGTCAATGGTTCATTCAGAAACCATTTGGCAGTTGGAGATGGTTTGTGAGGAAGCAAATCTCTGTTGTGAGGTATTGTGTGTCTCTGAAACATCCTCTGTGTTGTGTCTCAGGCGTCCTTGTTCTGTCCTGGTACCCACCTGGCATGGCTGATGATAACGGGGAACCCTCAGATGACCTGGTGCCTGCCATTCTGGACACCGCCCATCAGTACAACATCCAGGTGAGTCTCCAAGAAGAGGTCAAATGCTCTCTAGCCCATGCTGGAGATGTCCCTTCCTCCACTACAGGGATGGCGCCTCTTGGCATTAGTCCAGGTATGCATATACATAGTAAGTGTGATGCTGGGAGATAGGGATCTAATAAATACTGCCTGTACCACTCTTTATTTTTTGAGTTCTGGAAAAAATACTTTGGGAAAAATAAATAGAGGATAAATGGGAGACTAAATAAATATCACTTGGAAAAGAAGAGAAAGGCAAGGGAGAAACGGAAAGATATACTCAATTGAATGCAGAGTTCCAGAGAATAGCAAGAAGAGATAAGAAAGCCTTCTTAGGTGAACAATGCAAAGAAATAGAGGAAAGTGGTAGAATGGGAAAGACTAGAGATCTCTTCAAGAAAACGAGATATCAAGAGAACATTTCATGCAAGGATGGGCATGATAAAGGACAGAAATGGTAAGGACCTAACAGAAGCAGAGGAGATTTTAAAAGGTGGCAAGAAAACACAGAAAAACTATGAAAAAGTCTTAATGACTCAGATAATCACGATGATGTGGCCTCTCACGGAGAGCCAGACAGCCTGGAAGGTAAAGTCAAGCGGGCCTTGGGAAGCATCACTACGAACAAAGCTAGTGGAGGTGATGGAATTCCAGCTGAGCTATTTCAGATCCTAAAAGACAATAGTGTCAAAGTGCTGCACTCAAAATGCCAGCAAATTTGGAAAACTCAGCAGTGGCCACAAGACTGGAAAAAGTCAGTTTTCATTCCAATCCCAGAGAAGGGCAATACCAAGAAAATGTTCAAACTACCGCACAGTTATGCTCATTTCACAACTGAAGTGACTTAGCAGCAGCAGCAGCAGCAGATGCTAGCAAGGTACTTCTCAAAATACTTCAAGCCAGGCTTCAGCAGCACATGAACCGAGAACTTCCAGATGTGCAAGCTGGATTTAGAAAAGGCAGAAGAACCAGAGATCAAATTGCCAACATTCATTGGATCACAGAGAAAGCAAGGAATTCCACAAAAACATCTACTTGTGTTTCATTGACTATGCTAAAACCTTTGACTGTGTGGATCACAACAAACTGGAAAATTCTTAAAGAGATGGGAATACCAGACCACCTTACCTGTCACCTTGAGAAACCTGTATGCAGATCAAGAAGCAACAGTTAGAAGCATACATGGGACAATGGACTGGTTCAAAATTGGGAAAGGAGTACGTCAAGGCTGTATGTTGTCACCCTGCTTATTTAACTTCATGCAGAGTGCTTCCCTGCTGGCTCAGAGGTTAAAGCGTCTGCCTGCAACGTGGGAGACCTGGTTTCGATCCCTGAGTTGGGAAGATCCCCTGGAGAAGGAAATGGCAACCAACTCCAGTATTCTTGCCTGGAGAATCCCATGGACGGAGGAGCTTGGTGGGCTACAGTCCACGGGTCACAAAGAGTCGGACATGACTGAGCGACTTCACCTCACCTCACCTCAGAGTGCATCATGTGACATGCTGGGCTGGGTGAATCACAAGCTGGAATCAAGTTTGCTGGGAGAAATATCAACAACCTCAGATATACAGATGATATCACTCTAATGGCAGAAAGTGAAGAGGAACTAAAGAGCCTCTTGATGAGAGTGAAAGAGAAGAGTGAAAAGCTGACTTAAACCTCAACATCCAAAAACTAAGATCATGGCATCTGATCCCATCACTTCATGACAAATAGAAGGGGAAAAAGTGAAAGCAGTGATAGATTTTATTTTCTAGGGCTCCAAAATCACTGCAGATGGTGACTGCAGCCATGAAATTAAAAGATGCTCGCTCCTTGGAAGGAAAGCCATGACAAACCTAGACAGAATATTAAAAAGCAGAGATATTACTTTGCCGACAAAGTTCTGGCTGGTCAAAGCTGATTTTTCCCATAGTCATGTACAGATGTGAGTGTCGGACCATAAAGAAGGCTAAGTGCCAAAGAATTGATGCTTTCAAACTGTGGTGCTGGAGAAGACTCTTGAGAGACCCTTAGACTGCAAGATCAAACCAGATCAAACTTCTTTCTGTAGTTTCAGGCAGTTAGTGCTGATCACTGGGAGCTGGCACATTAAGTTGAAATCTATTAGCTTGCAATAGCCCATCGGAATGATTCCTAAGGCTCTGCTGTGGGAGGCGGGGAAACTTCTCACTCCTCTTTTTTGGGCCTGAAGGGCAGTGACTGCTTTTATTTCCATTGTGCCCACCACTGCCAGGTCTCCTGAATGCTGCCTCTTCCTCAGGCCATGGCTGGAGCACAGGCTTCATAGGTTTTGCCCCTGGACAGACGCTCACCTGACCAATGTCCCTTGTGTCTGTGGCAGGTGGCCTTCCACATCCAACCCTACAAGGGCCGAGATGACATCACTCTGCATGACAACATCAAGTACATTATTGACACGTAAGGCTCCAGGGCTTGGATTTGGGTGGGGATCAAAATGGGGGCAGGGATAGGTTTGGAGGTGTAGGCCAAGGGACAAAAGGGCAGAATGCCTGTGTCCCCAGCATCTAAAAAGAGTGAAACCGTACTGGGCTTGGGGACAGCAAGCTGGGATTGAATTCTGGTTCTGTGGTCTCCATTTTGTGATCAGAAGCAAGCCTCTTAACCTTTGAGCCTTGTGAGAGCTGTTTAGTCACTAAGTCGTGTCTGACTCTTTTGTAACCCATGGATCACAGCCTGCCGGGCTCCTGTTCATGGGATTCTCCAGGCAGGGATACTGGAGGGTTGCCATTTCCTTTTCCAGGGGATCTTCCTGACCCAGGGATCGAACCTGCATCTCTTGCAGTGGCAGGCGAGTTCTTTACCATGGAGCCACCAGGGAAGCCTTTTGTGAGAGTTACATAAGCTAATATATGTGAAAAGTGGCCTGTAAATGGCTTGCGTCTATCATTCATTCATTCATTCAAAAAATATTTATCGAGTGCCCTCCAAGTGTCCAGGCACTGTCCCAAGTCCCAGTTGTTTAGCAATGTGTAGGGCTAGCAGAGTTTACAACCTAGTGTGTGTCTGGGGTACAGTGGACCAGACAGTAGTTATAGACAACAAAACAAATAGTGACCCATACTGTGAAAAAGTAATAACAGGGTAAAGCAGAGTAATGTGTTAAGAATGTGCTCAAGAAATGGCTTTAGAATGAGTGGTCAAGTGAGCTTCTCTAAGAGAGCCAGCACTTAAATGAGGAGTCAGCTGTGCAGAGATCTGGGACAGACAGAACACCCCACGAAGAGGGCTGTCAGATGCAAAGGCCATTTGATGGGACAACTCTGACAGCAGCCAGTAGAGCTGGGATGTAGAGCTAGATGGGTCACAGCAGGGTGGAGGTGGGCAGGCCAGACCAAGTGGGTGGGGCTTTGGTGGCCTCAGTAAGGAGCAGTGAGATCTGATTCACACTTTAAAGAGAGACTGGATTAAGCACAGCCAAAAATAAGAGGCTGGATTACAGGGAGATGGAAGTAGGAGCCTGGAGACCAGTTACGTGGCTGTCCGTATAGTCCAGAAGGAAGATGGTGGATGCTTGGCTTGGGGCAGGGATAAATGGTTGTAATTTGTTGTGTTAATCACTCAGACTCTTGGCAACCCCCATGGACTGTAGCCTGCCAGGCTCCTCCGTCCACAGAATTCTCCAGGCAAGAATACTGGAATGGGTTGCCATTCCCTTCTCCAGGGGATCTTCCCGGCCCAGGGATCAAACCTGGGTTTCCCACATTGCAGGCAGATTCTTTACTGTCTGAGCCACCAGGGAAGTCCTGGGACAGGGAAGTGAGACTTCAATAGAGGAATGACAAAGCTGGGGGGAGGGGAGAACTGGGTTCTTGCTTAGAGGCATGATGAGTCCAACTGTGGAGTCCAGCTGGATCCAAAATTGTGCTTGGGCATCAGGAAAGTTCTCATCTGTGGCCAGTCCTCTGGGTGTGAGGGCTCCTTTCCTCTTAGGCTGCTGCCCCAGCCTTTCCTTCTTCCGCTCCTCAGGTATGGCTCCCATGGCGCATTTTACCGCTACAAGAACAGCATGGGTAAGAGCCTCCCGCTCTTTTATATCTACGACTCCTACCTGACGTCCCCTGAGGCTTGGGCCCACCTCCTGACGCCAAGCGGGCCCCACTCAATCCGCAACACCCCCTATGATGGGGTCTTCATAGCACTGCTGGTGGAGGAGGGCCACACCCACGACATCCTGGCCGCTGGATTTGACGGCATGTACACCTACTTCGCCTCCAACGGCTTCTCCTTCGGCTCCTCCCATCAGAACTGGAAAGCCGTGAAGAACTTTTGCGATGCCAACAACCTCATGTTCATTCCCAGCGTGGGGCCTGGCTACATTGACACCAGCATCAGGCCTTGGAACAACCACAATACGCGGAACAGAGTCAATGGCAAGTACTATGAGACGGCCCTGCAGGCAGCCCTGACTGTGAGGCCTGAGATTGTCTCTATCACCTCTTTCAACGAGTGGCATGAGGGCACCCAGATTGAGAAGGCCATTCCCAAGAAGACGCCGACTCGGCTGTATTTGGACTACCTGCCTCATCAGCCCAGCCTGTACCTGGAGCTGACGCGCCGCTGGGCGGAGCACTTCATCAAAGAGAAGGAGCAGTGGCTGATGTGAGGCGCCTTGAAGCCAGGGCGGGAGGAGCTGAATCCCAGCCTCTCTGGAAGATGGCACCACATGGGGCTCGGCTGAGGTTATAGGCACTTGCTCCCGAGTCAGCAGCTAGGTGCTTCTGGGCCCATCAAGTCAGGGCCCATGGGGAACAGAGCTAGGTGGGTGTCCTGCAGGGATGGGAAAAGTGGGGGGTGTTCCAGAGTGGGAACCCCAGGGGCTGGCCGGGGACTGCACTAGCCCCAGGGAGCTCCACGTCGTCAGTCGGAAACTTTAAACAATTCCTTCTAGCTTGGAACTCAGCTGGTTGGTGTTGTGGAGTCACCAAGTCACTGCTCGTAGAAGGGTGTCAGGGCTCTGGGCCAGCAAGCACCTGCTTCTGCCAGCCTGCATCCTCCCCAGGCCTCCCTCCCTCATCGGCTGTCTTCCCCAAGTTAAGAAACCATACTTAAAGACTTTATAAAAGGGAAAATTCTCGGTTTAAGCTCTTCCCAGTAGATTCCCAGACCTGATTATCAGGATATAATCCTGAGCATTCACACATTTATTCAACACACCCTTGGCAAGCACCTTACCACGTGCCAGCTGCTGGGGGAAAACCTGACCAGGAATGGTTCCTGTCTTCCTAAACCTGCAGGAGCCAGCTTTCCTTATTCCTTATTTGGTGTGGCCTTGTAGCTAGTGCCTAAGCACAGCTATGAGTTTTTCCTTTTTTCAGCTCTGCCCACTGCTGGGAGTTCACTTCATTTTCCTCGAAGAAAACACCTCTGTGCTCCAGAGCTTTCACTTTCCTAGATGAGTATTTAGCTCCAGGAGAGGACTAGGACACCCCCCCTCCCCATTAGCTGCCTGAATTGAATGAGGCCCACTCACTAGAGCCGTTTTCAGTGCTACTGTGATTTGTATTAAATATGACGTGTTGTTCCTATCCTCCAGCCAGCTTTCCTTTTGCTCCCTTCAGGTTAACACTCTGACCCCTCAGTCAGATTCTGTGATGAACTGACAAGTGGGATGGGCTGGCTACCACATTAACACAATGGAAAAGCCGAGTTTGCTTAAGAAATTAGTAGTTTCAACAGGACTTCTAGAGGGAATATTTAGCAGATCAAGGCTTATTTACAAACTAATATGCTAATTGCAGGGATCCTCAAAGCAGGCCCTGGGATACCCTCTTGGCAAGATTCTTAAGATCTACTTGAAAACATGCATTCGAAACCACTGGATTGAGTTTATGGACTTAAGACTGAATCCTAATTCTGAGAACTGGGATATGACGGGGGAGGGGAGGAAGCGGGCCCTACTGGTCACCACAAGGATTCCCCAGTACCTGTTTAGTAACAGGTACTAAACTCCACCAATGGATGGGCATTGGGGCAGGCCTGGTCACTTTGCTGTGATTCAGTTGGGGAAAGAAACCAAGGCAGGCAGGGACAGGTGAAAAGGGCTGGATGGTGACCTGGAGTAATTTACAAGGGAGTGACAATGAGGCTTCATCTCACACATACACATTTTTAAAAACACTAAAAGTACAGTCAGACTGGGGGGAAGGGGCAGTAATTCTCACACACTGCTGATGGTAATGCAACTTGATTCAGTTCTTTTGAAGGCTAACCTGTATCAAGAGCCATAAAAATGTCCATATACTTGGACCCAGTAATCCTACACCAAGGAAATAATTCAAAAGAAGAAAAATAAAACATTTACAAAGATGTTTAATAGCATTCTTTTCTATTAAAGAAAAAACAAAGTTCAAATGCCCAACAATAATTATGTTTAATACTTTATATATAAAGGCTGCAGAGTAGACACTGGATTTAAATAAAGGTATTACAGGTATAAGAAATTATAATTTGTATTATGAATAAATAAGAAAAAAGTGGCTAAAAAGAACAGCAGAGGTTTTCCAACATTCTTCAATAATTTGGACACCCCTTCCCAACCGAGCTTACTTCCCATCATTAGACAAAAATGATGACTCTGCCAGGCAATTATAGCACAGAACCAGCCCTGGTTCAGAGGAAGTAGTATTTGGCCTATGGCTCCACAGGTTTTATCCTAACCTGGATCCAACTTCAGAAGCACAAAGTGCCTTTGGTCACTTGAGACTCTTAAAAAAGCATCAACTGATGCATTAGCTGATTTGGACCTTAAATGCCACTACCCACCAGAGAAGAGGCTCTCATTAGATTGCAAACTGGTTATTTATTTTTCAAAAATCAAAGGAAGAAGAAACCTGGCCCTCCTAGGAATGGACTTATTATAACCTCCCAAACCAGGTGTGAGGCTTAACCAGCAGCTTCTGAGTTCTGGTCTATACAGTTCAGAAAGAAACTCTGCCTTAAAAGGTCAGACTACTAACACTATAGCCCTAGCAGCCTCTGCAAATGAGGCTTTGCCAACTACCAGCAGTTGGACACATAGTGTCCAGCACCAGTCACTGGGCCTTCCCTCCTCCAGAGTGTCACAAGCAGGATCCATGTGAGGGGAGCAGCCCATACTCCTGGAGGATGGCTGAAGTACTTTCAAGGGCACTGAAGAGGAAATGGAGGACAAGTTAGGGTTTGACTTCTTAAAGCCCCAAGCCCACCAGAGTCTGGAGATCAGGGACCTCTAAACTCTTTGTAATATGCTCTGTTCATCAAACCCATGATGGACCCTTTGAATCCTGCAAAAGCCAGCACACAAACACTAGCAAACTTAGTTCCACTCCACCCACCACCTCTCCAAACTTCCCACCCTACTCAGGGCAAGATAGGAGGGACAACCTTTTTTTTTTTTCTCTCCTGGTCAAGGCACTTTTGTAAATTGCATTTCACAACCCCCGCTCAAATCCTACCCCTGTGCCACAGGGAAAAAAAAAAAAAGAGACTCACCAACCAGGACGAATGATGCCAAACTTTCCAGGCACAGACAAGTCAACCACAGTTGAGCCTAGTCGACACTCTGGGCTCTGGCCGTCCCCAATTGGTCCCCCATCAATGATCAAGGACAAGTGAGGCCACAGGTCCTGGAATTCCTGAGAAGAGGGAGAGGCATCTGCAATGTCACACCACACACAGGGCATATATGCAGAGGCCACACAGCTCTACAGCAGCAGGCCTCCTCCTCTAAGCAGGGGAAGGAAACTCGGGGTCAGCTGTAACAAAGACACTGCATTTGTACCCAGGATACCGCATCCTATGAGCTTTGGAGCTCCCCACGTTGGCACCCCAAGGAACACCGATTGAGAGCTTAAAGACAATCTTACTATGGCAAGAGGAAATTCCACACACTGCTTCAGTTTGGGAGGGAGGAGTAAAATGACTGGAAACCTTGGTGGGAATCCAAAGCTATAGGCTCTACTGTTGACTTTCCACCAAACTCTGTGTGACTGTATGCAAGTTATTTTATCCAGGGCTATAAAAGGGCTGGACTGGATGGTCACTAAGGGTCCCTCCAGCCCTACCACTCTAATGCTGAATCTCAGCAGAACTCTGGATCAGGGTAGCAAAGAGAAAACAGGTAGACTCAGTAAGTGCATGCCATTGGCACTCAATCCCTGGGCTGTGGAAAGGAGTTTCCCAAACCAGGTGTGAGGCTTAACCAGCAGCTTCTGAGTTCTGGTCTATACAGTTCAGAAAGAAACTCTGCCTTAAAAGGTCAAACTACTAATACTATAGCCCTAGTTAAATGACCTAGCTTGTGGCAGAGCTAAGAGAACAGAAAAAGGAGTCCCTGGGATAAGTGACTTAACTTTTCAGTCTTCTGCTGGGGGTGGGGTGGGGGGGGCGGTGGAGAAAAAAACATGCTATGATGTCTATTATTGTTAAAAAGACACTATGACAAAAAAAAAATCAATTCTCCCCCTTGATTCTCCAACTTTAAAACTTTTCTGAGGTTATTCTGGATTTCTCCCACCCCTGCCAAATGGGCACACTTCCTACTATTAAACCAAAAGGGTGGCTTTCCTGCCAGGCAATCCCAGTGAACCATCATCATCCGCCCCCACCCGCCCTGCTCAAAGGAAACTGTGGCCTGGCTGATGTTTCTGCAGGGAGGACTGGGTTTACTCTCACCTCAACATTCAGAGGGCTGGACTGGGAGCTGAGGTTGGCACTGGTGAGAGCGAGTGGCCCCCCAAACACCTGGGCCAAGTCCTGCATGAAGGTGTGGTCAGGAATCCGGATGCCTACAAGCTATGAGGCAAGAAGAAAGGGGTCATAAAAAGGTTGGAAGGGGTGGGGAATGGGCCTGGCATGGATCCTAGCAAAAGCCAATGGCAGGACACAAGAGAAAATCTGACTCACAGGAGTGAAAGGATTCAGGTCCTTGTTGAGCTCCTCTGAGCGTTCCATCACCAGGGTCACCGGTCCTGGCAACAGGTCCTTCAGGAGCTCCTCAGGTACTCTCACATGGCAGTACCTGGGAAACAAAGGGGGCGCAAATCCAATTAAGTGAAAGGTACTGCTGGTCCTATTCCAGAACCTAGGAAGATCTAGGAAAGGTGACCTGAGGGACTACAATGGGATCCGCCTGTCTTCCCTTTTCACCCTCAAGAGCTTGAGCAGAAGGCAGGGCTTCAGAGGCGCACCCCAGGCTTGGATCCCACAGGTCTCTGGTCTGGGAGACTACAACAGCTGCACTGCTACCGCGCTCCGAGTTTTATTTTCTTCAAAGTACTCCCTCGGTTAATTTAAGCTACCGTGCTCCCCCTCCTTTTTTCTTAAGCCGCAGGAGTACCCCCACCTCAGTATCACAAAAAACGCCAGGAGAATAGGGCCTTCTGCCTCTTTCAGCGCCGAGTCCCCGATCACGTTCAAGGCCTGGCAGACACTAAGTGCTCCATACACATTTCCAGTTCCGGATTCCTGGGTGAGCCTGGACAAGCCCCTCCCGCTTTCTGCGCCTCAGTCTCCCAAGCCTGTCACCGGAAACCCCTCCCGCGGTGCCGCCCTCAGCGGGGCCGGGTCGGGGCGGCCTCACCTGTAGACGTCGGCCACGCGGCCCAGGCATACGGCCAGCGGCTTGGTCTCGCTGCGGCCCTTGATACGGTACACGGCGCCCAGTGCTTCCGAGCAGCTCGCCGAGCAGGCCAGGCCGTACAGCGTATCGGTGGGGACGGCCACCACGGCGCCTGCGCGCAGCTCGGCCACGGCGGCCCGCAGCGCCTCGGTCCAGCCGCCGCGCTCCGGGTTTGCGGCCCGCACGGCCCCGCTCCCCGGGAGCCGCAACAGCCGGGCACCCGGCGTCGGACTTGGCGGGCGAAGGAGGCGCCCGCTCCGGGCTGAGCCCGCCGGCCCCTCGCTCAACCCCATGCTGGCAGCCACCGCGGCCCTCAGCGCCCTGCACGGGCGTGCCGGAGACATCCGCCCAGGCCCGCTTCCGGGAGGAAGTGACGCGTCCAGTGATCTTCCGGTCCAGGAGGCTCGGCCCCACCCCCGCGCCGGGCAACTTAAAGGGACCGCGACCCCCAAGAGGATTGAAGGAGACCGGTGGGGACGGGGCGGGGCGCTGCTTTGCGGAGTCCTAGCGCAGCGCTGGGGGCCGGGGGGTGGGGGCTGCCGAAAGGGGGGCGGTGGTCGGGCCGCCCAGGCGGAGATGGAATGGGGCCCGGGTTCAGACTGGTCACGGGGGTGAGAGGGGGCCCGTCGGGGCGGGGGGAAGGGGTTCTGACCCGGCGCAAGCGCCGGCCCTGACCGTCTGTCTCGCTCTCTCCCGGACAGGGAGGCTGCCGGCGTGGACCGTGGGAAGGCGGGGCTGGGGCTCGGCGGGAGGCCACTCCCGCAGCCTCCCCGGGATGAGCGCGCCCAGCAGCTGCTGGACGCCGTGGAGCAGCGGCAGCGGCAGCTCCTGGACACCATCGCCGCCTGCGAGGAGATGCTGCGGCAGCTGGGCCGCCGGCGCCCGGAGCCGGCTGGTAGCGGGGTCAGTGCCCACCCCGGGCTGGGCCTGGGAGGTGGGGACTGCCCACTGGCCGTACTTGCTAAGCCCTGCCTTCCCCTGGAGGGTGGACGAGTGTCCCCACCGCTTTACCCCCTACTGCCTCTCATCTGGACGAGAGGCTTTGAAAAAGTTAAGTGCTATCCATGTGCCAAATGGCCATCTCTTTTGGGGCCTGATCCAAGGCCTTTCCTCCCAACCTCACTTTTTTTTTTTTTCCCTGTTCCAATCAGAATATCTCAGCCAAACCTGGAGCGCCCTCCCAGCCAGCTGTCTCCTCCAGAGGTGGCTTTCCAAAGGATGCTAGCGATGGAGCTGCGGAGCCCTGACCATCCCTGAGCCTGGCGTCGTATCTTCTCTCCCTCCCCAGGGCTGGTGGCTGGACTTTGAACAACTCCCTTTCAATAAAGGGGCCAGTCTTCACTGGCAATGGCTGGTATTTGGCTGTCAGCCTGGGGAGGCAGCTCTGCTAGCAGCTGGGTTCGCTCCCACTTCATCCTGGCTGAAGGCAGTGCTGAGCTCTGAAATGTAGCCGACAAATATACCCAGTCTGATTACCCAGATTTGGGCAGACCAGCAGTGCTCGCCGGAATTATCTGGCCTGCTTTGGGGGATCCAGGTGGTGTTACATGTCCATTTCATGCTTTGGGGGCTCCTAGCCCCACAAAACACTTCTAGCAGAGCCTTTATTAAAAGGAATCCTGCAGACTCTCCTGGTGACCGACCTTTCCTTTCTGTCCCCTCTAAAAACTCTAATGACTGGAGAGTGGGGAAGTGGTTGAAAACTGTCAGCCATGGGTAGGGTTGGGAAGAAATGCCACAGATACTACCAGATTTAAATAAGCATTTAATTAGGATTTCATTAGTATTTAATATTGCTTTTTTCAATTCCAAAAAGTTAAATTTTCACTTCTTAGCAGATATTTTAAAGTACAATATTAAGTTTATACAAAATGAGCAATTAAGCAAACACCATTATTTCACATTCTTCAAAAATACAAATTCATATTTATTCTTTTTTGGGTTTAGAGGTTTCTTCCTTTGGAAGTACTGAACCTGTAACGTTTTCATATCGCTCAGTGGAAGTCCGTTGTTCCCATGTTTCACAAATAAATTTGGTAGGCTTTTACATAATCCAAATAAAACTATTTGGGATTTTAAAAAACTTTCAACCAAGACCTCTGGCCAATGACTAGTGTGTGTCAAAAAAAGAAGGTTGTCGTGGGTCTTGCTTCTCCTGGCCAGAAAATCTGAGCCAGAGATTCAGCAAAACCCTGTTTCCAGCCACCTTCCCCAAACAGGAACTAGGAGTTTACAGGGAAAAAGAACAGCCACCTTGAATTCCGACCTCCCACCCCCATATTCTCCAAAACACAACAAAGGATGTAGACTGTTGAGTCAAACAGCGCCCTGGGGAGGCCTGAGGACACTGGGGAAAAGGGCAAGAGAGGCCTCTTGGACTTGGCACCACTATGAGGATAACAAGGATATTGCAGAAAACACCCCTGGGTTTGGTGAAGAAAAGATTTTATGAAAAATTTCCCCGTAAGAAAAAGAGTAGAAACTGCATTGAGCTGAGAAAGTGACATGACATCACCCAATTTGGGGCCCAGCAAGCACACCACCAAAAGGGCAGTGTGTGGTTTTAAACTTTGCTTCCAGTAAAAAAAGCTTGTACTATGTACACATTGACATAAAGATCCAGTTGAATTTGCATTTTTCAGTGCCGACTGAGAAGCCCTCTCTTGAACAGGAGTAACAGAAATGCCCAAACAGTGATCATCAGCTTCCCCAAAAGGTGTGAGAAGAAACATGGGACCCCTTCTCTTGCCTCCCAACACACGCAAGAGAAAAGAGGCTAAACTGACGACCAATCAGAAATATGCTTAATTCAGTTTTGTTGCCTCTCCCTTCCCCAATATTTAGGAATGGTCAATTTCTGATCTATGTCATAGCAGAACTATTTGCATATGATCTATGGAAATCTTTCTGCTTTGGCTGAAGTATGTTTTAAAACTTCTCTATTCGTTAGCAGCCTGAAAACTGAAGATAAAATGGGAGGGGAGAGGAGTAAGAGGGAAGGAAGAAAGTTCATAAAGCAGGTTATTAACAGCTTTGTTTACTGGATTCAATGAGGGCTGGAGGCTTTTGCTTAAAGAGCCGACAGGATGGCTAGGGTTGTGACCCCCACCACCTTCCCCAAACATATTTCTGATTGGTGGGGTAGAAAAACTGTAAACTCATCAGCAATACTGTTGCAGTTCCACAATCAATGATTTCAGTGACTCTGGAGAAGCCTTTAGGATTAAGGACAATGGACCTGATTACAAATGTAAAAGTCTAGAAAGCGCCAGGTGTCTACCTAGGAACAACCGGTTTCTTCCTTTCAGGCATCACTGTGTAACGGTGAAGGGGGAAAGATGGCAAAGGGCCAAGCAAAAGTGATGAAAAAGGGCCTCAACAGTCAGCAGAAGAAAACAGGACCCGCAGCAGTTCTTCAGAGGGCCTGAGGGGGTGCCCTTGGGCACACAGGGAAGGCTTGCATAGATTGAGCAGTTGCTGAGAATGCATAATAGTGTTTCCCTATGCATAGTCTCATAGCACAGGGCTGACAGAGTGGAAAAGCGCGGCCAGGCCAGGGTCACATGGGACAAGGACCGTCAAGCTACACATATTGCACCAAGGTAAGTGCTTTTCTTGTCACACCTCAATTTAACTTTTTTTCTGAGCAAAAAATAAAACTTTGTGGAAAGTATATATATGTATATATATACACACACAAAAGAAATTGCAGCAATTGAGTTAAAGATAAAATAACCTAAAGTGCTTTTTTAAAAAATTATTTCTTTAATATACCAATATGAGGTTCTGCAAACCCGTCCCTTTGGACACATTCAGCATTATACAAAATCTCTCAGAAAAACCCACCCGCCCATTATCCCCGTCAGTCTGCTGCCTTGACCCTGAAAGTAAAACTCTCCAGTCTATTAACTCTCCAGAGATGGTGAAAAGAAGTCCCTTTCTTCTACCCAAAGCAGTCTTCACACCTTAAGGCCCCTCCTGGGCTTTGTACCATGATCTCCTTCTAAAGAGGGGATGGGGTGGGGTGGGGTGGGATTCAATGAGTGACACCAATTCCTGTCATCAAACTACTGATGCCCCCAAGAGGCTGGCCAAACTGCCGGGAAAGGTAGGGCCACTTTCCCTCGATGCCTCCCTCACCTACCTGGGAAGGGCCAAATTCACTAAGGCAATTTGGTGGTACTGGCCGAAGTTTGCAGCCACCTGCCAAGCCCACAAACCCCCAAATTCCCCAGGCTGACTAGCACCCTATAAAGGGGCAGTCTAACTGGAGATGCCAGTGGGAGCAGAAAGCCTCAGTCTACGGGGGGCTATGATTAAGGTTACCGTGGGAAGAAAAAAGGCGTGATTTTACCTGCTGGAAGTCTGCACACCTTCCCTAACTTCACCCTAGGATCGTTCCTGGGTTTGAAAACCACTCTTCATGAAGGCTCTTTGTGGCTCCATTTTCAGCGGCCCTCTCTTCTCCAAGGCCCTTGGCACTAGAGACCAGGCTGATAGAAGGGGGGAAGGGTGGGGAAGAGTGCTAGAAGAGGAAGGAAATGAGAGGCTGCCTACCCTGTGGAGTAAACCTGCTCTTCACAACCACTCACTAGCATTTTAAGCACATCCCTGATGTTTTCAAAGCCCCCCTGTAATCAGTTGCCCTCAAAAGGCAGATACTGCAATTAGAAAAATCTGTCAGCCTAAAACTTGGCTTCTTCATCACCCTCAACCTTAGGAGAGAGGAAAAGTCACTGACCTGGGCAGACCCAACACAAGCACAGCAGTGGGGAAGCAATATTTCAACCATGGGCACATCCGACGGCCTTCACCGGGCTCCTGTTTTCCACCTCAGCTCCCAGGAGCCACATCTCAGGTGAGCCTAGGGTGCGAGCATGGGGAGGTCTCTTGGGACCCCACCATGCTGCTCTTTCTCAGAAGGTGTAGAGAAAACAGCCAGGGACCTACCACAAAGCTTCCCATGAGCTCAAGGCTGAGTGACAGCCAAGGACAACCCATACTCAGCAGCTGTTTTCCTGGGAGATGAACCCACTGCGGTAACAGAAGGTTCCTCCTGCCTTATCAACTTCTGCTGACGTCAGTGGTCACCCAGAACCCACCAGTTTTTTGGACAGGAGAATGCAAAGGGTCAAAAAAGAAACAGATTCTCCTGACTAGACCCCAGGAGCGAGAAACCACCAGATGCTTGTAGTAAAGCCCACTTTTCTTCACGGCAGTCACATTTACCACCTATGCCCTCTCGTCTGAATCTGTCCCTGAACATCCTGTTAAAAGTGGGGCCCCTGGCTCCCAGGTAAATGATTACTCTAGATACTGTCTCGGCGGGCCCTGAGGAATGGTGCAGGGAACAGGAGGGTGACAGATGCAGATTTCGTCACCTTAGGGAGTGAAACAGGAAGGCAGAATTACGGCTGCTTTCTGCCTGACATCATTGACTCAGCAGGGCAGCCTTGTGTGTGGCACCCTGCTTCTCACTCATGGCAGGGATGAGGCCCTTGGGAGGCAGAGGCCTCGTCAGACCTTGGGCCACACCTAGTTTCTGAGTTCAGTGAGTGTGGGGAGCACTCGTGACTACATTAATATAGCCAGTTAAGAGAAACTTTCCATTTTAGTGTGGATTGTATTTTATGTTTTAAGAGGCAATGACTGACTCGGAGCCAAAGGCAGAGAGATGGATATAATTCTATACACAAATAAAAAAATTTTTTTCCCTATAATACAACTTAATGAAACATTCCAAATGAGATAACTTATTGCAACATTTCAGGCTTTTTGGTGGAAGGGGAATTTTTTGTTTTACCCTGAGTAGAAGATCATCGCTTTTTTTTTTTTCTTTTTTCTTTTTGTTTAGAAATCATATGACTAAGCCGAGCAAGTCACATCCTTCTTTGCATTGTACTAGGCTGTATGCAAAATCCAGAGGGGTGAGAGGCAGAGATGGGGGGGCGGGTCAGGGGGCAAC
Organism: Ovis canadensis; assembly: GCF_042477335.2. Lineage (NCBI taxonomy): Eukaryota > Metazoa > Chordata > Mammalia > Artiodactyla > Bovidae > Ovis > Ovis canadensis. The sequence continues at coordinate 13,282,728 of NC_091245.1, forward strand.
CAAAAGCCTGGCTGGAACCCAGAACCAGGATACCTGGCCTGCCGATGACATGCCAACCGAACATCACTCCCATCAAGCCGCACCTTCTCCTGATCAGCAAAATGCAGCTCTTCTGCTCCGAGGAAGAAGATACCATTCAAGGAAGGCAGACCACGAGCCAGCAGCTGGCCATAAACCACATGTCCACTCTAGGACAAAACAGTGATGTTCCCCAAGAAAAATTCATCACTGTGATCTGCAAGCCCTGGCAACCAGCAGAGAGAGAAGCAAGAACCCAGAGCAAACACTATGATCACGTTGATAGAGCCTGCTCTGCACAGGTGTCAGGGACAGTCCCCACAGCCTGGGACCAGGATTTTGGACACCCATTTGTGATGCCGCTGGCTGCAGGGTGACATCAGCCATAGTCACCCTCAGCTCCACCATCACCAAGCACAGACCACAAAACCACCTCGCCTGATCCCTGTCCAGCTCACGGCTGTCTGACCTGCCTCTGCCACTTGACTCTTGGATGGAGGGTCTGGCCTTGCAAGCAAGCTTCAGCCTCAAAAGACACACAGGGCAACACAACATCCGACACACTGAACTCCACTGCCCCGACTACAAAGACCCCAGTGCAAGTGATGGGCAGCATCAGATTGATGGAAACCACACCCTTTCATTTAGAATTTTTATGCATACGAGTAACCTTAATTTCCAAGTTCACATGACAATAAGCAAAAGTGACATACAGTGCAGCCAAACAGTTCATTTATAACTTAGCTTTTTTTTGTGTTTTTGTTTTGTTTCTTCCAAAGATCAGTTCATTAAAAATGGATGCTCCTGGGATACGAATAAAGAAAATACGTCTGAAAGGTGAGGATTTCAAACAGTAGATTTCTTCATCCTTCAAACTGCTGACCCCCACGATGTTAGGCATCACACACCTCCTGCTTCCTGCTCGGCCTGTTCCAGGAGGGGAGCACAAGCGGGCCTTTCACTTGGAGAAACTGCTGGTCAGGCCCATCTCTTCCTCTTCCTGCAGTAGTGCTTCAATGGGAATCAGGTTGGAAGTGGTGTCCAGGCTCTGGAGGGACAGAAACTCTGACATATCTATGGCACGGAGCGGCTCTGTCTGCGGGTCTGAAGGAGTCACCGCCTGTCTGCTTTGCTCGCAGGAAGAGGGGGCAGTGGAGGAGGATGACAGGGGGATCGGGGGTGGGGAGAAAGTCTGTGGTGGCAGCTTCAGGCTGGGCCCGTCAGGAGGCTGGGCGCTCAGCGCGGGAGGGGGCGGGGAAGGACAGCCCTTCCTCCTGCTGGCCGCCCGCTCCTTGGCAGAGTCCCGGCACGCACACTGACACTGACAGGCCTCCTCTTGTTTGATGATGATCACAGGAACACTGAGGCCAATCTGCTGTACAGCACTCCCTGTGAGAGAGGCGAGAGAGACTGCTCTTCAAGTAGCCGCAGGGCAAGGGCAAGGGCAAGAGGACAGGAGGGTGTGAGACTAGCTGAGCACCGCGGAGGCAGAACGATGGGAAGGGTTGGATGCCATGCTCCGGGTTTTGTTCTGCTTTAAACTGGACTGCGTTCTTCCTCAAGTAAGAAGCCTCTGACACTCGCCATCCCCTCCAAGACAGAAAAGCCACACACCATCTAAATGCACCTGATTCTCCTAGCTTCATCTCTGGCCACTCTCCCAGGCACCCACCATGCCAGCCACAGTGGACGCCTCTCTCTCTCTCTCTCTGCACGTTCTTCAAAGCTCTGGGCTCAAGAGCTCGTCCTTCTGCCTCAGTTCTTCTGGAGAACTCATGTCTGAGTTCATTCCCCTCCTCTCCCAGCGCCTCCAGGCAGTGTCTGCAGCAGGCTTATACCTGAGGGCTGGCCTGAGGGCATTGCCATGTGCAGAGCTCCACACTGCACCAGCCCTGCCTGCCCCAGAGGCTCCGACCTCCTTTAGGACATCCCGCTCAACTCTGCAGCCGTGATCTCTGACACACTTGTGCACACATTCCTCCTCTTTTGCATGTGTCTGTTGTGCACAAGCACACTCTGAATTCAGACAATCTTCGTGTGTCTCAAAAGAGCTAGAGACCACAGGGCAAGAGAACAGGTGGGGGGCGAGGCCTGTCTGAGAACTAGTGCTTTGGCGTTGCTACAAACTCACTGATTCCTTTGGGGGACTCGTTTCATCTTTCAGGGCCTAAGTTTTCTAATGTATAAAAGAAAGAGTTTGAGAAAAAGGACCCTTTAGCTTTATAGGAGTTTCTGACCCAGATGCTATTTCTTCATTACTGTAATTAGAAAAGAGTCCAGTGAATTAATAACTTCTCTCTTTAGCATTAACTATGATTCAGACTTTTTTCTGGCTATATTAAAGGCTACATGTAAAAGGGAAAGAACCATTACTAGTTAAAGAATGTTGTGGTATTTATGCTATAAGTGCAGTAACTTTCAGTAGCTGTAAGAATACGAAATACTCTAATAGAAAAATAATACGTAATAAATGTAATTTAAAAGAAATTAAAATCCAGGGCAAAGCAAGATTAACTAACTGTGCCTCAGGGGGCCCAGAGAGTTGACTTCCACTTACAGCTAACACAGAATTACGTACCTGTGCTACTGGCTACTGGTACTGCAGTGGTAAAAAACACCTTCTCAACTTTAGATGCTTGCTGCTGGGGGGGAAAAAAAAAATCACATTTATGGCTACTCAAATATGATACATCCCCAAGGACATGAAGCCTCCCCAATTGTAACAGTCATCCATGAGGACAGAAAACCCTCAGTGTTCAGGGATTTTTGCACTAAGCAATGTTTTGTTTGTGCTCTGACATGAGGTCACCACACTGCCGGACATTCAGTGCGAACAATGTAGCCGTCTTTGTCCCCTACTCCTTGGCTGTCTCCCAGCTGCTTAATCCAGTAGGTTCTATGTGCACAAAGGCCCCTCCAAGGTTGCTTTTCTCAAGTGGACAGTCTTCTCAGGGGGAGCCTGAGGGCTAGTTTCCCCTCTAAGTTCTCTACTCCCTGCTGACTCCCAAAGTTCTTTTTATACCCCTTAAGGACTAAGCTGCATGCTAAGGACAGGCCAAGACTTCCTCTCATAGGCAGAAGACCTATGAAGGCCCTAGGCAGCATGGTGTAAGCTGCACCGGATGGTGCTCAAGGGTGAGCCCTGGACTTAGCCTCACCAGGATTCAAGTTCAAGCTTGGTCACTTATTAGTTGTTGATGTCATGCAAGTAATTTAACCTCTTAGTCTTGGTTTCCTCACCTATAAAAACTAGGATGACAACCCAAAGGCTCTCCCAAAGGCCCCAAAAGGATGAAATGAGATGATGCATGTGAAGCCTGAGGCACACCATGGGGATTCAGCAAATACTAGCTGTACATATGATTACTAAGTAGGACCATCAAGTTGTGCCCAGAAATCACTCCTCACTTTAGCACACTTCCTATTCAACTGGCTATAGGGTTTTTGCTTTCTCCAATTCATATTAAAAAGGGGTTTATCTTTCGTCCTTTTAAGGAAAATAAAAAGTGCCTCTCAGATGAGTCTAGGAGGAATATGAACACTCTGGCTAAGTTATAGGGGAGACATTACGAAACAATCATGGAGGAATGAGACTCAGTACAAATACATGAAAATGAGCATGTGCTTGGTCACTTCAGTCGTGTCCGACTCTTTGCGACCCTATGGACTGTGGCCTCTGTCTATGGGGATTCTCCAGGCAAGAATACTGGAGTGGGTTGCCATGCCTGCCTGCAGGGGATTTTCCCAACCTAGGGATCAAACCCAGGTCTCCCACCTTGCAGGCGGATTCTTTACTGTCTGAGCCACCAGGGAAGCCCACAGGAAAATGAACTGGATGGAAAAAGAATAAGCTGTTTCATGCAGTTCCCTAGGGCAGCACAGATCCAGAAAGCGGAGATAAAGAAACTGCATGGAGGCATGTGGTTGCCAGAGGGGTGGAGAGACAACAGGCGAGGGGAAGTGAGAACTGTGAAAGGCCAGTTGCAAAACACACGCGTCATGGGTATGAAAGGTACAGTGTGGAGAATATAGGCAACAAACGTGTGAATCTTTGGATGGTGACGTGTGTGGTAGTGTCACATATAGTGACCAGACGTATCGTGGTGATCACTTTGAAATGTACAGAAATATTACTATGTTGTCTAACCGGAACAGAGGCAGGTCCGTGGTACTTCAAAACAAACAAACAGACTCACTGAAAGATCAGTTTTGTGCTTCCAGGAGGCAGGCCGGGTGGGGAGAGGGGGAGCTGGCTGAAAGCAGTGAAGAGCCAGACCTCCAGTTAAGAGATAAAGTACTAGGGCACAGGCACAATGCGATGGGCACGATTAACACTGCTGTATGTTACACATGAAAGCTCTTTAAGCCGTGAATCCTCAAAGTTCTCTCACACACACATTTTTTTCTGTATCCTTAAGTTTTTATCTATCATGTGATGATGGATGCTCACTAAACGTGTGCCAAATTATTATGCTGTACGCCTCAAACTTATACTCTGCTATCTATCAATTATATCTCAATAAAACTGGAAGAAAATAGGAAAAAAAGATCATAAATGAGATAGTAGGATCATTTTCTGTATACAGCCGTCAGCAAATATTAAGAACAGTAAAAATAATGGGAAAAAAAGTGTTTTTTTGGCCATGTTGTGTAGCATGTGGGATCTTAGTTCCCCAACCAGGGATTGCCCTTTGCAGTGAAAGTGCGGAGCCTTCACCGCTGGACTGCCTGAGAAGTCCCTGAAAATAATTTTAAATAATGAAAACAATAGTAACAACCAAAAAACCGAACCACCTGGAGGCAGGTTGGATCACAATGCTGAAGAGGCTGTTCCAGGGACTCTGGCCATCTGAAACTGGAACTAGGGTGCCTCCAGAGGTGGTGGCGCCCATCCCATTTATGGAACTTGAGTGCTCTTGCCATTTAGCTCCAACCTGCCTTTCTGGTTGTTTGGCAGCATCATACATCCACCAGACCTACTCCTGCTCAGTGCAGCCTTTCCTCCACCTAATTCCTGCTCACACCTCAAGAAGGCTCACCTGGCCCATATGGCCACCCAATAAGCCTTTAGTCTCTGAACCCCTCATCTGGCAGCACAATCAGCAGCATGGATTCTGGGACTGGTCTGCCTAGGCTTTGCCATTTATAAGCTGTGTGACCTTGGACTAGTCACCACTTAACTTCTCTGGGTCTCAGCTCTCCATTGATAAAATCATATCTACTTCCTAAGATTGCTGTGATTAAAATACTTAACATGGGGTGGGGGTGACATCTAGAGATACAAACATATACAGATGTTAATAATCATTTATCAATATTAATTCACTTACAATAAATGTATCACATTGATACAAGCTGTTAATAATGAGGGAAACTAGGCTGGGGGTGGGCAGGGAGCAGGAAGTGTATGGAAGTTCTTACTATTTGTTTGATAAAAACTAAAAAATATATATAATCTAAAAATAAGGTCCCTAAGGTAATGACTGGCACGTTAGACCCTCAATTTTAATAAGTGCTTAGTTAGCACAGGAAGCCCATACGTACATGAAGGGCTCAAAAAGTCACAGCTATTGTTATTTTTTATTACCATTATTTTTATTATTTGACACTTTATCTACTGGTAGCATTAACTTTCTTCTAGGTATTTTAGCCTCTTTAACTAGAATATAAGTTTTTATCAAAAATAAATGTTCTTTTTTTTTCATTTTTCCAGATTTCCAAGAGTATCCTGTGTGGTATCTGGTATATAGCAGGTTCTCAAAATATACTCAGTTGAACAACCACGTCATTTCCTTAGCCACTGAGACCATACACTTGGGTAGAAAATGGCTCTATGATGGATTCTGGGAGCACAGATTACTTCTGACTTGGCCACTGTGGTCTGTTTCCATCTGATGAGGTCCCATCAGTCCCTCAGCCCAGGATGGACTCTGCCTTGGAGAACGTTCTCGGGCTCTCCTGTCAGAATTGACAGAATCAGACCGCAGCTGAAATACCTAGGTAAATCTGAAAATTGTTTCTCTGGCCCTCTATTATAGGTATTGACCGCAACATTCCAGGACTCACACTGCTTGATTATGGGGGAAATGACTGGTAGAGTGATGTGTTTCGGGGTAGAAACAACAGCCATTTTCCTTTTTTGAAGTAAAGGCCTCTGAACATGTCACCCACAGAAATACACTTCACCCACTGGACCCCTTTCCACATCATACTTACAATTTGCTCTTGAGTTTGCGGTGTGCTGGTGGTACCATTTAGTATCCACTGTAAGTTCTGCTCCCCCATGACTAGGCTGGGCTGCAGGATAGCTGTGCTGGGAGTCGGGGTGATGGTTAGAGTGGGATTACTAGTTAGGACAGAGTTGGCATCCAGGGGCAGAGTCTGGACCATGGCTGGCAGGGGCTCAGTAGTACTTTGTGTTTGGGGTGGTGCTGCCATGGCGGATGCCACTGCCGCTGCTGACGCCAAGGCCCCAGCAACAACAGAGAGTCCTGGTACGATGGGCTGCGGTGCCTGGAGGTGCGGAAGAAACTCTTGATGATTAGCAGCAAACTGCGTGCTGTGGGCAACAGGCACTTCTGGAGGTTGTAAGAGAGCAGGGGGGTTGCCAAATGCAGCTTGCTGGGAACCAGTTCCTAGGGAGGGAGCAGGCAGAGGAGCAGATGGTGCTGAGGCTGGTAGTAGAGGCTGGGGTGGCTCGGAGATGCCAGGCTGCAGTATAAGTGGAAGAGATAAAGATGCTGAATGTCTTGTGGATGGCGGAACATCACTGACTGACTCCGCATCACCATTAAAACTTTCAATCAAGGCAGCTGGCAAGAAAAAGAAATAGAAATATAGATACACATTCCAACCCTTATATAAGCCACAAAAACAGTCTCTATGGGCTACACCAAAGACAGCTGAAGTCTGTTAGAGACGATTCCTTCACTGCAGACAGGCTGGCTCTCTGCTTTTCACGTAATGACCCCTCTGGTCAAAGTACCAGGCTTTACCATCAACCTCACTTTCTAAACGCGAAGACCTAGTATGGATCTAACCATAAAAAATGTGTGTCCCGTGGCTTTTGTGGAAAAGAGGTTAGACATTCTTTTCTGGGCACATGACCACTGAACACACTTTTTAACTACTGTGACGCTTCAGGGACATATTTTCATTCAAACACAATTGATCTACATATCTAAAGTTTGGTTTGTGGATTCTATCCACTCATGAATGGGGTGTCACATCAGAAGAAAGTGCTCACGACTCCTCTCACTTTTTGAAAGCCAACGAAAGATTTTGGAAAAGGGGACCCTCTTCATTTGAGGGTCCAGGAAAAGTAGATCCTCAAGTAAACCCTTGATGAGGGAAGCAGGGGAAAGAAAAAAACGGAATTGAGCTAAAAAGCCCATCCTTCTCTGATCCCTCAATGAAAGTACACTTCATTCAAAGGACCTGAAATATATCACTGTGCTTGACATCTACTGTGTCAGCAAGTGTGAATTCTCCTTCCCAGTGCGGAGATCTGAGCAGGAAGACAGTCTGTGTAACAAACCTGTCTGTTGAGGATCTTCCTGAATTGCCGGATCATCTGACTTCTGGAACATTGGTCCAAAAATGATTGCTGGTGAGAGAGTGCTGAGATTCTGGCCCTGTGGCAGAGACAGAGACAAACGCATGAGGCGCACCATCCAAAAGCAGGTCTGCACCCCAAGACGGCACAGAGCAGCAGGATGAGAATGATCTTCGGCTATGCTTCTGGTTTCTAACTTTTCTTTTCCTAAGGTGACATTTATTCCCCTAAGCCTCAGACACTGAAGATCTGGGTCTTCAAACACTCTAAAGCAGGAGTTGGCAAACTGACTTGCTGGCTGAATGCCTGTTTCTGCAAATAAAGCTGTACTGGAAGAGGCACTCTGGTTCACTTTTGAATTCTCTCTATAGCTTCTGCACTGCAATGGCAGAGCTGAGCAGTTGTACAGAGAATGTATGGGCCACAAAGCTGAAATTATCTATCTGGCCCTTTACAAAAAGAAGTTTGCTGATCCCTGCTCTGAAAGATAAAATCCTACATAAAAGTGGGGTTGTATACTATCTATTACTTGGAACTTGCTTTTCTCATGTAATAATAATATACTGTGATATCTTTCAAGGTTACTATATAACATCTATAATATTCTAATATGTACACATGGTGGTGAATGAAACAATATAAAGAAACACAATAACAGACAATAATAATGGCCTTATCCTCACCACTATCATTCCAGTTTCTTTCTAACTTACAGTTAAGAAAAGGTCAGAGGCATTTTGTAAAGCTATGAAAAACCAAAACACCTAGTGCCCTGAGGGCTTGACTCCTGCCAGGCACCTAATAAAATGACCGCCTCTAGGCTTCCCTTTAGTTTAGTTTATTTAAGGGAAGGGAAAAAACAGTAATTCTCTTCTCTGTGGTCCACCTCCACTCCACATTTTGTAGGGCGAGAGTGACAAAAGCAAGATCCCAAGAAGTTCAGTGAAGCTGACGACCAGCGTGATACAGGGTTGGCCAAAAAGTTTGTTCGTATTCTTTGTAACACGAAGGCAGAAACCTAGCAAGGCTTCCAGCCTCTAGTCCAGAGGGAGTTAGGAATCACAGGCCAAGAAAATGCCTTGAAACCTTTCATCATGACACAAAGTAGGAAATTATATAATTTATAATAATTTATGAAAGTGAAAGTCACTCAGTCATATCCAACTCTTTGCCACCCCATGGACTATAGCCTGCCAGGCTCCTCTGTCCATGGAATTCTCCAGGCTGGAATACTGGAGTGGGTTGCCATTCCCTTCTCTAGGGGGTCTTCCCAAGCCAGGGATTCGAATCCAGGTCTCAGGCATTGCAGGAAGATTCTTTACCATCTGAGCCACCAGGGAAGCCTAAGAATACTAAAGTGGGTATATATAATAATTCATATTATATATAATTTATAAGATATATTACATACATATGAATGTATAACTGAAACAAAAGTCTATGAAACAGAGCCTGTCCTTATGACCTGCAGTGTCTTCTATATTCTCTATCCTATTGCTGTTCTCAGAATGTTGATTATAAACCACTATTTTATAACCCAATAAAGATGCACCACCCAGTTTGAAACACAGTGAGCTAACAACTACCACTAAGCCGCAAGCTTTGCAACGTCTTCATGGTTGTTATTTTTTTTTGTTCTACTTGTTTATGAAGCATTACAGGAATAACACTGTTTAAAAGGAACGAATCTGTGACTTCAGAAGATGATGTATAAGAATTTTCACAGCAGTACTGCTGTAACGGCTCCAAACTAGAAACTTTCCAAATGCCCAAGGGCAGGAGACAGAACATACTCTTATATTCACTTAGTGTAATAACTGTTCAGGCGCTTTGCTGGAGCAGCCGTGCAGAGATACCCCACGTCCAAGGTAAGAGAAACCCAAGTAAGACGGTAGGCACTGAGAGAGGGCATCAGAGGGCAGACACACTGAAACCACAATCACAGACAACTAACCAATCTGATCACACAGACCACAGCTTATGTAACTCAATGAAACTAAGCCATGCTGTGTGGGGCCACACAAGACGGATGGGTCATGGTGGAGAGGTCTGACAGAATGTGGTCCACTGCAGAAAGGAATGGCAAACCACGTCAGTATTCTACCTTGAGAACCCCATGAACAGTATGAAAAGGCAAAAAGACAGGACACTGAAAGATGAACTCCCCAGGTTAGTAGGTGCTCAATATGCTGCTGCAGATCAGCAGTATGATCTCCAGAAAGAATGAAGGGATGAATGAAGGGAGGCAGTCAAAGCATGATCTGAGCCTATAAGAGCCTGTCTATAATATTCCAGAAAGAATGAAGGGACGCAGCCAAAGCAAAAACAACACCTACTGTGGATGGGACTGGTGATGGAAGCAAGGTCCGATGCTGTAAAGAGCAGTATTGCATAGGAACCTGGAATGTTAGGTCCATGCTGCTGCTGCTAAGTCGCTTCAGTCATGTCCGACTCTGTGCAACCCCACAGACGGCAGCCCACCAGGCTCTCCCGTCCCTGGGATGAATCAAGGGAAACTGCAAGTGGTCAGACAGGAGATGACAAGAGTGAACATCGATATTCTAGGAATCAGCAAACTAAGATGGACTGGAATGGGTGAATTTTAACTCAGATGACCATTATATCTACTACTGTGGGAAGGAATCCCTTAGCAGAAATGGAGGAGCCATCATAGTCAACAAAAGAGTCTGAAATGCAGTACTTGGATGCAATCTCAAAAATGACAGAATGACCTCTGTTCGTTTCCAAGGCAAAGCATTCAATATCATGGTAATCCAAGTCTATGCCCCAACCACTAATGCTGAAGAAGCTGAAATTGAACAGTTCTAAGATGTCCTTTTCATTATAGGGGACTGGAATGCAAAAGTAGGAAGTCAAGAAACACCTGGAGTAATAGGCAAATTTGGCCTTGGAATATGGAATGAAGCAGGGCAAAGGCTAATAGAATTTTGCCAAGAGAATGCACTGGTCATAGCAAACACCCTCTTCCAACAACACAAGAGAAGACTCTACACATGGACATCACCAGATGGTCAACACTGAAATCAGATTGATTATATTCTTTGCAGCCAAAGATGGAGAAGCTATATACAGTCAGCAAAAACAAGACCGGGAGCTGACTGTGGCTCAGATCATGAGCTCCTTATTGCCAAATTCAGACTCAAATTGAAGAAAGTAGGGAAAACCACTAGACCACTCAGATATGACCTAAATCAAATCCCTTATGATTATACAGTGGAAATGAGAAATAGATTTAAGGGACTAGATCTGATAGATAGAGTGCCTGATGAACTATGGACAGAGGTTTGTGACACTGTACAAGAGACAGGGATCAAGACCATCCCCATGGAAAAGAAATGCAAAAAAGCAAAATGGCTGTCTGGGGAGACCTTACAAATAGCTGTGAAAAGAAGAGAAGCGAAAAGCAAAGGAGAAAAGGAAAGCTATAAACATCTGAATGCAGAGTTCCAAAGAATAGCAAGAAGAGATAAGAAGGCCTTCCTCAGCAATCAATGCAAAGAAATAGAGGAAAACAACAGAATGGGAAAGACTAGAGATCTCTTCAAGAAAATTGGAAAAAAAAAAAAAAAGAAAGAAAATTGGAGATATCAAGGGAACATTTCATGCAAAGAGGGACACAATAAAGGACAGAAATGGTATGGACCTAACAGAAGCAGAAGATATTAAGAAGAGGTGGCAATAATACACAGAAGAACTGTACAAAAAAGATCTTCACGACCCAGGTAATCACGATGCTGTGATCACTCATCTAGAGCCAGACATCCTGGAATCTGAAGTCAAGTGGGCCTTAGAAAGCATCACTACGAACAAAGATAGTGGAGGTGATGGAATTCCAGTTGAGCTCTTTCAAATCCTGGAAGATGATGCTGTGAAAGTGCTGCACTCAATATGCCAGCAAATTTGGAAAACTCAGCAGTGGCCACAGGACTGAAAAAGGTCAGTTTTCATTCCAATCCCAAAGAAAGGCAATGCCAAAGAATGCTCAAACTACCGCACAATTACACTCATCTCACATGCTAGTAAAGGAATGCTCAAAATTCTCAAAGCCAGGCTTCAGCAATACATGAACCGTGAATTTCCAGATGTTCAAGCTGGTTTTAGAAAAGGCAGAGGAACCAGAGATCAAATTGCCAACATCCACTGGATCATGGAAAAAGCAAGAGAGCTCCAGAAAAAACATCTATTTCTGCTTTACTGACTATGCCAAAGCCTTTGACTGCGTGGATCACAATGAACTGTGGAAAATTCTGAAAGAGATGGGAATACCAGACCACCTGACCTGCCGCTTGAGAAACCTGTATGCAGGTCAGGAAGCAACAGTTAGCACTGGACATGGAACAACAGACTGGTTCCAAATAGGAAAAGGAGGACATCAAGGCTGTATATTGTCATCCTGCTTATTTAACTTCTATGCAGAGTACATCATGAGAAACGCAGGACTGGAAGAAACACAAGCTGGAATCAAGATTGCCGGAAGAAATATCAATAACCTCAGATATGCAGATGACACCACCCTTATGGCAGAAAGTGAAGAGGAACTAAAAAGCCTCTTGATGAAAGTGAAAGAGGAGAGTGAAGAAGTTGGCTTGAAGCTCAACATTCAGAAAACAAAGATAATGGCATCCAGTCCCATCACTTCATGGGAAATAGATGGGGAAACAGTGGAAACAGTGTCAGACTTTATCTTTTTGGGCTCCAAAATCACTGCAAATGGTGACTGCAGCCATGAAATTAAAAGACGCTTACTCCTTGGAAGGAAAGTTATGACCATCCTAGATCGCATATTGAAAAGCAGAGATATTACTTTGCCAACAAAGGTCCATCTTGTCAAGGCTATGGTTTTTCCAGTGGTCATGTATGGATGTGAGATGGATGTGAGAGTTGGACTGTGAAGAAAGCTGATTGAGCACCGAAGAACTGATGTTTTTGAATTGTGGTGTTGGAGAAGACTCTTGAGAGTCCCTTGGACTACACGGAGATCCAACCAGTCCATCCTAAAGGAGATCAGTCCCGGGTGTTCATTGGAAGGACTGATGCTGAGGCTGAAACTCCAATACTTTGGCCACCTGATGCGAAGAGCTGACTCATTTGAAAGACCCTGATGCTGGGAAAGATTGAGGGCAGGAGGAGAAGGGGACGACAGAATATGAGATGGTTGGATGGCATCACTGACACAATGGACATGGGTTTGGGTGGACTCCGGGAGTTGGTGATGGACAGGGAGGCCTGGCATGCTGTGATTCATGGGGTCGCAGAGTCAGACACGACTGAGCGACTGAACTGAAACTGAATAACTGCTCAACAATGAGAACAAATAATCTATATATTATTTTATGCAACAACATGCATTAATTCCTCAAACAAAATGTTGCAAGAAAGAAGCCAGGACAAATGAGTATAGGCCACATTTGAATTATAGAAAGCATAAAAACAGGCAAAATTCACCTTAGGTTGTGAGAAGCCAGGATAGTGGTTATCCTTAGGAAGAGGTAACGGCTGTTAAGGGACCTGATGGGGGATTCTAGGGTGTTGGGAATGTTCTGTTTGTTGATTTGCGTGCTGGTTATGACACAGGAAGGGGCAGGGCACAACCTTTAAAAGAATGGCATGGCCTGTTGTTGTTGTTTAGTCGCTCAGTTGTGTCCGACTCTTTTGCCACCCCATGGACTGTAGCCCACCAGGCTCTTCTGTCCATGGGATTTCCCAGGCAAGAATACTGGAGTGGGTTGCCATTTCCTTCTCCAGAGGATCTTCCTGACCCAGGGATGGAACCTGTCTCTCCTGCATTCCCAGGCAGATTCTTCCGTGCTAAGCCACCAGGGAAGCCCAGTGGCATGGCCTGAGGACACGGCATAAAGTGATTAGAAGCAACTAGGTCCAAAATGGACTTCCCTGGTGGCACAGACGGTAAAGCGTCTGTCTACAATGCGGGAGACCCAGGTTCGATCCCTGGGTCGGGAAGATCCTCTGGAGAAGGAAATGGCAACTCACTCCAGTACTATTGCCTGGAAAATCTCATGGACAGAGGAGCCTGGTAGGCTATAGTCCATGGGGTCGCAAAGAGTTGGACACGACTGAGCAACTTTACTTACTAGGTCCAAAATGGCCATGAGTTGTCTTCCATAAAGGTCAAACAGTGGGCAGTGGCCCAATTCCTGGAAATCCCCACCCTTTCCCCAAGATAGCTGGAATACTCCTCATTAGCCTATGTAATTACCCACCCCTATCAATTCTGACAGCCGGATACCCTGCTGCCTCCTGGGCCTCTCTTGCCTTTCGAGATGGTCCACAGTCTTGAGTACTCCCTGAAGAGCCCTTCTTTTCCTCCACTATGGCTCATTCTTGAATTCCTTCCTGCACAAAGCCAAGAACCTACACTTGGTGGCCGTCCGTCCCAGGGACTCAGATGTGACCATCCTCTTGTCCCCACACTTCCCCTTCTGCGACAGTTACAGGAATATGGTGAACGGCGATGACTCATCAAGCTGTACATTTATGACAGGTGTACTTTTCTGTATGTATATTATACCGTCATAAACAGGTTGGTTTTTTTTTTTTTAATTAAAAAAGGTAAGTGCCGAAGGGACTGACTCAGCCACTGCCAGGCTTCAGGGCAATAACCCTGGGGGCAGAGCGAGTGGGAACCACCCCCTCAAGTGAGGAGAGACAAACAGGTTGAGCCTCTGGGGCCTGGAGCAGAGAGACTTGAGAACACTGAGCTGTTTGGGAACATGATGGATCCTGAGGCTCAGGGGCCAACAGGCCCAGTGGGCTGTTCCTCAGAGCTTCAGCCCAAATTCATACCTAGGACACAGAGAAACATGTAGGCTGCCCAGGAACCTGGAAAATGATGATCTCATAAAAATATATCATTTAATTTTAACAACTCATTATCATTTCTTTTAAAGCAAGCAAGGCAAAATCCACCCTATTCAAGGCACTTTGATCTTAGTCTGAAAGACTAAACGCTGGAGGACAAGGACACAACATATAATTTGATCCCAGGGAAGAAAAACAGGCCTCTCTCTTGCTGTTGTAAATTATGGATAGAAAAAGCTTTCCTTTTTCACAAGTACTCAATGTCCCCTCATATGGTTCCTCACCTGGTGACCTTAGGGCTCTAGAAAGCTCCTCAGTCATGTGTCAAGTCCCAGTCAGGGAGTGGATACCTCAACCATTTCCCACGATCTCTGATATTAAGGAGACGTTTACCCAGAAATCTTACCCCGTGTGGTTCAGAGGGCAATCTTGGCCCAGTACTCTTACTTAGAGCATCAGCTCTGAAATATGAGTATGCCAAACAATCATACAAAGTGCTTTTTTTGGGGGGGTGGGCCCTTCAGATTGGTTAATTTCTACTGGTCTCTCTTCAATTCAACTGATTCTTTCATCTGTTATTTCCAGTCTGCTGTTAAGCCCATTTGGTGAATTTTTAAATTTTGATATATTTTCAGTTCCAGAATTCCCATTTGGCACATTTTTTTATAGTTTCTATTTCTCTGCTAAGAGTTCCTATTTATTAAATCATTACAAGTAATCCTTAATATGCTTGAGCATTTTAAGAGCTACTTATAAATGTCTGTCCACTAATTCTATCACCTGGCTCATCTTGGGGTCAGTCTCCGTAGTCCATAAATGACCTTTTCTCTTGAGTAGAGGTAATGTTCTCTTATGTCTTATGTTTACTAATTTTGGATAACCCTGGACATTGCAAATGATATGCTGCAGAGACTCAGGATTCTGTTACACTTCTTGGAAGAGTATTTGGTTGTTTGCTATAACATTCCAGTGACTTGGCTATGCTCTAACTCCAAGCTCTGTCTTCCCTGCAGTGGATGGCAGCTGTCCTCTTCATCCAGCTCTTTAGCCTCAGCTGGACTGCTTGGGGTCTGCCCCACACACCCACAATTCAGGGGTCAACTGGAGGTTTGGACACAGCTCCAAACAGAACTTGGGATTCAACCTCTGTGTTCTCTCCTTTGCAGGTCATTAACTCTCCAGGTGCCGCACTGTTGCCCTGAGCTCTGTCCTCCGGGTAGTCACTCCAGTAAGAGCGAGTGTTTACTGAGCCAGAGCCGTCCTGTTTGGTATCAACTAGGCTTGCTCTGAGACAGATAAGCCATAAAGCCTGCAGACCCATCCAGTGCCACTGCTATCTCCCAAGCGGCCCCGTCATTCAAACGTTGCCTCTGCCTGTTTGGGTTGCTCTCTGGTGCCTTCACGTAGTTGTTTTCATATTTTGCCCAGCATACACAGTTGTTTTCTGTGGGAGGGCTGGTCTGATAAGAGAAATTCTGCCATTACCAGGATAACCCAGGACCTGGTGTGCTAATATAAAATTGTGCAGGGTCAGGCCCCCCTCCCAGAGGATACTGACTCAGTAGAGTTGGGGGAGGCCCAAGAGCCTACACTGTAGAGAACTGTTCAAATACTTCCTATCACATTGATTCCTCCTTATTTATTATGCATATACTCACAGAAAATCTAACCTAAGCTATACTTATTTACCAGAGAAAAACAACCAAAAATGCATACTTAACCACCAGTGTCAGTGACCCAGTAAAGCTCATGGATCCTCCTGAAGGGGCACAAGCTCAGGATTGATTCAGTGGTCTGCAAGACACAGCATGGAGCCGTGGGAATGGCAGAGCCAAAGCAAGCAGGTCAGGAGACACTGGGTTTGTCCCCTAGCAGTGGGCCTGCAGACATGGTCCCCTTCAGAATCGCCATGCTCAAAGAAAGGAAAGGACTGATTCAGGTCAGACTGGCAGGGCTTAAGAAAAGCCTGCAAACTGGAACCCTGGCTCTCCCTTACAGTGGCTGAATTTTAAGCTACTCAAGAACAGACCACACTTACTTCCTCACTACTACCAGCTCAGTACCAGCACTCTGCCCGACTGGAGTAGACACTCAATAAATATTTGCTAAATAAATAAAGTTATTTTCTGGTGCAGGAGGTTATCAAGTGAGTGATCTGGGCCAAAAGGCACTATGCATCGGAGAGAGCAACCTCTCCAATGAGAGCTCTTATCAGGAAACAGAATCAAAACACCCTAAGTGGCTACTCATTGAACACAGCTCAATCTGAAAGCCTTCCAAGACTGGCCTCACTCAATTTTCCCACCAAAGGGAGGCTCAATTCTTGCACTTATTTTAATAACATCTGTATCACAGGTACACTTACTGTATTGGAATTTTCTTGAAATTCAGAATCTGTGGACAGAAGGCTTAAATTCCTCAGACAAAGTGAGTGATTTGTATCCTGTGAAAGAAAAAAAAATTCTAATTGACAAACAATTGGGATTTACTGTATTCTATTATGTAATAAAACACTTGATTACAGTGTCCCTAAGATTCCAAAAGTCTATAGAATAAAAAAACTATTCAAAACAAAGGCTACTGAATTATTTCAATTTTTAAAATCCTGATATTCTTAAGAAGAAATTGTTTATGTTCTTAAACATGGTTAGTAGAGTTTAAGAATTATCTCATGACTCAGGCTCCAGAGTAACAAAAGCTATAATAACATGAAATCAATAATATTTGTGAAATTGGTCTGTCATCGACAAAGCAATTTTACATGACTTCATTTACTATTAATATAATCCTCTGTAGTATTATTTCACATTCCCATTCTAAGTATGAGAAAATTAATGCTAAGATTAGCAGTGAACGGTCCAAAAATCACCAATTAACATAACACAGACCCATTGCTTCTGACTGAAAGTCCACCTTCCATTACTTCACTATGTCCCCAGCATGGGCATCTCGGGGACTGTCACTTAGAGTGGTGCTGAGGGGTTACTATTCCTATACGGGTGTCTGGGCTAACTCAGAATTCTGGATTCCTAGGATGCCAGATGTGATTCAAATACTTTATGCGGTCGCCTCACTTTACCTCATGCATCGTAAGTTCTGATACGTGCATGTATTTAACAAACACTCACTGAGCATCTAATACGTATTAAGCCCTGTTACAGGCCCAGGGATACAATAATAAAGTCCCTGCCACCAGAGAGAGGGGGCCAGACAAAAAAAACAAAGAAATACACAGTATATAAGAGAGTAAGGGGAGTGGAGAAGGCCAGGGGAGGAGACGCTCTTTTATCAGATCAGGAAGGGACTCAGATAAGGTGGCCTCAGAGCAGATACTGAAGAAGGCAAGGGCCATGCACACATGTGGGGACAGTGATTCATGCAGAGGGCACAGCACACACAAAGGCCTGGAGGCAAGGTGGGCTTCCTCAGTTCAAGGAACCACAAGGTGGGTGGTGCAGCTCAAATGAATGCCAACCAGTCCATTCTGAAGGAGATCAGCCCTGGGATTTCTTTGGAAGGAATGATGCTAAAGCTGAAACTCCAGTACTTTGGCCACCTCATGAGAAGAGTTGACTCACTGAAAAAGACTCTGATGCTGGGAGGGATTGGGGGCAGGAGGAGAAGGGGATGACCGAGGATGAGATGGCTGGATGGCATGACGGACTCGATGGACGTGAGTCTGAGTGAACTCTGGGAGATGGTGATGGACAGGGAGGCCTGGCGTGCTGCGATTCATGGGGTCGCAAAGAGTAGGACACGACTGAGCGACTGAACTGAACTGAAATGAAGAGAGAAGTGAGCAAGCCACAATGTCTAGGACTTTCTGGACCACTGTAAAGATTCTAACTTTTACCTTAAATGATATAAGAAGCTACTGAAGGGTTATAAGCAGAGAACAGACATGATTTGCCTCATTGTTTAGGAAGATCAGAGTGGAGTATCAGTGGGGAGAAGTGAGGGGAAAGGTGCTAAGAAAACCACTTAGCAGGTCATTGCAAGAATCCAGGTCAAACAATGACAAGGGCTTGAATGAAGTAATCAGATCAGATTCTAGAAAGATGGAACTGATAGATGCTGGTGGGTGTGTGGAATGAGGGGAAAAAAAAAAGAGGAGTCAAGAATGACTCCAGTGTTTTTGGCCTGCGCCACTAGAGACACAGAGGTGCCATTTACTAAGATGTGGGAGACTGCAGGAGGAACAGGTTGGACGCGTCAAGACTGGGAAACGTAGGTGACAGCTGGGTGGAGACATCGAGTAGGAGGCTGAATACATGTCTAAAGCTCAGGAAGAAATCTGGGCTAGAGATATTAAGACTCAAAGGCAATCCTGATAGCTTTGAAAGCCTAAGACCAGAGCAGATTCGCTCCAATGGGGAGCTAACAGTCAGCCAAGAGATGTGAAGTCTGGACCCTGTGCACTGAGGCCTCCAATGAGCAGGAGCTACTGGTGAGAAACTGTGATTGTTGCAAAACGAGAAAACGGATCATGCCTTCATAAATGCAGCTTTATGGACAAAGACTCTCACATCTTAGTGTTTTTATCTGGTTTTACAGACAGTGAGACCGAGGCACAAAGAAGCCATTTGCCTAAGGTCATGTGTCTAGTGGTGGCGCTTGGATGTGAATTCAGACTCTTCGCAACCAATGCCGTTTTGCCTCCTATGATGTGGGGGCGGGGTGGGTGGTCAAGAACCAGGCTCTGGAATCAGATGGTCTGCCTAAAGGGTGCTAATTACAAGCTTTGGATACTTAGGCAAGTTATTTAATTTCTCCTTACCTCAGGTTTCTCTGTCAGTGGTATGGGAATAAGAATACTGACCTCTTGTAAGCAGGGTAATTCACTTAAGAAAACTTAGCATAGTACTTGGCATACAGTAAACATTCAGTAAATATTAGTTATTATTACCAATAAGACACAGAAGGAAGAGTCCTTTTAAAGGGATCCTTTTCTGTTTAAAAATCAGAAACCACAGAATCATGCTGTCTCTGCCCAAATCAAAACCATATTACATACTTTAAGAACCTTGTTATTCTAAAGGGGGTCAGTGAGCTTCCACTTTATTTATAAAATAGTAAAATAATAACAGTTCTCACTTTTGGGGTGCAAAAGACATAAGGTAAGTGCCCAATACCATATCAGAAGTAGTAACAGTAAATTTATCCCAGGATCTCTCTGGAAAGAAGCCACAGAGGAGAGGGCTTGGTGAAGAAAAACAGACAAAACCACCTAAACCTCTGCAGAGGCTTGTCTGTGGTTCAGTGCCTTAAAGGCAGTGGCTATCTAACCATTAGGTCTGCAGACAATTCTAAAGGGCAGGGGACCACCCCCCCACCCCACCCCCAGACTCCACCTGGTTCTCCAGTGATGGATTAATGGAAGGGTAAAGCAAATCATTAAATAGTGTCCAAAACTCAAGTTCAAATGTACCATTTTACACGACATGAATGGGAAAATAACACCCTTTGAGAGCACCTGGACGACCCTTTGGTAGCCATTCTGAGACCTCTGGTTCCAAGACACCTCTTCCACCAGAGGCGGAGCCGAATCAGGGGCTGACGCACAGGGAGCCTGGTGAGATTTCTGGCTTCTGCCACCCCCTCACAAAGACATAGATCTTGACACTGATTCCTTTTTTCTCGCTAACAGATTTAGAGAGAAGGCATTTTAACCGGAGGCACAAACAACTGTCGCTGTTCTACGCTGCCCAGATCAAAACGAGAGACAAAACACTCCACACCTCTGATCCGTTGTGATTTAGAAGTGCACTGTATGAGTTTCCTTTGTTATCGTGACCTTTCATGTGACTTTTGAGACTGTATTGAGTGCTGAATGTTTTCTCACAGCCATTACTGGGGCAGAAAAAGGGTCTTTCACCTGCAAGAATGAAAAGAGGTGTTAATTTCACCATAAAACCATTTCACTGGATGGAGACATCTACTTTCCCCTAACATAGGGAAGTAAATATGCTAATGAGGGTTCAGGTAATACACTGGATCAATTATCCACAAGTTAATCAACCCAGTCCTAAAATTTAATGCAGAGCAAAGCACTGAGAATGGCCTGCTCCTAGGAAGTTAAAAGAGAAGCTAGTTTCTTCCCCTCCTCTCAGATTCTTTATTGAGTATCTCTGAATTGGCTTTATTTCTTAAGGTTAAGCTCCTGAGTCCAGTCTTTAGATCCTTTTTAACATCTGAGAGGAACTCGAACATTATAGGTGAAGGCCAACTGATTAGACTTGTTCTCTCCACAAAGCTGTACAGGTTTCAATGGAAACACACGTATTTATTGGCTCAACGAAGGTTAAAAGATAAAAATTAGCCTAAACTCACCAGTATGTGTACGGACGTGAGTTTTAAGGTGGTGGCTTGCTGCAAATGCTTTTCCACAGCCATCATGATCACACCTAAGGAAGTTGTTAAAGCAGAAAGGAAAGCAGTCATTAGCTAATCGACCTTTATCTTCAATATCTCTTGTAAATACAAACTTAAATTAAAGCTGCTCAGAACACTATGATCAGATCGACAAAATGGGTTTTACAGATGGGAATGATGACAGGTCCCTGGAAAATAAGGTGACAAATCTGGGATGAGAGGGAGAGGCTGGCCCAGGAAACGTGTTTCTTGTCCTACAGGTAAGGTACATGCTGAGAGCCCTAACAATAAGAGCCTTCTGATGAATGACGCAACAGAATTCTACTGACAATGAGAACGCATATGGAAAATCTACTGCGGCAAATGAAACACAAGGAGTATCAGTGATGGGTACAGAGGCTTTCACATAGGCACAGGCCCGAAATACAACACTAGCGCAAAATCAGGTAGAATACACTGGCTACAACGTGATTATCTGTCATCTTCAGAGAACTTTTCTCTTTTACTTTCTTGATAACTAAAACCAGAGGTAATATTTCCCTCCTTAGGACTCCAAGGGCATTTATCTACATGCTACTTTTATGGCACCTGTCATTCCCAATCTTATTTTATCTCTGTGTGCATACATTTGTTATCTCTTCTCCTAGATTGCAATTCCTTTGAGGGCAGGGTCCATGTAGTTCTTCACATCTGCTGTAGTTCTTGCACACGGCAGGCATTCGGTCACTATTTACATGAATGAATGCATATACTTACAAGCCAAAATATTTTATTTCTTTAAATAGAAAGCTTCTCTAAATCATTTTACTTTTTAAGTACATAAAATCATTGCATCTAAAGCCCCATCTAACATTCAAGAAAAATTAGCAGTTTTAATCATGACAAAAACACGTATAATTGAATAGAAATTAGAATCCCCTTGATAGCCCTATGGGGAAAAAAGCAACCCAAGCTTCACAGCAGCTGGAGAGTAACCAACTAGGATCCAAATATTCTTGCCTTTAGAGGGGCCATGACTCAGAAATGTATCTGTAATTCTTAAAAAACACACTTCCATTTAATTGGTGTTTAAGAGTTGACTGTCCCTGAAGACTGTCTGATTTTCAGGTGTCCTAATGAGATGAGTGATTTGAGAATAAAAGGCAGCATATTTAATGCCATGAATGTAACAGCAATCCCTCCTGCCTAAATTCAGAGACATGTTTATAGGCAGTTTTCAGTAATATATCTATGTTATATTTAGGACGGATCCTTACAAACTGATTACCTCATTAAAAATATCATATAGTCACTCCAAAGTTGTTTTTCAATCCCTGCTGAATGCCCAGAACCACACTATATGCTGTGAGCACAGGAGAAATTAGATGGTTCAACTCCTTCCTTCAAGCTTATATTTATACATGTATCAATTCAATATGTAAGTGTGTTCACATATATATATATATAAATGGAAATCTATAGATAAAAATGGATGCTCCTAGCACTGTTTACAATAGCCAGGACATAGAAGCAACCTAGATGTCCATCAGCAGACAAATGGATAAGAAAGCTGTGGTACATATACACAATGGAATATTAAAAGCTATTAAAAAGAATGCATTTGAATCAGTTCTAATGAGGTGGATGAAACTGGAGCCTATTATACAGAGTGATGTAAGTCAGAAAGAAAAACACCAATACAGTATATTAATGCATATATATGGAATTTAGAAAGATGGTAATGATGACCCTATATGCGAGACAGCAAAAGAGACACAGATGTAAAGAACAGACTTTTGGACTCTGTGGGAGAAGGCGAGGGTGGGGTGATTTGAGAGAATGGCATTGAAACATGTATATTACCATATGTGAAACAGACCATCAGTCCAGGTTTGATGCATGAGACAGGGCGCTCAGGGCTGGTGCACTGGGATGACCCTGAGGGTGGGATGGGGAGGGAGGTGGGAGGGGGGTTCAGGATGGGGAACACACATACTCCCATGGCTGATTCATGCGAATGTATGGCAAAACCCACTACAATGTTGTAAAGTAATTAGCCTCCAATTAACATAAATTAATTTTTTAAAAAAGACGCTCCTGTAATGTTTGTATGTACACATGACATATTACAAAGCAACAGCCAAACAAGTGACTAAAAAAACACAAAACAATACTTGCACCACTAGCTTAAGTATCTTTACCCCTCCTCCCCTCCCCCCCTCCTCCCCTCTTCCTAGGTAGGTATCCTTGCCCCTGTGCTCAGCATCTCATTCTCAGACTGTCTGGTTACTTGTTCGTTTCCACCAGAGCAGACTAAGGTTCTCAGGAGGAGAGCCTGCATCTTAGCATTTCTCTAGTACGGATGAGGGAGTCGCAGTAAACGCTTCGTGAAAGTAAAGGGAAAGAGTAAGGCAGAGAAGCCATCCCCCACAGAGCAGGCGGAGACACTCGTGGGCCCCATCGCCCCTCCTTCAGTCTGCAGTGGTTTACAGCTATCCTGGGGAGAGCAAGCACTGCCCAAAGAGCTAGCACAGGGAATTCCCTCCCCATTTTGAAAAATACTGGAGTACATCAAGACACCCCCCTGAAACCTAGTCAGTGATAAATAGAAAACAGCAAGACCCACCGAAATGGCTTTTCTCCTGTATGGGTTCGAATGTGCTTCCTCAGATCACTGAGTGTGGTGAAGTACTTGCTGCAGCCTTCAGATTCACAGTTAAACGTCTTCCCTGTGTGAAGCCTCTGATGTGCTTTCAGCCTGCAAGATACCCCAGAGAAATCCCCTTTGTCATGATGCACGACAGAGCTTTCCCACATCAGCTTAATGGGCATCAAGGTCAAGTACATGAGAATTCTACAGTCATAATACACTAATATCAACATTTTGTACTCAAAGAGAAATTCAAAGAATTATACAGCAGAGTGGGGTGAGTGTGACCCTGGAGCCAGGCTGCCTGGAACTCAAATTCTGGTCTCCTCGACCAAAAGGGGATCTCGACCCAGTTACAAGACCTCTCTGCTTCCATTCCCTTCGCAGCGCACAGGACACTGCCTGCCACGCAGTGAGTGCTTTTTAGGTACGTATGCTCAGCTGTGTCCACCTCTTCGCGATCCTATGGACTAGAGCCCACCAGTGTTAGCTATCACTGTGTTTGCTATGTGATAGCCAATGCTAAAGACTAATGTAAGTCTCCTGATATAAACGGTAGAAAAGAGAAATGGCTGATGAGCAGACCACTCCCCACTTCTTGAGGGAAGAAAAAAGTTAATCTTCAAGCTGAGGCTGGGAAGGAAATCAAAGAATCCTTAATACCAAGCTCCTGAGCCAACAGGAGATATTATTCCATACCAACTACTAAAATCCTCAGGCCGGGATGTCATTCTGGGAGATACAGATCCAGACACAAAGCTTTTCTGACTGTAACCGATCCAGGATGTGTCCATGTTTAAGTAACAACTCCTCTGAGGAACTGTCGGCAGCTGAGCGCAGCTGCCCTCTTTCAAGCCCCGCATGTGAGCGTCTGCCCGGTATAGGGGGAGCGCCGTGGGCGCGGCAGAGCCGGGCTCGGGGGCTGGGTGCTGACCTGTAGAGCGTGTTGAACGCCTTCTCACAGCCCTGCACGTCGCACTCGAACGGCTTCTCCTTGGTGTGCACCCGCACGTGGATCCTGAGGCTGTAGGAGGTGAGGAAGGCCTTGCCGCAGCCCTCCTGGTTGCAGACGAAGGTGTACTCCCCTCGGTGGGTCTTCTGGTGGGTGCGCAGGTTGCCCGCCGTGCTGTAGGTGCGGGGACAGCCCTCAAAGGTGCACTGGTACCGCTTTACCTGGCAGATGGAGGACACCTCGTCAGTGGCACAACAGAGCTGCCCAGCGCCTAACTCCCCCAGAGCTTGGCTCTCGGGAGAGACAGGTGAGATACACAGGCTTCTGTCGTCGACACAGAAAGCACCTCTAACACAAGGGGGAAATCTTCCCGCTGAGCAGATTACACCAGGGCAACAAATGATGAGAGCGATGGACGAGAGACAAGGCAGAGGCAGTTCAATACTCTACGTGAATATAAGACTGGTGTCCACTCAACACCCACGCCCTAAAGCGGGCACATACTACTACACTCACCCCTGCTCACATACGACTCTAAGGCTCGACTCAACATCCTGTCCTCTGGGCCTGTAACCTGATGAGAACCAACCAACATAAAACTGAGTTTAAAACATTCTGAAATTTATATACTCAGTCACAGGTGTACTAGTTCAGTTATATACCAGCACAGTCTCTTCTGTAACTTCAGATCTACAAAATGAAAAACGTGTATCACAGATTTCTGGGAATATCTGGTAGTACGGCGCTTCTCAAACTGCTCCTCCTGGTCCCCTTCCCTCACCACTCTTCCTGGAAAGCATGCCATCTGCAGGAGCCTCCACTTCCTGCAGTGCCTGTTGGAACCACTCAGCAAGCTGCCTTCACCGGACAAAACCATGCCCTTGAGCTTGCTGGTGCTCAAACTCTTTCCTCCTTCCCAATTTTCCTTTAGTATTGGAAAAAAATTTCTCACCGATGCCCTCTCCTTCTGAAAACGTGTCCTACACCACAAAGCAACTCCGTGGGGCTCTTTGTCTTCTTCCCTGAGTCACTCACTCCTTTTCTTTAACTTCCACATACAGGTTCAGCCCAAAGCTTCCCTCTCATCTTCCGAACCTTCCCCATCTCTCTCCTGGGAAAGGGGAAGCAATACAGCCTTGGCTGGAGAAAAATGACTACCGGCGCTTAGGTTCAGGACTTTGGGCAGGTCTTTCCACGTCTCGGAACTAAAGGTTCTTTATTTCTACACAGCAGAACTGAAATGTCCTGCTGTCTCATGGTGCTTGTGAGTAGAACAAAATGAGACAAAGCCTCTGTGAAAAGACTCTGTCAATGTCCTGATGCTATACATATCAAGGCCCTGCTGCTGCTGCTGCTGCTAAGTCGCTTCAGTCGTGTCCGACTCTGTGTGACCCCATAGACGGCAGCCCACCAGGCTCCCCCGTCCCTGGGATTCTCCAGGCAAGAACACTGGAGTGGGTTGCCATTTCCTTCCCCAATGGGTGAAAGTGAAAAGAGAAAGAGTTCTGCCTAGTCTTCAGCTTTAGCAGACACCTTCCCCCTTTACTCCTCATTGCTCTCCACGCTTCAGTCTGCTCTCGCCACACTACTGGTATCCATCTGACAGTTACTGAGCTCCTATACCCCAGGCAACAAGCTAGACACCACAGAGAAAAGGTGAACAAGGCAAAAAGCTCTCCTTTTACGGAGCATCATTTTAAGGAGGCACATGTGCACGAATGATTATAGACTGTGCTGAGCCGGGCAATGCACACACCCGCGGTGCCTGGGAAGCATACAAAGAGGGAAACCTAATCCTTCTCGGAAAGACTGGACTCAGTGAAGGCTTGGAGACTGAGCCATTCCGTCTGAACTGAGGATGTGTTTTTGTTTGCCTATTGGTCTATTTTTTAGGGATTAACTGAAAGAGCGTTCCTTAGACAAACTGGAGGAGATGGGCATTCCAGAAAGAGGTAACGCCTTGAGAACTACATGCAGAGATGAATGAGAACACTGGTCCAAGAGACCACAACCACACCTCGGTAGGTGAGAGGCTGGAAACAGAATCTAGAAAAATGAGTGAACCCTCCTCAGTTAAGCTGGGAAGTAGAGGAAGAGGACAACAGGGAGCCAAGATATCTTGGTTTTAGCCAAGATAGCAACACAACCAGATGAGGGGTTTAAAAGAGATCATTCTGGAAGCCTATGGAAGATAGACTGGAAGGGTAAGCGAACAGAAGAAGAGGTAGCAGAGGAGAAGAGAAGGGGGACAACTGTCCAAGACAGAGGTGAGAAGAATCCAAACTAGGGAAGTGACAGGGCTTCCCTGGCAGTCCAGGGGTTAAGACTCTGTGCTCCCAATTATAGGGGGCATGGGTTCAATCCCCGGTCAGGGAACTAAGATCCTGCATGCCACACAGCATAAGTAAATAAACTGACAGTGGACATTATGAGAGATGAATTCAGGAGAAAATAAAAGGGGGGAAATGAGTGGCTCTAGTGACAACAGTGTGCTGAGGTGTGGTAGCAATGGGGAATGGCAAAGTCAAGACCAACTCCCAAGATTAGGGCCTGCATGACAAAACAGATGGTCACACACCAATTTTGGACTGGACAGAGGGTGGGGAGAGGTGATAAGTTGGGTTTGAGGTACTTCCAGGTAGCAATGTCTAGCAGGCACACATATAGGCTGGAAGCTAAAAAATACAGTCTAGTGCAGAAGTTTCTGGTACACAGATAACAGCTGCCTTTACTATATGCTAAAGTAGGCTGGTTCAAGGCCCAACCCTGCTACTTACTGTGTAACTTTGGGAAAATTACTTAAGCTAAGTCTCCAGCTCCTGTTTACAACATGGAGGAAAGAAAAATCAATCTTTTTAGGGTTGTTATAAAGATTAGGGATAATTCGTGTAAAGTATTTCAACACAGGGACTGGCATATGGTAGATGCTCAATAAAATCTTGGCCACGAGGCCAAAGGACAGGCTCCTGAACGTCACCAACGTTTAGGGAACTGGTAAAAAGAAGAGACGCCACTGCTGGGTGAATGGGTGGCAGGGCTGCGGAACTGGGGAGAGAATGCAAAGGAGATGGGCGCCACAGAAGCCAAGAGATAAAGGGTCTTGAGGAAAGAGAATGGTCAGGATGTTTTCAGAGAGAACAAGGAAGACAGGAAGGACTAGGGAAAGTATAGGATCCAGCAGCTAGGAATTCACCAAGGACTCAGCAAGACTAGTTTTAATGGACTGATGAAGCCGAAGTCTGGCTTAAGGTGAATCATGAGAGGCAGGGATAGAGACTGGAGGTCCAGACTGGCAGAAGCGGACTTCTGAGTTGATGAAATCTTGTTTGTTAGAAGTAAGATAGGTTTTGAGCATATTTGGGAGGAAAAAGGTCCTGGATGAAAGCAGCTGAGGATCTGGGAGGAACATAAAGATGACAAGGATATTTAAAAGCCCGGGTGGAGGGAAAGGCCTGAGGTAGGGAGAAGGACACCCAGTTTCAGAGAGGGAGGATCTGATATTAGGGCGCGGTGACTCAAGGGCCTTTTGGGCCACGTGGTCCCTCTTACAGCTACTCAACTCCACTGCTGTATGTACATGGACGTAACCATTTCTTGTTGTTTAGACACTAAGTTGTGTCTGACTCTTCTGCAACCCCGTGGACTGTGGCCTGCCAGGCTCCTCTGTCCATGGGATTCTCTAGGCAAGAATACTGGAGTGGGCTGTCATTTCCTTTTCCAGGGGATCTTCCCAACCCAGGGTTTAGGCAGACTCTTTACCACTGAGCCATCTGGGGAGCACCGAAAGTAACCACAGACAGTACATAAATGGACAAGCAAGGCTGTGCTCCAAATAAACTTTATTTATGGACAATGAAATCTGAATTTTATCATTTTCATATATCATGAAATACTGTTCTTTAGATTAAAAATGATTTTTAACTGTGAAAACCATTCTACACAAACAGGCATCTGTTTGCCAAACCCTGAAAACCTGTGGGGGTGGGGAGGGAGGGGGCCGGAGTCCTCCCATCTCCCCTGGGCTCCAGGTCCTTCTCTCAAAAGCCCAATCCCTAGTAGGATTTTGCACAGGATTTTAAGTTCCCCAGACAAGGGTTCTCCTGCTCATTCACCTCTTTCCCTTCCCTAGGCCACACCGGAGGTGATCCATAAATACCCGCTGAATGGAACTATTGACTAGGCATTCTCATGTCTCAGGGCCTAGTTTTAAAGCCAATCGCCACCAGATTTATTCTAAACCAGTGCACACACGTGCCATTTCCCTGCTCAAATGATACAGCCCCAATTCCCTAGCCTTGTGTTCAAACTCCTTCAAGGCGCTCTTCAGGCCAGCAGCAGAGAACTGTCAAGGCCCAAGGCCCACAGAGGACAGCGCCTCTTCCCTAACTGCAGCACTGGAGTCCCATCTGCCTGCCTTTGGACTCTCTGTTCTCTTACTGGAAACGTCCAGCTCCTTTCTTCTCTGCTTTTCCCAATCTCTTCCACTCAAGCTTCACCACCTCCAAGGCCCTCCACTACCATTCCATACCTACGTGACAGTGCCCGTCTCTGAATTCCAATAGTATTTAACTATACCACTCACTTGACACTTAGCTTACGCAGCTAATTATCCTCTCATGCACACGTCCTGATTTCTCAAGACGGAAAACCTCTCTGGTACTTCGAGATAGAGATTTCAAAATGATCCCTGACCTGGGAGGAGAACCATGACTGTGAGTGCTCCACTTAAGGAGTCTGCGAGTCTCAGGCATAGAGCTCATGACACGGTGAATGGCGAGCAGAATTTCGTTTTTAAGATGCTACAGCAGTTGGTATCTTCCTAAGTAACAAGTGAAATTAACCACCCATTCCTGTCTCTCTGCCCTGCCAACCGCTCCTCTCATCTAGGGTTTCTTACTTGGCCAATTAAAGCTTCCATTGTGTTCCTTCCTCAGGAACTTGTTCCCTGACCCATTCCTACCCCCTCCCCGAATGAGAAGAGGTATCCTTATTCAGGGGCTTCCCAGTGGGCTCAGCGGTAAAGAATCTGCCTTCCAAGCAGGAGACGCAAGTTCGATCCTTGGGTTGGGAAGATCCCTCAGAGAAGGAAATAGCAACCCACTCCAGTACTCTTGCCTGGGAAATCCCATGAACAGAGGAGGCTGGTGGGCGACAGTCCATGGGGTCACAAGAGTTGAACTCGACTTAGAGACTAAACAACAATTGTTATTACAGGTTTTCATGGCATCCTGGGCTTCCCTGGTGGCTCAGACGGTAAAGAATCCGCCTGCAGTGCGGGAGACCTGGGTTCAATCCCAGGGTTGGGAAGATCCCCTGGAAGAGGGCAGGGCACAGCCACCCACTCCAGCATTCTTGCCTGGAGAATCTCCATGGACAGAGGAGCCTGGTGGACTACCGTCCATGGAGTTGCAAAGAGTCAGACACGACTGCGCGCCTAGGCACAGCACATGGCGTCCTGTATGTCTTTAAAGTACAGAATACCAGTAAGATTGAATAATTACATAATTAGATAATTTACATAATTATCTATGTAGATGCTAGCTAGGCACAGCAGTAGCTGGAGAACAGAAAGCACCAAGTAGATACCTGTCAAGTTAAACAATGAACCGCTACTCTGCAGCGCGACTGCAGCAGGCTCCAGGAGAGCAAGGGCCACATCCGGCTCGACCAGTTCACTGCCACAGCCTCAGGCACCGGCCTCTGGAGAAGGGGCTGAGACTTGCTGAGTGAACGGACAGATGACTAAACAAACGAAACTAAACCAACAGGACTCCCTGTTGAGGAAAGTAGGGGCAAGGGCTCTAAGTGACAGAGGGACAGTTTCAAGGAGGAGGGCCAACCAGGTCAAACATGGCAGAGGTGACTGAGGAAGCGTTTCTTAAGACTCAGCTCACAAGGTCAGAACTCGGCCAGCAAGACTAGTGTCACTGGGAGGGTGAGAGCAGAAGCCAGGACCTACCAGGCTGAGAAGCTGGGAAAAGGGAGGACATGGAGATACTGAATAAAACTACTCTTACACAAAACAGCAGAGGGGAGAGGACACAACCTGAGCAAGGTGTGTGGATTTAGCGGTGGGACACACGGCTGTCAAAGCAAGTGCTCCCCAATACTACAATGAATACATGTGTGACCTCACCCTGTCTGGAAGAAGGCAGGAGACGCAAGTGCCAATACTGTCTTTCAGAATCGTTTTTAAACAGCATCAAATATCAGAAGAAGGGAAAACAAACCACCACAAACTGGATCCGAGCAGGAAGTTGCAAAAAACCTCCTTACTCAGCAGAGGTATTGCAACATTTGGTACATTTAAATACAATTAAAGTTTATCACGCATGTACGCATTCAAAAAAAGTTCTGTTCCAGGGATTATATTGTCCCAGGAGATAGGAATACAGAAAAAATGGCTCCTGCTCTCTAGAAGCTCAAAGTCGAGAAGAGATCCAAACAGACAAGAACAATAGGGTATGAGGAAATGTACAGATGCTAGAATATAGGGAAATACAGAGAGAAAGACTAAGAAAAACTCAGGAGGCAGGAGGAGAAGGGGGCAACAGAGGATGAGGTGGCTGGATGGCATCACCAACTAGATGGACATGAATTTGAACAAGCTCCGGGAGTTGGTGATGGACAGAGAAGCCTGGCGTGCTGCAGTCCATGGGGTCGCCAAGAGTCAGACACGACTGAGCGACTGAACTGACCGAAGAAAAACTCAAGCTTGGGGATGACTAAGAACAACTTCTCAAAGGAGGTGATGCCCAACCTGAATTTAAAGAACTTGAGGGACACATAATTAATTGGCCTGTTGAAATTAACCAGAGTAGGGGACTTCCCTGGTGGTGCAGTGGATAAGAATCTGCCTGCCAGTGCAGGGGACACAGGTTCGATCGCTGCTGGTCTGGGAAGGTTCCACATTCGGCAGAGCAACTAAGCCCGAGCGTCTAGAGTCCGTGCTTCACAAGAGGAGCCGCTGCAGTGAGAAGCCTGGGCACCGCAACTAAAGAGGAGCCCCCACTCTCCGAAACTAGAGAAAAGCCCACGTACAGCAAAGACGACCCAGTGCAGCCAAAAATAAACAAATAATTTTTTAAAGTAAAAAAAATTTTTTTTTAAGAAATTAACTGGAGTACCTATAATATGAACACGTCACCAAAGATTCCATCAGAAAATATGTTTCTCCAAAAGAGCTTAAGTGCTACATCACTTACACAGCTGCTGATTAGGGAGCTAGGGAGCTCAGATACAGCACAGGCTGGGATCACTGAGGATGGGGTCTAATGTTTCATAAAGGGCAGGAGGCATAAAAGTTTTCAGATGTTGATTTATAAAGTGTCCTGAGTAGTTCTAGAATAGAGAAATAATTAACAAAGGTGACTGCCCTTGTAAGTTAATAGAAGCAGAGAAGGAAAGGTGAAATGAGATAAGCAAAAATAAGAAAATTAAACACTGGAATTCTAGGAGACAACAGCTTCAAAAGAAATGCAGAAGTGGGACTTCCCTAGTGTCTAGCGGTTAAGATGCCACTTCAGGGGGCACAGGTTCAATCCCTCGTCAGGGAACTAAGCTCCCCATGTGGTGCACGGGAGGGGGGAAAAAATCAAGAAGAGAAAAAAAGCTGAGTTTCTGCTGGAGGAAAAAGAAATGAGGCCAGCAGAATTAGATCCCACACACACTAACAGTGCCATTGTCAGTAAGGAAAGGGAGTCTCTGATTCTGAACACCGAGCATCTGAACATACTTATAAATCAATGCTCAGCCTGGCTCTGCCCCTTCCTTCCCATCCCTCTCCCCAGCACCAACTCTCTCCCCACACTGTCAGTGATCTCTCTCCCACTTCATCATATGCAACCAAAGAGCTCGGAGGAGAAATGGAAGAGCTCTGCACTGCCTACCACAGAGCTGAATTCACACACTGTCTCCACACCTCAACCCTGTTCCTTTAGGGAACCAGAGCCACCCTGCTGCTCTTCACGTCTCAGCCCTTCTCATAGCTAATGGGCTTCAGTGTACGATTCTTGCCTCAGATTATTACGAAAATACAAAACTATCAGAATCCTGAACACAGTGCCTGGTACATAGCAGGCACTCAAAAGATGCCAGCCACCTAACCCTCTTGCCACTGCCAGCAAAACAGGAGTCCTCATTCTTTAGCTGTAAGAGCCCTCAGCTTATGAAATAAGTAAGTCATGGGGATGTAGTGCACAGCATGGTAACTACAGTTAATAGATATGTATTGTCTATCTGAAAGTTGCTGACAGGGTAGATTTTAAAAGTTCTCATCACGAGAAAAAAAATGGTTAACTAGACTTATTATGGTGATCATTTTGTAATATATGCAAATACGGAATCATTATGTTGCATGTCAATTTTATCTCAATTGTAAAACGTTAAAAACAATATTTAAAAAGAGTCCCAGCTTTGCCTGGTACCCCAATTGCTCACCACGGAAGGAAGTTTTGGGGGCCTGCCCTCAGGAAGCCCAAGAAGTCCAAGGGAGGAGGGTGAGTGTCTGGAAGGTTACCTGTGGCAAGGGCTGTACCCAGAGCCCCTGCAGAGGGACTACGAACATGTTCTCCTTGTATAACATGGTTCTAAACGGTGGGTCACGTTCCACAACCGTATTAATAAGACAGTTCAGCAAGTCAAGGGTGACTGGGCTCCAGGGTACCTAAACACACAATCTATAACCCTGTTTCAGGAGAAAACACTTCCCAAAGAGTTCCAAACAAAGACAGTTCAACCTTTTCTTTAACAGGAGGATATGCCCTTCCATACCTCCTTCAAGACCATGTAGGGGACTTCCCTGGTGGTACAATGAACAAGATTCCACTCGCAGATGTAGGGGACACAGGTTCAATCCCTGGTCCGGGGAGGTCCCACATGCCGCTGAGCAACCGAGCCCGTGTGCCAAAACCACTAAGGTCACACGCTACAGCCTGGGAACCGCAACGGCTCAAGCCTGCACGCCCTAGAGCCCACGCTCCACAAGAAGAGAAGGTCCCACAAGGACAAGCCGTGCACTGCAACAAAGAGGAGCCCTCTCAACTCCAAAACCAGAGAAAGCCTGAGCGCAGCAACAAAGAGGAGTGCTGCCAGAAGTAAATTTAAAAAAAAGAAACAAGAAAGAACCACGTGGGCCTTCAAGGAAGAGAGGACATTCACCAAACAGGCACCAGGCACGATCCTGAACGTTTTATGCATCCCCTGTTGTGCATATATAAATGAATAAATCTTATTTCACCTTCACAAAAAGTGACAGGATATTTTTATTTCAGTTTTAAAAAAGAAGAAATGGAGCAGCTTGCCCAAGGCCACTCAGTATATACCAGAACAAAGATGGAACCTAGGTCTAACTTATCCCTGTGCACATCACAGAGGAAACAATTTTAAGAATAAGCTAGATTTAAATAAGAGAAAAACATGAACATTCAGATTCTTTCTCCAATGTCCTACATCGAAATATTAGCAATACTCAACAGGTACAGCCTACATACAATGTAAATCTGAGAACTGTTATTCCTGCAGCATTATGCTGGAAAACCAGTTGGAATGTAAAGTCACCCTGGTCTCTCTTCCAAGCCAGTGGGCCTCAGTGATGGCTGAAAAGAAGTATGTGACACGCATGCTGGCATGCGGGAGATAGCGCTCAACTGGCTTCATCTGCTGGCAAGGGAAAATGCTTCCAACCCTGGTTCCCTACCGAACCCTGCGCCTTCGGCCTCAGCGGTCTTCCTTCTGGACTCCCCAGAGTCCCTCAGGGCAGGGATTATTTCTTTGTCCTTCCTGATATCTGACAAACGCTGGTGATACTCAATAAGTAAAAGCTTGTGGAAAGAATGAACAGATCCTCAACACTAGCATTTCAAGCAGAAACTGTCTCTGTCCTAGTTCTGCAGGGCAATTCTGTGAGAGTTTACAAGGGAACCTGTAAAGGAAGATAATCACGGTGTGCAAAGACTGAAAGTGGGCGGATCCCCTCTGCAGAGTCAGCAACAACCTGGTTTGTCTGAGAGGATCCTCACACTGCCTTAGGGATTGATAATGAGCAATGAGATTGGAACTGGGTCCCCAAGGTAAAGGGCACGTTGCAAAAAGGCTTTGAAACACTAGAGTCAAATTTTCCCCCTTATTCTATATCTTAAAATTTGTCACACTAAAAAAAAAAAAAATCCCTTGGAATGTCACTGACCAACATAGCAAGCAACCCAATTCATTAAGCATCCCTGTAGCTGTGCTTCTCAGCAGAAAAATATTTTCTCCCAATCAATGCTCTGGGACACTCGGGTGCATCATAAAGAGCATATTTAGTATGTGACTCCTGGGTTTCTTCACCCTTCTTGGCCGACCATGCAGCAGAGAAGTGCAAGGTCAGTTCGGGGGTGCGGGGAGACACATTCACTGATGTGGTTCAGAGGAAGTAACCCGATAGTCTTGAAATGGTCTTGGGAAGGGCACAGATGCAAAAAAGTTTAGGAAACCAGTGACTGCATGAACTGACGAAAGGAAACATAGCTGCTTAGAAACCTGGAGTAAAAAGGTATTAAAGGAGCAATTCTTAAGAATGCTGACCCTGAGAATGATAGGTTCTCATTCTGACAGGTCAGAGTGACAATGTCTTGATTTGAGAGCTTCTAAATCATTGACTTGATTAACTTAAGTCTTAGCAAACTCTGGGAGATAGGGAAGGACAGGGAAGCCTGGTGCACTGCCATCCATGGGGTCGCAAAGAGTTGGACACAACTTAGCAACTAAACAACAATACCAAGTCAACAGGCAGACAGCAGTCAAGTAGCAAGTACAAGAATAAGACAGGTGCACTTTGGATGGGAATGACCAGTGGCCCTGTGGGAAAAGGTAGGATCTGTAGCAAGGTTCTGGCTGGTTTATTTTTGCACAAAACAAGCACAAGGGAGAAAAAAATGAAGTAATAGGTAAGCCAACCACACACTACAGCAAATAATGGAACAATCTAAGGTAAACAGGAAAATCAAGCCAGAATCTGACTCAGAAAATAAGCTGCTTAGGAAGCCAAGACGACTAGCTATCAAATGATTTCATTTCTTAAGAATAACACCTGGGCATAGAGATACAGAAAAAGACCACAGTTTTTTGTCGGTTTTCTTTTTTTTAAAGGTGGAGGTGGGGAGAATGTAAAGAAATCATGAAGAGTGTTATCAGACAGTCATAAACACTGGCCTCTTCATACCAATTAAATGGATTTAAATGCCAAGAAATAAAATAACATCGCCGTTACAACAAAAGCTACAGTTATGATGGCGCTCCAGGAAGGCGAGTCTACTGAATGTCTGGTCATTTAGCACAATTTTCAAAGACTGAAAGCCACTGGGGCTTCTCCCTCAACCTCCAGACAACCCCACACCTAATGATTTCAATGAGTTTCTAGAACCTTCCATGTAGGTCTCATGGATAGAATGGGAAAACATGGTGGGAGGAAAAGAAAGCACAATGGGTTAAATCCATGGTGGACTGAACAAGGTACTTGTCTTATTCAACATGATTATCAAGGATCAAAAGACATGAATGGTAAACCAGGCTTGCAAGTAGGACGGAGTGACAGCTCATATCACTGGTTGCATAATCCTCCCTTCCCCACCATCTCCTCCTTTGCTGCCTAGATCAGCGTTTCCCAAAACGTGTTCCACAGAACACTGACCATGGAAATAAGACCTGAAAAAATGGTTTCCCAAGTTCAAAATATTTGGAGAATTCTGCATTTCCTTCCTTCTTGGGTATTATCAAAAGCTCTTGAGAAATCCCATATTAATAAACAAATCTCTGTCTTGATTTAACTTAAATGTTTCCCAAACATCTGCTCTTGAAAAACTCTCACATAGTAATCATTAACTGAGGATGGCCCAAAGTTTAAGCCCTAAGCCATGTTCAGATTTCCTCTGCTAAAAAAATGATCCAATCCTGTTACTTACTACTGCCTCATCACTTTTCTTCCTCCAACTACCTTATTTAAAAAAGAGAGAGAGAGAGAAACCTTGATGCTTCCTGCCTCCTGTTTCCTCACCACCCACTCATTTCTCCATCATCTGAAATCTGGCCTCAACCTCCAGTGAACGTCTTCCCAACAGGTGATCAACTGCACAAGCAGCTGAGCTAATGGCTCAGCCCCTCGATCCCTCTTCAGGATCACAAAAGAATATTCATATTTCTTAAATCCCTCTTCCCTCAGCTTCCACAACGTCGTGTTCCACCCATCTCTGGGACTATGTGATCTCTGGTTCCTCTTTCTCTTTCTAACCCTTAAATTCTCAGAACAAGTCTTATTTCCTCGCCCTTAGGTTATTTGCCCACAGTTTGAATGACTGCACTTTCATGGATCCACAATTCTCATCCCAAACCCCTTCCTTGACTTCAGATCCGCATTTCCAAACAGCTTCTCAACTTGTTCACTTTATTTTTCTCCAAGGACTATACATTCAATATACTCCAACCAGTTCACCAGTTTCCCCACCAAATATTCTCCTCTTCCTCTCGATTCCTGTTAATGGAATCGCCATTCTTGGAGGGCAAGCGGGACAGGAGAGTCAGCTGCTTTCTCCCCAGCCTGCATAGAGCACTCTGAAGAGGCCTCAAAGTACCTATCACAGTGGACGTGAACTACTTAACTCACTACTGAGATCTGAAGCTCCGTGAGTCATCTGTGTGGCCTCTGTGCTGAGAGAGAGAAGACACTCAACACGCTTAGAAAAACAGATAAATCCTTTGAATCAAACTCAATTTACCACTCATTCTCCAAACTTTAATAATAAACCACATTCTCTTATACGTCAACAAAAGCTCTGGATTCTTTCCACGTTAACCTTCATCAGACTCAAAGGAAACCCCAAACCTAACCTGAAACCATCTTCTAGCCAGGCAATCAAGCTGCCACGGCTACCAGAGCAACACTTCTGAAATGCTGCTCTAACCACATCACTCCTTGGCTCAGATGCCTTCAGTGTACTTCCAGAACGCAGCCCAGGCCCGCTGCATGCTATCACTGCCTTCCACGTCTGGGTGTCTGCTATCTTTTCATCCTTCTCTTCTACAGCGTCCCGTGTTCTAGTCTAGGGGCAGTCCAGGAAACCCAACGCCTGTTTTCTCCTGTAAGGAAAATTTTACTGGAATACAGCTAATTGACATTTAGGGCCAGACAATTAATTATTTGTTGGTAGGGGGCTCTCCTGTGTACTAGAATGTTTAACAGGATCTTTGGACTCTACCCAATAGGTTCCAGTAACATTTCCCCAAGGTGACAACCAAAAATGTCCTCAGACATTGCTAAATGTCTCCTGGGGGACAAAACCATCCCCAGCTAAGAAACAACAGTCTAGAGATTTTCAAGTGTCAGCTAACAGTAAGATGTCATTGATAATAAAATATAGACCATATAGTAATTGTAGTACAGTGTCCAGATGAAGAGATAAGAGTTGCATGGTATTCGGTGCCAGCTGACTCACACTTCTGAGACTGTTCAATTACAAATTTTAAGGACTCTGGAAAATTGGAACTTATACAATCAAAAGTGACCAGGATGCTGAGAAACTAGGGGAAGGTGTCATAAGAGGGACACGAAAGTCAGCGGAGAAGGTGTAGAGAAACCCATGATCTTTAACTACCTTGATGGATGCCCTCTGTGGGAGGACGGTTTAGCTCACTGCTCAGAAAAAAAGATCTAGAACCAGCGGCAGCAGCTGCAGGAAGGCAGATTCTTGGCTTCATGTAAGCCAAAGCTTTCTAACAATCAGAGCTGGCCAACAAACTCTGCATTAAGCTCAACTGTGGAACAGGGTGCTCTCATCACCCTGGAGGTATTCAAGCAGAGACCAGAGGAACTGCTGCAGAGAGACTTCTGCATGAGGTGGGAGGTACGACACGATGGTCTCACTAGGTCTCCCTTCCAGCTCTGAGATTCTAAGCCTAGCAAAGGAAAACCATATGCCACGAATCAAACTCTCCAGTTTCAAGACCTGAATTACAGTAAAAGAGAAAAACATTTTGCGAAATGATTTACCCAACGGCTGTTTAGCAACATCTGACGGTTAGTCCCTGGCATTGTGACTACAGGGATCTACGAGCTGACCTGCAGTTCGTTCCTGGAAAATGTATATCACTACCTTTAAACCGCATCTTTTACTCTGCTAATTATCACCACTTTGTATCACGCTTCACAGTTTTCAAAGCATTGTAATAATGAGTTACCTTATGCGCACTAGCTAAATATGAGCATGAAAACTTTTAGATAAACTGCCTCTTGCTCGAGTTTCTTACAAAAGAAAGCTAGCCTTTATTGTCTACTACATGTTCACTACTAAAGCATACTTCAGCAAACACTCATTTCTCCAGAACAAAGCATTTTTACACAACGAAGTTATTTCCGTATCAGAGACATGGATTTACCTCTGTGAAATGTCTATTTTATTTATGATCTAAGGAGGAAATCTGGAAAAGTAGCAATTTAGCTTTCCCACATTTCAACATAGCCATACACACTGAAAGTTTCAGAAAAGAGTCACAACAAAACATGAAGCATATACTGTTAAGGAAAGCCACTGTAGGTCCTAATTCCAGGGGCTCTGATACTCCCTGGCTGAAACTGCCATCTAGTGTGGTTTAAGAACCCTCCCCAAAGCCAAACCAGGCCCTCACCCACTGCTTTACTTACTTCTTTACGTTTTGTTTCTGGACATTCCGACTGTAGAGTGAGGGTTGCACCTTCAATATTTCTTGGCATGGGCGTGGAACCAGGGTTTATTGTTAAATGGATCTGATCTGGTGAGATAATGTGTTGCACGTAACCCTGGGACATTGCTTCATGATCTATTAGATGAAAGCCCTCTTCACCCCCTACTAGAAAAGGCAAGTGTTCTCCGCACTGTCCATCGTCATCTTCATCCTCCAAAGTGCCAGGGTCCTGCTCGATAAGAACAGTCGTCCTATCGTAAACAGTTCCAGATGAGGAAGGCACCAGTCCGTTCTTATCCACAAACCTGAGCATCTTGTCATCGGGGGTCAGCTCATCTTCCTCTACCTCAAAGTAGCTGATGCTGTCGTCTGGACTGTGGTCCCCCATGGTTCAGTTGTGCTCAGCCCAATTGTGAGAAATGGAAAGGCAGTGACCTGTCTACAAGAGAACAAAGCCAGAGTCAAAGTCATAAACCACAGGACCCAGAGACCTCACCTCCACAGCAGTCACAAGACTTTTTCCTCTCCATATAAGAGCAGGCCAGAGTAATGAAAAACATCTTCTTTGGGAATTTCAAGTTGAAAACTATCAAGTCATTTTGAAGGAAAAACAACGCCTTTTTTTAAAAAATGGAAGTAATGGGAATTCCCAGTGGTTAGGACTGCAGAGCGCCCAGGTTCAATCTGTGGTCTGAGAACTAAGATCCTAAAAGCCACTTAGTGTGGCCAAAGAAATTTTTTTAATAAATATATAAAATAAAAATTTTTAATGGAAGTAATAAGTAGCAGCTCATAAGACCTTCCAAATGTGCCTTACTGCCAAACACTGTGAAGGTGAGTCAAAATACTTTAGGGGAAACAGGGACAAACTGTTTCAGGGCTGGATTGTTATAAATCTTAAAGAAAGGAAACTCCAAATGAAACAGTGAGGCAGTAAGTTTATGGTGGAAGAAGCAGGGTTTTGAAGGTAGGGTCACCTAGCCACAAATCCTGGCTTTCCTACTTACTGCCTGGGTAACTTTCTGTGCCTTACTTTTCACTTATGTAGGGTGGGACTGGTAATTCCTGTTCTCACAAAACTGTTATGCGGAGTAAAAGACATAATATATGTTAAAACGCAATGTCTGACCACAGCAGAGGAATCAAGGGTGAATCTGTTCTCTCCATCCCAAAATAGATGTTTCAGTTTCTGGCTAGTGGCTGCTAAGTCACTTCAGTCGTGTCTGACTCTGTGCAACCCCATAGACGGCAGCCCATCAGGCTCCCCCGTCCCTGGGATTATCCAGGCAAGAACACTGGAGTAGGTTGCCATTTCCTTCTCCAATGTACAAAAGTGAAAAGTGAAAGTGAAGTCGCTCAGTCCTGTCCGACCCTCAGCGACCCCATGGACTGCAGCCTACCAGGCTTCTCCACCCATGGGATTTTCCAGAGAAGAGTACTGGAGTGGGGTGCCATTGCCTTCTCCGTTCTGGGTAGTGGAGCTGACCCCTAATCAGGTATATCTAATGAAGATCACTTTATCTATTAATCTCCTAAAACAATCTGGTGTTCACTAGAAGCTAAGTTTTATAGGGTGCTCTCTGAAATGAGGGAATGATGAGTCTTATTTTAGTCCCTAGGCATGAGGAGTTCAGGAGATGTCAGTTAATGAGAGACTTGCAGATATACCCTCTTGGAAGGATATATACTCTCTTGGGGAAAATATCAAACTTGAAGTTTTCCTGTTCTGGAATAGTGATTCTTCTTTTACCTGCAAACACACCGGTTCCACAAACGCGGGTTTGGCAGACAGACTAGAGAATTTACAAATAATTAGTACATCACTTTTAATTTTCAGTCTGGCTTTGCACTTTATCTTTCTCTTCTGCTTCGGATCAGAAAGTGAACCTTTACTCGGTAGGGCGGCTAGACACAGTGGTAGTTACCAGAGACAGGCCAGGGGATCTGATCCGGGAGGAACCGGCCCGACCCCTTGCTCTGGCTTACGCAACCCGGTGGATGCACATTTCGCTGCATCTGAGAGGAGAGATAAGAGCACCGGGGGCCCCACTGGGCTGCCCCAGCACCACAGGCGGCAACGCGGAGACCAACTGTCCGGAACAAACCAGACCAGGAGCTTTGAGGGTGGCAAACAAGAAGTACAAACGGAGCACCCTAAAGAGGAGACTGGGAAAAGGAACCTGTCTGGGATAGTCCCCCGTCAAGGGCTACACGAAAAAACCCCAAGTCAGGCTGGGGGGCTCCAGGCCAGGAGAAGAGGGGCAGGGTCCGGATCTCCATGGAAACAGGGGAGGGGGGCTGGATACTCATCCCCATGGAAACGGAGGAGGGGTGGGGTCCCTATGGTAACCGGTCTGGGGTTCCTACTGGAAAATGCTTCAGGAGGAAGCCTAAGTCCCGTGCCTCCCGGGAAGTCCCCAGCCCAGGCCGCGTCTAGTTTCGCCTTTTACCTCCGCGGCTCCCGGCAACGGCGGCGGCGGCAGCAGCCTCTCCCCTCCCCAGCGGCACCATGATTGCCCCCACCTTCCCCGAACGTCACTTCCGCTTCCGCTTTCCGGAGGAAAGAGAAGATACGGGCTCCGCCTCCCATTGAAGCTTCTGGTTGGGTTAGTCAGTGCGGGGTCTGAGCTCGAGCCTCCAATTAGCGAGCGCGAAAGGGGCGAGGCGGGGCGGGCACCGCGGAGACTTCGCTGGGCGGCGAATTCCGCCCGCGCGGTGAAGAACCTGCCTCGTATTCTGCTTGCGGGGTTCAGAGTTCCGCTCTAGAGGCACCAGAGGCGAGGAAGATGGGTCAGACCCGCTAATCACTAACCCAGAGTCGCCTCAGCGGGGCTTGCGCTGCCGTCCCCTTGGCAGCCGCAAGCACGACGGGAAGGACCACAGTTAGCCGCTGAATTCCTGCCAGGACCGCAAGGGGGAAACCTGGAAAGCTGTGGCATTCCCGCGTTTCTCCTGTAGCTCCAGCTTCCCCTCCTCACCCAACAAAGTTAGTAGGCCAGGAGGGCTCCAGAAAGGAATCCTGGACCCAAACGGCAGAGATGGAGAGTATTCCAAGCCTGGCTAGAGGGCGCCGCCACCTCTTTCCCCTCTCACAGGCTCTTTTAAGACGCCCAACTCCCTCGTCACTCGCCTGCCCAGGCCGTGTCTCCCAAGTTTTTCCCCTCCAGAAGACTGCCGGCTTCCTCCGGACACGCACCCGGGCCAGGTAACGCCACCTACTGGCCATTCCCTTTCTTTAACCGTTCATATTGTCATACAGCCTGTATCTAAATCACTACACTGCCAAGGAGTGGTGGTGTTCCAAGAAACTATTTTGAACGTGCTTTCATTCTGCTCCAGACTTAAAAATGCCTGTTAGATCTAGCTGTCAGAACTCCTTATCAGCCACAACCGTCTTCCCTATAAGCTACTTCTCTTAGAATATTCAGAGTGGGACAACTCTCAGAAATTAGATCAGGGGTCAAGGGGTTGGGCCAGGCCTGTACTAGCTCTTCCTTGAAAAATGTAAATAGTGGTTGTTATCACCAGACTACCAGGCAAATATCTGTCTGGCCCCTGACCAGCTGTCCCCAGTGCTTACGCCACAAATGTCCAGCTGCTGAGACCTGCCATCTCTAAAAAGATACAAGCAAGCAACCACTGTTAAAAATACATTTATCATTAAAATATATTACACAAGAGGGAATGCATTATATACAGTTGGGAGGATTTGTTGGCCTGGTAAACTCCACTTGTTTCACCAGAACACCCAGTTTCTTCAGCATTTTTATTTTCAAGCCACTGTATTGCCCTTGGAGGTTAAGTGGCCAGTTCCAGAGTTGTTGAGCCATATTTACGAGTGGGAAGCGGGGCAGGGTTTGCATATGTGTACACACATGTCCTTGGACAGAGCGCTGAAAGCACCTGGAGAAGCTGTGTGGCCTGTTTATCCAGCAGCTTCCATTTACATTCTTTGTATTTGCATCCTCATTCATCCTTCAGGACTCCAAAGTCTGTTCAAATATCTGATTGTGGGGAGCTCGGCTCAAGCTACAGGGAAGGCACTGTATGTCTTGGAAGCACGTTGAGCACAAGGAGTATGGCTGTTTAAACGTTAAAAAAAAAATCTGTTAAAAAACTAAAGTTGAACGCTGCATGTCAGTTTTACTGTGGTGGATTTCCCCTCAATGTCTTCACAATGTCTTCACTCTTCGCGGCAGCACTGAGTGTGATGGTCATGGTGGAGAGGGCAGTCTGTGCTCAAGAAACAGGCAGCTGCCACTCAGGCTTCCCTGTGGGCTCATATCCTCTTAGGGCAGCTCTGGAGCTGAAACAGGTGGGGCGGGTAACTGGCTGTCTCAGGCAGAATAGGAGAGGAGAGAAAGAGGCTCGGGGTGAGTGAGGAACTGGTGAACAAATTCTTGAGCCTTCTTCTTTTCTGCCATTTCAAGCTTTTGGTGACCAGCTGGGTTTCGAAGCAGCAGGCTACCAAATATGCTGGCTGCATGAAAAACAGAAAACACAGAATTCAGCAGAAGTACTACTTATTCTCGTGTTCTAAAGAGTGGGGAGCGGTGCCCCCATGGCAATAGTTTCTGCTTTAAAATAACTATCTGAGGGTAAACTTTGCCCAGAGCTTGAGGTTTTAGTTCCACTGCAGTGGACTTGGGACCTTCCTCAACCACACTTCTCGTAATGAATCAGTTTGCAGAGTGCTTTCCACACATCCTTGGCTTACCTAGAATATTATCATCCAAATGGTTTTTTGCTGAATTTTTCAGCAATTCTTGCAAAAACGCCATCAAATAGGTGAAGACATTTCTGTGGCACGCAGGAAGGGTAGTAATGACCTGAGAGAGGGAGAATTGATATTTGTCTTTTTGTTCATTCAATCATTTCTCCAGTGCCTGTTATATTCCAGGAATTGAGTATACACGATCCAGGTACATGAGAAAGACTGTGTGTAGAAAACCCTGATCATTTGTCACGGGTGCCAAAAGAGAAGCATAGATCAAGGGCTACGTGAATTTAGAGGTCAAATTTCTGACTGCATGTTCTCAAAAGTCAAAAACATCTCAGCTGGGTCTTGAATATAAGTGAAGATGCAGAGGTAAAGGACTAGAGCATTTAGGGCAAAAGAAAGTGCAGAAAAAGGCAATGTAAGGAAAACAGTGAGACAAGAAGAGAAAGCCCATTGTGAGAAGTCAGTTTTGGTAAGAGCACTACTGTTTGAAGCCTACCGTTCCCTAAGCCTGGAAGGGTTGATCAGGCTAGAATTCAAAAAGTACTCTGGCTGTCTGCATTTCAGAATTGGTAGTGAAGCTTGCACAAAATATATTTCAAAAGAGATTCTGATTCAGAGGAGGTGGGGTAAGGCTCGGGAACCTGTATCATTAGCATATTTTCTAGATTATTCTGCTCTGGCAGGTTACTTATGTGTATGACTAGGTGAGATCATAAAAAGTCCCAAATACCGGTTTAAGAAGATCCTTATTTGGTAATGGAGAGCCTTTCTGACTAACGGGGGCCTGATGAGAACTTTTGAACACCAAATCGAATGGCAGTTCGCAAAACCAGTTGGCAGAAGCAGAGCATGAATGCAGGGTCCTGACCCAAGGAAAGTGGAACTAGAATGGAAGAAAGAAGGGTGACAGAGTAAGGGGATCGTGCATGTGGGAGCTGAGAGGAGGAGGAAGGAGAAGCGGCTCTGTTCTGGGCCGAGTCAGTGGGATTATGGTAGTGCCATTAAGAGGAAGAGGGACACGAGAGGAAGAATGGGTTTGGGACGGAAAGACCTGGAGTTGAGTTTCTAAGACGCTGCATTTGGGGGATGGCAGCCA
The DNA here is from genome assembly GCF_042477335.2 of Ovis canadensis. Taxonomy (NCBI): domain Eukaryota; kingdom Metazoa; phylum Chordata; class Mammalia; order Artiodactyla; family Bovidae; genus Ovis; species Ovis canadensis. The sequence goes on from NC_091245.1 coordinate 13,327,607, forward strand.
CTTTGTTCTGTAGGCCCCATGAGAGCCAGGGTTACAACGTGAACACGGCAATGCTCCACGCTTGCGCTCACCTGTTTACTTGCTGTGAGGTTGCCGGAACACTCCAAGCAGTTGCGGTAGGCGCTGAAACAGATGACAGGCTCTGGCAGGCTCTCCAAGAAGAGCAGCAGGGCTTCGGCCACAGAATGATTGCTGGCAGCTTTGGGCCCACCGTTAAGGAACAGGTGGCGCTGCTGCCATGGGCACTGTTAGGAAAAGGCCCGGGGGCCAGCACACGCCAGAGCCGGCGTGCCCAGCCAGGTGCTCTGCTCAGCGCTCAGACGCCGGACTGACATCGTGGAGGGGCCAAGCTGTTAGCTTGGCTGCGCTCTCCTAAATTCTGGTATATTGGTTGCTTAAGGTTGTAAAGTCTTCTCTATGCAGACTTTAAATAAGTAAAACATGACAGCTGAGTTCACAATGTCTGATTTTGAGCCTTAAAATATCACCCCTTCCTTTTGCTCACTTCTCTTACTCATATGCATACACACATATACACATGGGCACACGAACATCTGAAAGGATACAGAGGTTATCAATCGTCCCAGTATCTAAACAGTCCCTGATATGATCAAATTCTGACCTCAGGCCTGGCTGCTGAAACAGATCTTCCTGAAAAAAGGAAGAGAGTCACAAAATAATTATATTCTCAGAAAGGCAGCAATGATTACCTGACCTAGAAACATAATCACCAGCAGGGTACAGAAAGGGAGAGTGTGCTGAGGCTTTCGAATCACCCCAGTAGACAATGAGAAGTAGGCTGATGTGGCTGACTCATCTCTCAGGCCTTCCCAGTCACGCTCCCAACAACAGGTCTTGAGCACAATAATATATCTGTTATGAGAATTCCCTGGAGTCCAGTGATTAGGATGCCGTGATTCCATTGCAGGGGGTGCAAATTTGATCCCTGGAGATCTGAGACCGAAGGGAAAACTTTAAAGTAGCTATGGTCCCTGCAGTGTTAAGAGGGATTAACCAGAAAAAAAAAAGAAGATATATCATTTATAAGATGGAGAAAGTTAAAAAGGTATCTCAGTGCTTTGAGAAAATGAATGAGATTATGGCAATAAAGGTATTTCCATGAGTCCTAGGATCCCGTATATTCATTTGTTTTACAAAATGACTCAATGCCCAATAACTGAACAGTAACAATATTATATGTATTGCTCAAAAGTTACACCTGAAAGGAGCTCTATAGAGAAGGTAGACTAGCACAGTCCTTAAGAAGGTGACTTCTAGAGATTCCCTGGGTTCAAATCCCGATCCTGCCCATCTGTCAGCTCTGAGACCCTGGCCAAAGTATTTCACATTTCTGAGCATCTGTTTCCTCCTTTGAGAACTACTATGAGAACTAAATGAGGTTGTGCTGAAAAACACTTAGAGTTTGGGACACTGTAATACTCAATAAATCTGAGGGGAAAAGCAGAGAGCACTATGCTAAGATCAGAGTTTCTATGGGTCTCCCTGGGCCCCAGACAAACCAGTCAGTGAAACTAACCAATCTGATGGCAGGAAGCTTGTCCAACCCACTTTGGAAATCAGGCTTCCTGACTCACGGCCTGAGGGTTCCACGGGTCCCCCTGCCCATCTGGCTTGTCAACAAGTGAGCCCCTCCCATTCCTAGAAGCTGGCAAGAGTTCCTGCAAAGGAGAGCTGGCTGACATGCTGAGAAGGTTTCAGATGCCTTTCTACCTGGGGGACCCCAGAGGCCCGGGGAGGGAGTATGCTCTGCCGGGAAGGCCCTCCCAGGCTGCTTCCCCTAGGAAGAATCGGGTGCTGTGTGTCATAGCGGGGCCCCATGGGAGTGTGGCACGTGAACCTGTCAACCTTCACTCCACGGTGGAAGAGCAGCATTCCACAGGTTCTTCAGGGGAAAAGTGTTTTCTGCCCAAAGTTCTCAGGGCTGATGCTCTTTCTCAAGGCAGCATGGCCTCGGTCAGGTGTGACTACCTCAGTACCACCTACCTGCTGGATGGCATTTCGGTACAGGTAATCAACCAATATCCAGAGCTCCTTGGGGATGTCCATGGGTTTCTCCAATTGGCTCCCATTATCTTCAGTCTGGAGTCGCATCAGAGTCTGAAAAGAAATAAAAAGCATGATCAGAAGGTCCATCAATAGAGCTTCCACCAGGCTGGCTTCAGGAGAACGCAGGATATAGGGACAGCAAACCCATGGAAGAAGAGAAGTGTTTTGATGTCCCTAAGCAAACGCTCATCAGGCAAAAATGAAATCAGGTGGCATGACCAAGGTATGAAAAGTGACTCCTGAGAATTGGGAGTGGCTTATGGCAAGTAGTTTCAGTGAATCAGGTGAAATATGTGCCATCTTAGAAACAAACATCCTGCCTGTAGTACTTTCACTGTCAGAACCAGAGAAATGGTGTGGTCGGGTGAAAAAAGAGCACAGACTTGGGAATCCCAAAACCCAAAGGCAAGGTTGAGGTCCAGGGTTAACTCACTACACAGATCCATGACAAAAATTACTCCCCTTCTTAGGCCTCTGTTTTCAGGAGTCCCTAAATTAAAAATGAAATGGAGGAAAAAGAAAAGCAGATCTATTGCCAAAAATCTGTTCCAGACTGGCTCCCCTGTATTAGAAGTATCTCCACAGGAGCTGTTTACTTATTAATTTTATTGGACTATAGTTGATTAAGATGAGCGCCAGAGAATGGATGGTTTTGAACTGTGATGTTGGAGAACACTCTTGAAAGTCCCTTGGACAGCAAGGAGATCCAAGCAGTCCATCCTAGAGGAAATCAACCCTGAATATTCACTGGAAGGACTAATGCTAAAGCTGAAGTTCCAATACTTTGGCCACCTGATGCAAAGAACTGACTCATTAGAAAAGACCCTGATGCTGGGAAAGATTGAAGGCAGAAGAAGGGTATGACAGAGGACAAGATGGTTGAATTGCATCACCAACTTGACAGGCATGAGTTTGACCAAGCTCTGGGAGTTGGTGATGGACAGGGAAGCCTGGCATGCTGCAGTCTATGGGATTGCAAAGAGTCAGACACGACTGAGTGACTGAACCGAAATGCTAGTTGATTTACAATTTTGTGTTTGTTTCAGGTATACAGCAAAATGATTCAGTTATACATATATTTATTCTTTTTCAGGTTCTTTTCTCGTACCGGTTATCACAGAATATTGAGCAGACTTCCCTGTGCTATACAGTAGGTCCTTGTTGGTTATCCATCTTATATATAGAAGTATGTATATGTTAATCCCAAGCTCTTGATTTCTCTCTCCCCACATTTCCCCTTTGGTAACCATAAGTTTGTGTTTAATATCTGTAAGTCTGCATATGAATCTTTTTAGATCTCAGAAAATTATTTTAGGATAATACACCAAGTGATGATTAAAACAGGAAATTCCCTGGTGGTCCAGTGGCTGGGACTCCAACCTCTCTCTGTCGAGGGTCCAGGTTCAGTCCCTGGTTGGGGAACTAGGGTCCCACAGGCTACACAGCACAGCCAACAAAAAAAGCAAAACAACAACAAAAAAAGTGATGAATAAAACAGGAAAATAAATAACTATCATGGGGCAGGGACATGCATTATCTGGGTATCTGTGTCTGAATTTCTTTACTATTATTATGAAGGATCAAAAAACACAGCAAAACATTTCAGTTTTTCCATCAGGAGGTAGAGTCTTGCCCCGTCCCTAGAATCTGGACTGACCTCACAACTTGTTCTGATCAATAAAATGTGGCAGACGTGGTACCATGTGAGTTTAGAGCCTCGGCCACTAGGGGCCTTACAGTTTCTGCGCTCAAACTCTTGCCACTACCGAGGGAAGCTCAGGCCAACCTACTGAATGCCAAGAGCCCATAGCGAGGGAGAGGCCAAGCGAGCAGCCAACATCAAGGAAGTAAGGGAGGGGCCTCCCTGGTGGCTCAGTGGTAAAGAATCCACCTGCCGATGCAGGAGACACAGCTTCCAGCCCTGGTCCATGAGGATCCACATGCCAGGGAGCAGCGGAGCCCACGTGCCACAACTCATGAGCCTGCAAACGGCAATCGTTGAGCCTACATGCCGCAGCTGCTGGCGCCCGCATGCCCTAGAGCCCAAGCACCACAGCTAGAGAGTAGGCCCCGCTCACAACCAGAGGAAAGCCCGTGCAGCGACCAAGACCCAGAACAGCCAAAAATAAAATGAACAAAAATTATTTTAAAAAGAAAGAGAGGGAGGCCTCCTTGAACCCACAGGCCAGCACAGCTGCCATTGACCACAAACATGAGCCTGGGTGAGACCAGCAAAAGAGCCACAATGGAAACTCACATGAGAAGCAATAACTTGCTGTTGTTTCAAACCACAAAAAAATGTCAGGGTGTCTGATAAACAGCAGTACATATCTGACAGCACAGGCAAACACTATGGAGGCTAGAGAATCCTCAGGTCCCTGGGAAGGTAGGCATGAGAACCTCTCACTTGACTGGCTTGGCTGCTACATCCTTCTAGATGTTTTCTTGTGGCAAGTAACTCACCAGCTCTCTAATGGTTTCTAGTGGCAAGTCCAAAATTGGCTCCTTCATGTAGCACAACGTGTGAATGGGCGATCCGAAGCAGCTTGGCATGTAGTTCCCAGACACAGACAAGAAGTAATCCTTTCCTCTGTCCAAGTGCAAAACCAGAATGTCCTCGATTTTGTCTTCACCCGAGTTGAGCTTTGTAGCTGTGGTCTTATTTACAAATAGCTCTAATTCAATCTCAACGGAAGAATCTGAAAAAAAAAAGTAAAAAGAAATGCTGGTTGGTGGGAGGCCAAGAGGAAATGGGGAGAGAAGACGGGCTGGCAGAGGGTCGGGCATACAGAGTTAGGGGAAGGAAATAAGAGGTATCAGCCAACCAGCAAGAATTTACATGCTCAGCACTCAAGAGACTCCTCCGGAGGAGGGCTTGGCGACCACTCCGGTATCTTGCCTGGAGAAACTCATGGACAGAAAAGCCTGGCAGGCTATAGTCCATAGCATCACGAAGAGTTGGGCCTGACTGAAGAGACTCAGCATGCACACACGCACATACTTGAGAGACACGTGAACAAGGAGTTTACGGTCCAAAGGGGAACTGAATGCAGTAAACAAAAACATGAATAGGTAACTGCTATTAAATTCACGTTCTAGGTAGCACTGCTCAAGCTAGGTTCTACTTCCCTGGTGGCTCAGACAATTAAGCGTCTGCCTACAATGTGAGAGACCGGGGTTCGATCCCTGGGTCGGGAGGATCCTCTGGAGAAGGAAATGGCAACCCACTCCTGTATTCTTGCCTGGAAAATCCCATGGACGGAGGAGCCTCGTAGGCTACAGTCCATAGAGTCGCAAAGAGTCAGACACTACTGAGCAACTTCACTTCTCTTCACGCTCAAGCTACAAACAATAAGAAGGTGTGGATCCAGTAGAAAATATAACATGTTATTAGACTGTGAACTGTCTGCTTGCTTTTGTTCAGTCACTAAATCGTGTCTGACTCTTGGTGACCCCGTGGATTGTAGCACGCCAGGCTCCTCTGTCCTCCATTATCTCCCAGAGTTTGCTCAAATTCATGTCCATTGAGTTGGTGATGCTATCTAACCATCTCATCCTCTGCTATCCCCTTCTTTTCCTTCAATCTTTCCCATCATCAGGGTCTTTTCCAAGGAATCAGCTCTTCACATCAGGTGGCCAAAGTACTGGAGCTTCAGCTTCAGCATCAGTCCTTCCAGTGAATATTTAAGAGTTGCTTTCTTTTAGGATCAACTGTTTTGATCTCCTTATTGTCCAAAGGACTCTCAAGAGTCTTCTCCAGCATCACAATTTGAAAGCATCAATTCTTCAGCACTCAGCCTTCTTTACGGTCCAGCTCTCACATCTGTATATGACATGTGAACTGACCACAAAACAGGCTAACCCCTTTGCCTCACAGCATAACACAGTGCCAAGGAGAAGATGGGAGAGAGATACGGGTGGTCGGGCTGGACATAATTTCTGGATGACCACCCTATTATCTTCGCTACAAGAGCAGACAATTAGGAGTTGACTGTAGTGAGACAGAAAGTGAAAGGGTTCTTATTACAGCCACACCTGCTTCACAGAACTGTTGTTTTCTCTGTGTGAAATTATAGAACATCCACATGACTGAGAATACTTTTGACATCGAACTCGCACCCTTTACTATTTTATATCTTATCTATGGATGGATCACCATCTTGAGAGTCCCTTGGACAGCAAGGAGATCCAACCAGTCCATCAGGAAATCAGTCCTGAATATTCATTGGAAAGACTGATGCTGAAGCTGAAACTCCAATACTCTGGCCACCTGATGTGAAGAACTGACTCACTGGAAAAGACCCTGATGCTGGGAAAGATTGAAGGCAGGAGGAGAAGGGAACGAAAGAGGATGAGATGGTTAGATGGCATCTCAATGGACGTGAGTCTGAATAAACTCCAGGAGTTGGTGATGGACAGGTAGGCCTGACACACTGCACTCCATGGGATCACAAAGAGTCGGACATGACTGAGTAACTGAACTGAACATCCACAGGGCTTTGAAAAAGTTTCAAGCAAACAACAAAACATTCGGAAATAAAAAGTTTATTCTAGGAGAATGGGCAAAAGACAGGGTAGGGTGTTCCCCAAACCAGCCACCAGGAAGCCAGGGACAGAGGCCTTACCTGGCAGGAGGAACCCTCTGCTGGGGCTGGCGCGAAGCCACTGCTTACAGTAGGACTCTTCGTTAGGCTTGCTGATGAACTCAAACTGACACGGCACCTGCCCATTCCGAATGGTGAAGGACTCTACCTGCAGGTGCATGTACTTCACATTCTGAAAACAGAACTGGGGGCAAGCCCGGGGCCAGTCAGGCCAGTGCCCTCTCCTCGGCAACCTGCCCAACCTCCCCAACTGGGCCAACCTTGCCCTTCCCGGGAAGGAAATGAAGGACCATCTCTTTCAAATCATGCTTTTGTTTTCTAAGTATTTACCTGGGAGACCACTGCTGCTACTACTAAAGACCAGTTGTTAGTGTTTAACTCAGAAATCCTAAACTCGAAACACACAAAAAATTCCCTAACAGAATCCAAGTTTAAATCTCCTATACCCAAAGACCATACCCAAAATATCCTTCACACATTCCACTCCCAAATGTGAAAATGAAGCTCCTCCTTCCCTGCAGCTGGACATTTAGGACATTGAAAATACCCTCACCGTAAATCCTCATTTAATTGACTTTTTACTGTCAGTTCTGAATGATCTATGCTGTGGCACTTCTCTGAAAAATCTTTAGCCCTAAATTGACTTCTCCCAATGCCTATTACTTCTCAACTCATAGGTACCCCACGTTTTGGACTCAATCTCAAAGCAAAGCATCAGTAGGAAGACAAACCCAGGGCAAGAATGCACACAGCTATACTAAGATCAAGTGAAACACATTTTGGATCCTCTGTGACTTATTTAACTCATGGAGGGCCCATGTATGGGTAAAATATAGGAGCCACAAAAGGTTACAGGCTTTTGGTTTAAAAGATCAAGAGGTGAACCAAATCTAAACCAACACCCCCTCTCCTGTCAGCTGGCATCATCAGCCTCACTTTGTCTAGAAGCAGCCGATCAAGGAAGACTACAGAGTCCAGGAGCCTGACAGGTGCCCCTTGGAGTTCTGAGACCTAGCAGATGAGATTTATGTTCTACAAAGAGAAGAGCCAGATGCGTTATCACATCCTTTCTACCTCTCGCTTGGAGAGGGACACGGAAGGGATATTGGCATTTTCCATCTTATCCAGGGAGCGAACAATCTCCTCCAGAGTTTTCCGATACAGCTCTTCATTGATGACCCTCACCTGGAAGGGAAACAACAGAGACTCAGTGCCTTGGCTTCCACCCACTTTCTCTTTTTCAGGGTCCCCAATCTCCAGAATCTAATGCCTAACAGTCTGAGGTGGAGCTGATGTAATAATAATAGAAATAAAGTACACAGTGAATGTAACGTGTTTGAATCATCCCCAAACCATTCCCACTCTTCCCTATCCATGGAAAAATTATCTTCCATGAAACCGGTCCCTGGTGCCAAAAAGGCTGGTGACTGCTGCTTTTAGAGGACATTCACAGCCTTGGGAAATAGCAGTTGATAGCAACGCAGAAAGTGAATACTAAACAGATTTAATTAATGAACAAAGAAGCCAATTAACAATAGACGTAGAAGGGTCCCCCAGAGGCAAAGCCTCTTGTTAAATCAACTGCTTCCCGATTAGCAGAAAAAAATGATACAGGAGTGAAAGCTGGGTGAGCAGTTCTGCAGAGTCTGAGGTCAGGGCAGAGAGACACCCCTGCCTGTCTCTGCTATGCTTGCTGCTGCTGACAGGCTGGCAAGCAGGAGCTTCTCTAGGGCTTTGAGTCAAAGCAGCATTTCACAGGCTTTTTAAACCTGTGTTCCATCAGCCAAGAAGCTTTTGTCAGGCTTTCCCTTCTATATTTTGAATTACAATTCTTGTCATCTTCCAATAATAAAACCTTAGTTATAACACTCATTAGGCTTTTTTCAAACCACCCACACTCTTGTGGATTCTGAGGCACCTCTGCCTGCACCCTCGAGAACTGATAATATACAAAGAAACACAGAAGTCACTGAAGAGGAGATACAAGTGGAGAATACATAAATAAAAAGATTTTTTTTTAAGATATTATAAGTCAACAATACTTCGACAAAAAAAAAGGTTTTCAGCTTCACTAGTAATCAGGTAAGTATAATCTAAAAGAATGAAGTATCTTTCTCATTTGGCTCACTGGATTGGTAGAAATTTAAAAGATTGCTAAAACCCAGTATTAGCCAGACTCTGGGAAAAGAAGCTCATTCATGGTTGGCAGAAGAGTAAAATGGTAGGGATGCTGGGAGGACAATTTTGCAGGCTCAAATACAAATAAAATACATTTTTCTCTGAACCATTCATTTCACCTCTAGTAATTTCATTCTACAGAAATGTTCACATTGACACACAAAGATATATGTGAAGGCTGGTCACTATAGCAATGTGTATCATAGCACCATTTTGGAAACAAATTATCAATACAAACATGGTTCATCCATACTATGAAATATGTTACAGCCCTTAAAAATAATGAGGAGGGAGCTCTACCCTTACCAACATGAAAAGATCTCCTAAAAAATAGCCAGTGGGGGAAAAAGATGTTCTCAGAACCATGGGTGTGATAGATTTCTTTTACAAAAAGGGAGAAACTTCCTCTATGTTATATATAGAATACTGACACACTGCATAGAAAAAGGTCTGGAAAAAAACAGTCCAAAGAGCAAAGGGGAACTTCCATGTACATAGAGACATAAAGTAGGAGTCTACAAAACATTTATGAATTAAATTTAAATTAAAACCATTTTTAAAAGGAGCCTCCTCTCATTCAAGGTGGGAGGAGACCAGAAAGACAAAAGTGGTCTCAGCTGTGGGGACCAATTCCCTAGAGGACGATGGCAACTTGGTCCCAGCTGCCCACCTACCCCAATGTCAAACACTGAGCTGACGGGCTTGTGGTCACTGGTCTTCAGGGCCATGTGGCTCTGGTAGCTCAGCTGAGTGATGTTCTTCCCTTTCCAGAGGACCCGGTCACACCAGGCAGGAGCACGACACTTCTCGCTGAAATGCAAAGCCCACACTGAAAGCCCTCAGAGGCACAGTGACGCCTGACGCCTGGGGTGGCGTGTATCCTGCGGGTGTCACCCCAAACAGCTGCAAGCACTCAAAGCCAAAACGCTGTTCAGGATGATTCCTGCTCTCCACCTTCCTATGGGGATCAGGCCAGAGGCACAGCCATCTGAGGGTAAGCATTCTGTGGGCCTCAAAAGATGCTGGTTAAAACAGGTTGTGAATTCCTACTGCTTGGCTTCAATTTCTGCTTCGATGCTTGCCTGCTTGGGAAGATCCTGAATTTGGGGGTGCGGGGCTTTTGTTCCCTGGTCTATAAAATGAGGATAATAAATTATACCTACTTCAATGGGTTGTTGAGACGATTACATGAGATAACACAAGTACTGAACAGCTTCCCATAGGCCCTCATAAAAATATGAACTACCATGTAATGACCAAGTACAAGCTCAGTCTGTTGGAATCATCACCCTAAGCATAGCTGGAAGGGAAACGAGTCTTAAGAATTATTGTGGGGACTTGCCTTGGGGTGCCCAGGGATTAGGACTCCAGGCTCTCAATGCAGAGCGCCCAGGTTCGATCCCTGGTCAGGGAACCAGACTGCACATGCCTCGCAGGGCAACTAAGCCCTGAGCCACAGCTAGAGAGTTCACTAGAGGTCTGTCACAACGAAGGTCTTGCGTGGTGCAACTAAGACCCAGACCAGCCAAATAAATAAGTATTAAAAAAAAAAAAAAAGTGTAGGAAGGCAGTCTACTTAATGAGCAGACACTGAGAGAAAATGTTTGACCTGAGGAAGAAGTGACAGGAGACCCATCTTCTTCTGTAGGTCTACGAGGGAAAGTACTTCCATAACTTTCTGAGTTTCTATTTGCTCAGCCTCCGAAGCAACCGCTGACCTACCTGGTATCCCAGTCATCGGAGCCAGTATCATACTTATAGGTAGGCTGGAACGTGAGCTCACCCTCGCTGAAGCCCTCGAAGACAGCCTTTGCAGCCACCTGAGCTCTCAGCTACACAAAGGATGGAAGAAAAAAAAAAAAACGTCTCAGCATAAAAAGGTCAAACCTTGAATTAGCAGAAGAAAGGAAACCAATCTGGAATCTAAACCCTAACCCCAAAGGAAAGGCCCAGGAGAAAACTATTCTGTGGGAATTCTCTGGTGGTTAGGACTCCATGCTTCCACTGCAAGGGATATGGGTTTGACACCTGGTTGGGGAACTCAGACCCCACATGCTGCACAGTGTCCAAAAAAAAAAAAAAAAAATACAGAACAGAAAGAAAGTTACTCTGTAAGACCTTGAGTTAATTAACTCCCAGGAAGAAGAGCATGCTGACTATTCTGCCTGCTGTACAATTTTTAAGGCTCTTTTATAAAACCGTATCCACGTCTGAGGGGCCTGAGCTCCATCGTACTGAGATGCCCCTAGGAGGATTAGTTTATGGATATAGTTTCTCTTCCAGGTATCAAACACATCATCTGTGTAGCACAGGTGTTCCAATATACAGAGAGATAAAACTGCATTAAAAAAAGGTCTGTAAAGACACAATCCAAAAAAGGGAACTTCCAAGTATGTATAAATATATAGTAGAGGTATAACCAAACCATTATGAATTAAGTTTAAACTAAAACAGTTCTTTAAAGAGTTTTGTCAAATCAGTTATATGAACTGGGGGGAGCTCTATGCTTTGGTTTCCCCATCTGTAAATTCTGGATTTATAATAGAATCTGCCTCACAGGATTGTTGCAAAGATAAGCTGTCAACTTAGAACAGTGCCTGACACATTACAATAATAACTGGCCTCCTTGCCACTGCACTGGTTCTAAGAGCTCCTTCTCAGCAAGAGAGAAAAACCACAGGTGTTCCTGCCCCCTCCCTGGAGCACCAAGCTTGGTGCTGTGTGGCCTGGTGAAGAACTGTAAGCTCTAACTTTGGTGAAAGGGTCAGCTATCCAGGGGACAACAGTTGACAAACCCCAAAATAGGAATTCCTTAAAAAAAAAAAAAAAAAACTATTACGGAAAAAGCAACAGGAAATTAAAATAGTGTAAGATGATTCTTTTCCTTTTGCTTTTTTCTGGATGTACTGCATGGCATACGGAACTTCCCAGACCAGGGATTGAACCCACAGCCCTACAACAGAAGCACAGTCTTAACTCCTGGACCACCAGGGAAGTCCAAGATGACTATTAAATGGGTAAATATGAGGACTTTCTTGATGGTCTGGTGGCTGAGAATCTACCCTCCAATACCGAGGACTTGGCTTTGACCCCTGGTTGGGGGAATCTAAGATCCTGCATACCTCGAAGCAACTAAGCCCTCATGTGGCAACTACGGAGCCTGCATGCCCTGGAGCCCGCAAACCACAAAAAAGACTGAGCACAGCGAAAATAAGAATAGCAAAAAATAAATTAAAAAAAAAAGGGTAAATATAAATCTTGAAACCACTTGGAAAGCAAGGAAACACACAAACTGGTTGCTATTACTTAAGGAGAGACCAGAAAAGAAGGGAAGAAGAGATGGTATTGAACTCCCAGGGAAATAAGAATGCTGTAGTCTAGAAAAAAGACAGACAAGGGATAATGCTGAAAAGGGGAATAAAGAGACTAATTTGCCAAGGAAAAGAATGAGAGAGAAAAATGGGTCACTAAAGAGTATTCTATAAAGAAAGACGTAACAGACTTGGGATTTTTTTCCCCTTAATGGATCTCACTGGGAGAAAAATAAAGGTAACGGAAAGATTTAGACTAACGACAATACAAAGATGATTGAAAGGGAGATACAGGCTAGAAAGAGGACTGTGGCATCCCAAACAACTCTGACCGCTTGAACAGTTTCAGAATCTCTTGAGAGGACTACCCTGAAGAACGTCTGAGAGAAACAGGTTTCTCTCATCCTGGGAAAGAGCTAATGCTCTGAAAGGAATGATAACCCAAACAACGGTAGAGGCTAGCAGGAGACGGAACGGATTCTTTCTGGAAGTGAAGACAGCCCTTCAGAAAAAGAGTGGTCCCGCACACGGCACAGGTCTGCTGAGGGGCAGGGGCAGGGGGCAAGGGGGCCCATTTGAAACATCAGTAAATCATCTGAAGTATACAAAGGACTAATATTGTCTTGATGAGAAGCTTGGCTCCCTTTTGGCCCCAACTTGAATGACTGAATGAATGGGCGCAAACGAGACAGAGAGAAAGAATAGCTCTTGCCTCCAGGGGAGACAAACCTCAAGGGCAGGACCAGTGGGGCAGACAGCTGTAGGAGAGGGAGCACAGATGGAGGAAAGAAAGGAACGGCGGGCACCAGCTCCCCAGACGAGGAAGAAGAGGCGCAGCTGGGCAGCCAGGCTTTCTGCGCCCTCCCGTGTGCCCGGGTGGCCGCTGGTACCTGGTCATATGCATACAGCGTTTGAAAGGCCTTCTCTTCGATGAGTTTTTTCACTTTTTCCACATCCGGATCTTCTATCCTGTAGTTGAGGTCCCCCAGCCACAAGATCACACTGCGGGGACAGAGCACAAAGGGCACAGGGATTAGGAGGGGCTTCGCCCACCCTATCCGGCGTGCTTCTGACAGAAGGCCCAGGAGGCTACGTCTTTTGGGAGCTGCGTGGGGAAGGAACTTGGCTGCTCAGGGTCTCTTTTCCTCTTGCCATCCCATTTAACATCGTGTCTAGCATGCCGCTTACTCAGTTATCTTGGTCCAAGTTCACCGGCAACAGCCTTGTGTTCTCCTTGACTATTTTATTCCCATACAGCTGGAAAGGGAGGAGGGCATGGCAACCCACTCCAGTATTCTTGCCTGGAGAATCCCATGGACAGAGGAGCCTGGCAGGCTACAGTCCATAGGGTCACAAAGAGTCAGACATGACTGAAGCGACCAAGCACAGCTGGCAAGATAGTCTAATAAGATCTAAAAGCAAGACAATAATTTACCTCTCTTGGGAAGAGGGGGAAAGATCAAGTATTGGGAGACCTGTCAATCACTCAGGGACCCCAAGCCAGATGATGCCATGATGCTGCCTCTGCCTCCATGCACACTCCAGCCCCCAAAGCACACTCTTAGCCTTTGTTTCTGGAGCAGAGTTCCTCTGAAACAAAGCCTGACCTGTCCAGTGGCGTCTCAGTTTAACCACCACTGTGTTACCAGCCAGCTCCTTCTGCAGAACGCAACAGGTGTTTTCTTACACCTGCTGCTTTGGGAACACGATCACTGGATGCTCCCAGGTGACACTGCACATCCCGTGAAGACCAATACTGCTCTACATGAAGCCAAGAGCCAGGTTATGAGAGAAGCCGCATGGCAGCACACAGACACCAAAATGAATGCGCCCACGAGCTAAATTCAGACAAGCTGACATGCAGCCTCACACATTGGGTCAGCAGAATGGAAGACCCAGTCCCTGCTAGGTCCCCTGGAGACGGAAAGCCATTCTGGCAACTTCCAGCACACCAATCAAGACGGTCCTATGGACGCAGCAGGCGGATGAGAGGTTGGGCTCTGTGTACTCCCTGGCAGACACCACAGCCCCAGTGGCTTCTTCCTTGTTATAAGAAGAAGGAGCGTAAGTTTCAAGTGTTACTGTAAAGTCTGAAATTCCAATATGCCCTGAGTTTAGACAAAGAGCAAGTACTGGAGATAAATGAAATAAAGAGAACAAACATTAGCACAAGACACCCCAAGCAGCTGCAACCACAGCTCCAAAATGTTGAATCGAGAGGCGAAAAAGACGGCGTGAAGACTGGGAAATGCAGCCCCATCCTCAACCGCACACGCTTCTGGAGACAACAGGCAGACAGAGCCCTGAACCATGCTTCTAAAACCTGCGCTCAAGACGCCCACTCTGGCGAGGCTTTTCTCACAATGCTGCATCAAGGCGGACTGTGTTAAAAAAATCTTACACATTTTCCAGGAACAAATGGCGTCTGAGAAAATTCGAGAGGTTGGCCAGATGGTAAGTGGGGAAACTAAAAATTTCCAAGAGGTGTAATCCCTGTATAACCGAGAGTTGGCTGAGAGTTCCCGCTCAGGTGGTGGGAAGCCTCCCCCGGTCCCCTCCCTAATGAAACAGAGAGCCCTTGGCTTGGACTGTGCAGCCGGCACACTACTTGGGGTGGAAGGCCAGACTCACTCGTGCTTGCTGATGGTGAGAGGGGGCAGGCTTGGGTCGACCTGACAGAACTGCATTCGAGAACAAATGTCTTTGTAGTCCTGGTTCCTCCTCTCGTACTCCTCCGTGTGGGCTGCCAGGTGGGAATTGACCACGCAGATGCTGGTGTTGTGAAACCGGAACCGGATGGCCACGCCCCCTTTGTTACCCTGTGAAAGGGAGCCCAGAAAAGGCACAGTTCCCAACTTCACTGTGATAGTCATTCAAACCCGTGGGCTTTCAAAATGTTCTCTTTTAGTCAGTCTGTGTCACAATCCCGGGAGATGAGTAAAGCAGGGTTACATATTTATAGGTGGGAAAACAGATGCAAGAAGACAGAAGGACCAGGCAGCCAGCGGCGAAGGCGAGTCCACTCTGCAATGGATTGCAGGCAAGCCACACACTCTCCCTCCCCCCCCGGGAAGCTAAGCTCACAACCTAAAAGGAGGACTGTAACAGCTTCGAGAAGAAAAACAGTAAACCTATTATTAGCATTCTTTCTTTCTTTCCCTTGGTGATTCAATAAAGCTTCTGCGACATGGGTCATACATTAAATGGAAGGACCCACTTGGAGGCTCCAGAGTGGAGCGGCCGTGAGGATGAGGGCTAACTGGGCAAGTCAGCCAGCAAGTCACCAAAATACAATTTCAGAATGGCCTCCTCCATCAGTTCCTGCTAGATCATGAGGGAACAGTTCATTTCATGATGCCAGTACCCTCAAGCTGGGACACAGGTAGTTGTGGTATCATGAGAAGCAGGCTCGAGACCTTAGGGACCAAGGCCCTCCCTGTACCAACCAGGAACTCACCATTCTCCCCATGATTCCTGTCCCTACTGTCTCAGCTTCCACTTCTGAGATGTACGCGGCATGCTCCTGTTTGACATATAGCAGCAGCATAATCCCAACCAGTCGGATGAGCTTCACCTGGAAGAGAAGCATGCATTCAAGTCACGGTATTAATGGGGAGTTGAAAGGAAAAGTGGATGGGAAGCTGGCTGTGAGGACTCCTATATCTCCTGCTCCACACCAGGAAACAGGGTAATTACCCGACTCACTGACCACATCCTGTGATAACCTCAGCAGCCTACAGGTGCCGAGACCTGAGAAGCCTCTCCTGGAACTGAACATCACACCATCAATAGGACTTCCTTCCTCCCTTCCTTTCTAGCTGGCTGTGTCATCACTGCTGTGAAGGGGCCTTCTCTAGTTGCTGCGAGGTGGGGGCTACTCATTGTTGCAGTGTGCGGGCTTCTCATTGCGGTGGTTCTATGGAGCACAGGCTCGAGAAATGCAGGCTTCCGTAGTTGTAGTGTGTGGGCTTGGCAGTTGCTGCCCGTGGGCTTACTTGCCCTGAGGCACGTGGGATCTTCCCGGACCAGGGATCGAACCCATGTCCTCTGCACTGGCAGGCAGAGTCTCAAGCTCTGGACCACCAGGGAAGGGACCACCACCCATTAGGGCTGGCTTTTGATGAAAGTCGCAGCAGAAGTGAAAAGTTGTCTTAGCATTTCCCTGCATGGCAACACAAAGTCAGAAGGTCCTGGACTCTTCTCATACCTTTGCATATTTGGCGTCTGGATGAAGACCCTCTGATACAGCTTTAAACCACTCTTCCTCCTTTGGGGTATCGTGGAAGAAAAAGGCTTCCTTACTCAGATCAAGCTCCTGGAACCTATTAGGAGAAGCAACCAGTCAGGGAGTGGAGAAGGGTAATGTGGGAGATGGCACGTTCTCAGATTGGTTAAGCTGTGTAAGGCCTGCCTTTCTAGCTAAACTGCAAGACCCTCAAAGAGGAAGAAAAACAAACACTTAGAGACAAAGGACTAAAGGCCCAGGAACGTACCAGGTGCTTTCCCAAGCAGTGGCCCTTTTCATCTTCATAACGAGCCTGAAGTACTTGGAAGAGTCTCCAGTCTTTACATCCGAGATCACTAGCTCACATAAGCACCAGGCGGCAAACAGATTGAAACCTGCTGCTGCTGCTAAGTCGCTTCAGTCATGTCTGACCTGTGCGACCCCATAGATGGCAGCCTCCCAGGCTCCGCCGTCCCTGGGACTTTCCAGGCAAGAACACTGGAGTGAGTTACCATTTCCTTCTCCAATGCATGAAAGTGAAAACTGAAAGTGAAGTCGCTCAGTCGTGTCTGACTCTTCGCGACCCCATGGACTGCAACCTACCAGGCGCCTCCATCCACGGGATTTTTCAGGCAAGAGTACTGGAGTGGGTTACCACTGCCTTCTCCAAGACTGAAACCTGCTACTGCTGCAAGTCACGTCAGTCGTGTCCGTCTCTGTGCGACCCCATATACAGAAGCCCACCAGGCTCCTCTGTCCCTGGGATTCTCCAGGCAAGAACACTGGAGTGGGTTGCCATTTCCTTCTCCAATGCATCAAAGTGAAAAGTGAAAGTGAAGTCACTCAGTCATGTCTGACTCTTAGCAACCTCATGGACTGCAGCCTACGAGGCTCCTCTGTCCACGGGATTTCCCAGGCAAGAGTACTGGAGTGGGGTGCCATTGCCTTCTTCGGATTGAAACCTAGCTCTCTATAAATTCCAAACTCTAGTCGCTTTATACGTTACCACCCAGGCTTCTTTGCTGCTCCCTCCCCAACAATAATATTTGGTACAGTGGTAAGAAGATAGTAGGTGTGGGGAAAAAAAAAAAAAGACTGATGGATGGGGCCCTCCCTTTTAAAATATTTTATTATTTGTCTGTGCCAGGTCTTAGTTGGGCTTCCCCTGTGGCTCAGCTGGTAAAGAATCTGCCTGCAGTGTGGGAGACCTGGGTTCAATCCCTGGGTTGGGAAGATCCCCTGGAGAAGGGAAAGACTACCCACTCCAGTATTCTGGCCTGGAGAATTCCATGGACTGTATAGTCCATGGGGTCACAGAGAGTCAGACACGACTGAGTGACTTTCCCTTTCAATTTCAGGTCTTAGTTGTGGCACGAAGGATCTTCATGGTGGCCTGTAGGATCCAGTCCCTTCACCAGGGATTGAACCTAGGTCCCCTGCATCAGGAGCACAGAGTCTTAGCCACTGGACCACCAAGGAAGTCCTTGGATGGGGCCTTTTTTTCTTTTAACCTTCTTTCCCTCACAAAAGATATTTTTGCTTTGTAACCAACAAAGCTTTGAATGTCTAAGTAATAAAATTCAGTTCAAGGTGTATGCTTTTAACAGAGGGTTGCACTCAAAATTAAATATTAGCATTCCAGTACCAAGCACATCACTTTAATAGTGCCAGAAATTTGTTTACTATGAGGAAGCATAGGAACAGAGGAGCAGCTGTTATTAAGCATATGCTCGTTTTTCAATCCCTTCACCTGCTGTGAAGTCTCAGTTACAGATTCATGCCCCCATCCCTTCAACCACAGCTACACATTCTGAAAAATGCAGAGACAACTAAAAGACACTCACCCCACACAGTACACA
The DNA here is from genome assembly GCF_042477335.2 of Ovis canadensis. Taxonomy (NCBI): domain Eukaryota; kingdom Metazoa; phylum Chordata; class Mammalia; order Artiodactyla; family Bovidae; genus Ovis; species Ovis canadensis. Next base: position 13,345,851 of record NC_091245.1, read on the forward strand.
TCTGGGGCCTGGGTATCGTGGCTGAGCCAGGGCCGGAGGCACTCCTTGGGGGACTGTCCGTTCACATTGTACGTTCCTACAAAAAATCTGTTGCCAAAGACAATCAGCTGGTCACTTGGGAGGACTATGGACACGACGGGGAGAGCACTGGATGCTGATTCTGGCTGGTTTCAGTCTCTCTGGGCTGGAATTTGAAGACTTAAGAAACGTCACGGCCATCCTAGACAAGTGACTGCGGCACCAAGGGGTGACCTGCAGTCTGCCAGGACATCTGTTGCTTTTGTGATAACTTCAGACAGTAGAGACCCACTTTGAACATTTCTACTTAGCTTTAATAGCCATTAGATAGTCACAATCCACAAAATGACTATGTCCTGTGTGTGCTACTGAAATGAAAAGAGAAAAAAGTACCCTGGCAACTACTTTTGGAAAGAAAGCAATACCAGTGTTCACATCATTCACTAGGGTTTTTTTCTGTTCGATTTCGGGTTTTTTTTTGGAAACTTTTTATTTTGTATTGGGGTATAGCCGATTAACAATGTTGTGATAGTTTCAGGTAAGCAGCAAGGGAACTCAGTCATACATATACATGCATCCATTCTCCCCCAAACTCCCCTCCCATCCAGGCTGCCACATAGCATTGAGCAGAGTTCCACATGCTCTACAGCAGGTCCTTGTTGGTTATCCGTTTTAAATATAACAGTGTGTACATGTCCATCCCAAACTCCCTAAGACAATTCACTATCTAGAACCCTAGAAGCAACATGACTTTGTTTTATAGTCCCAATGCAGTGATTTAAAAAGACCTGGCAAGAAAAAAAATAAAAATAAAAATAAAAAGACCTGGCAAACCTGCACCCTTTATTCATGTAATTTTCAATCATTTTGTCTAAAAAGATTACCAATCACTAACTTCATGTGATTGATTTCAATTCAAACAACTTTCTTTAAAGGCCCCAAATGACCTAGAGATACACAGAGGCATAACCAAAAATCAAGATCCCTCTCCTCCTTCCACACAGGGGTATCTTCAAATATTTCTGCAACTGTTTGTTGCAAGTTGTGTCATTCCCACCATACCACACCTCCCACGATGCCTGGCCCGAAAAGGCACAGAATAAATGCCTGCCAAGGAAGAGTGAAAGGAATCACTCATTCAGAAAATGATGGGAGTGATTCTGTAGGGTCAGAGAGCTGAGCGATCACTTGGCTGTGGAAACAGTCTAAGATCCAGCGAGCTACCTGAAGTTCTGGATGTAGGTATAATCCTCTTCTTTCTGTATTAGATGTGATTTCACAATTGTATCTCGCAGTCCAAACTTCTGCATGGATAAAATGTGAGCCTTGTCTGATACTGTGATAGTAGAGGAGCGAACCATGTTGCTTATTTCAGATTTGGACTTGTTCTGTCTAGAAAAACAAACAAACAAAAATGTTTCTATTGAAAGTTTTTATCAGGGCTTGAGCCTGGTGGCTCAGTGGCAAAAGAATCTGTCTGCCAATGCAAGAGACCCTGATTTGATCCCTGATCTGGGAAGAGCCTACATGCTGTGGAGCAACTAAGCCCATGTGCCTAAAAAAAAGGGGGGGGGGGTAAAAAAACAGAGAGAAAAAGTTATCGTATTTTTTTTGGCCACACCACACGACATACAGGATCTTAGTTCCCCGAGGGAATCGAACCCAAGCCCCCTGCAGTGAAAATGCAGAGCATTAATCACTGGACCACCAGGGAAGCCCCCTTATATGTTGTTGACTGTATAGTACATTGATCCAGAGATGTTAAGTTTTATAGAATCTCAGACCACAAGGAAACCTGGAAGATAATCTAATCTAACCCTTCATTTTTCAAATGAGAAAAATGAGACCCAGCATCATGAATGATCCATGAGGCTGGAAGGCAGGAGACTATGAATTAGAACTCGGCTTAGACAGTATTCTTTCTGGACTCTGGGTCTCATGTAATAAGACTATACAACTGTCTAGATCTTTTGACTTGATAATTCTACTGGATCTCTATTCCACAGGAATAATCTGTAATAACAAAGAAAAGCAGTAAAATTTATATTTTATTATTATTTGGGTAGTTTTCATAGCCATACTAAAAATTATTCAAATGCCAACATTTAAGGTTAAAGAAAAATAAATATAAAGTTAAGGAAAATTTGACATATAACAGAATCCTAATAAATGCTCAAAAACCTTTTGTTGAAATTACTTAATGAACTAAGATATATTCTATAAAACATTTGAGACAATTTCTGACATTTATTCATAAATGCCATTTAAGTACTTAATATTAGATGGTCATATATTAATACATACTAATGAAGGCTACATAAAAATGCATCTGTGTGTATCAGGAAGGCTCAAAAGTGAGTTGAGAATGATAGGTTTAGCTACATTTAAAGCGCAGGGATTGTTCGTCGCTATTTAGGTGCATAATTTAAAGTGAAAGTGTTAATAGCTCAGCTGTGTCCGACTCCTTGTGGCCCCATGTACTGTAGTGCACCAGGCTCCTTTGTCCATGGACTTCTCCAGGCAAGAGTACTGGAGTGGGTTGCCATTCCTTTCTCCAGAGGATCTTCCCAACCCAGGGATGGAACCCAGGTCGCCTGCATTGCAGGCAGATTCTTCACCGTCTGAGCCAGCTGGGAAGCCAGACACATGGAAGCTTTTATCTTGACCAGATGATTCCAGCTATGATCAGTCGGGGGAACTGGAGTATACACTAAATATAACGGCATTAGAAAAGAGAAAGGAGTAAATAAAAACGAGCGGAAAGGTATATTCAGAGTGAAGACGCTTCTAAAAGAACGAGGGGGAGAAATCGAATGTTTCTGATCTACATTTCCAAGGTAGGGTTAGACTTCAGTTTCGGATCCTAGATCTGCCAGCTGCTAGTTCTGGATCTTGGGTGAGCTATAAAACGTCTCTTCTTCATCTGTTTCCCTACTTGTGGAACAGAGAAAATAATGGTACCTACCTCTTAGGTTAAGGGAAGATAATTCGTGTTAAGTGTATGATGTGTGGCACATTACATAGTAAATGCTCAATAAAAGTCTAACATGCCCGAGGCCAGTGACTGTGGGACAGCATACGTTATGCACCGTAGTGGCCTCAGCTCTTCAGCGAGGAAAACCTCGGCCCCAAGAGGCACAAGTGCAGGGAAAGCTGCGTTACCTTGACAGCGAGTTTTCTGGTTTATTCTGACCCCAGGAGCTTTGTTCCACAGGCAGGCCCTTCCCATTTGGTCTCAGCTCGTCAGAGGAAGAACCACCTGTGGGGAGAGGGAAGGAATGAAAACACATATATGTTTTAATGTAGGGGTCCCCAACCTCTGGCGTCTAATGCCTGATGATGTGAAGTGGAGCTGATGTAATAATAATAAAAAGAAAGTGCACAATAAATGTAATGTATTTGTATCATCAGGGGGCGGGGAGAAACCATCTCCCCACCCCCTGGCCCTTGGAAAAATTGTCTTCCATGAAATTGCTCCCTGGTGCCAAAAGGTTAGGGACTGCTGCTCTACCATACAGACCACAGCTTCTCAAACTTCGGTCTGGGAATTAATGGTGGTTTACATATTGCTTGAAGGCATAGGAAAGGCCCAAACTAGTGTCTGTATGAAGTTCCCACAGAGCAGGTCCAGGATGGGGGTGGGGGGTGGGAGCGGTGGTGGAGGGAGGTATTTCATCCAGACGTCTTTACTGCTGAAAACACGACTCTCCCAACTAGTCTGACCCGCTTTTCTTGGAGAGGGAATGCATTACAGAAGGAACAAAGCTAAGAAATCTGCAGACCTAAGATGTATCATCAGCTCTGCTGGTTTTTCATCTTTTGACTTTGGGCAACTATCTAACGTCCCCTGATCTCAGTAACCTGACCTGTCTTGCCTTCCTCACAGGTTTATTGTGGGGCTCAAATAGCTGGCATGTGAGTAAGCACTTTGAAAGCCACACAATATATTATGAAATATAATGTAGTCATGTTATTACCATTTGCTGCGAGTGAGACTTCAGCTTCAAGGACAAAGAAGGCAAAGGTGAGAGAAGTAAAACCGGGAAGGCCTAGAACATGCTCTAGAACATGAGAAGCCCTTGTCGTTGTCAACAAACTGCCCTGAAAACCAAGGAGCCCGAGGACTTGCAACAAAGAAATATTCGGGGAAATCTGGCAAACCAAGAGAAACCAGAAAAGGAAAATTAATCTGCCAATTTATTGCTTCTTTGCTCCTTAAAAGCCAGATTCCTTGTTAACAGGGAACTGTGTGAAGAAGTCATAGAGAGATGCTGCTTCGATATACAAGGTACATGGAGCACTCTGGGCGTGAAGCATCACTAAGGAATTCTGCTCTGAAGACTATTACTAAACATGGATTTGTCAACCATGCGTTCACAGCAATGGGAGGGGAAAAAAAAACCAACAACTTTGGAGTTGAGAAAGAAAACAGTCATTCACAACATGGAAATAATTACATTTCAATGCCTCTAAATCAATCACCAAGGGCTTTCAACTCTGCTTCCTAAATTGCATCTCAAGTCAATATATTCTCCAATATCTTTCTACTAGTTTAAGTTACCAACAATTCCTTGGAACTAGTTGAAAGAGACCTCAATTAATTTCCCTGCCTCCCCTCTCACCCCACCCTCTCTAATCTCCTACCCTCTCTAATCTAATCTCCACACTGTGGCCAGAGGATTTTTTGAAAATCGGATAATATAACACCTTTACAAAGCTCCCCACTGGATAAATCCAAACCCCTTAATATAGCTGCCAAGTGTCTTCTCAGTCTGGCTCCTGCCCATCTCTCCAGCCACATCACTATCTCCTATCTCCTTGAAAGCTGTAGTCCAAGTACACTAAAGTTACTGCAGTTTCTACAACGATCCCATCGGAAGCAGACTTCCTTCTTCCTCACTCTGCTTTACACGGCTAACTCCTACCCATCCTGTGGCCAGGAGCCAGCAAACAACTGTTTCTGTAAACGGCCAGAGGGTTAACATCCTAGCTTTTCAGGCCTCATAGTCTGCCACTATTCAACTCTGCCATTAGAGTGTTAAAGCAACCATAAGCATGGCAGTATTCCAAAAAAACTTTATGGTCACTGATGTTTACATACTGCATAATTTCCACATGTCACAAAATATTATTTTCTTTTAGTTCTTTCCAAACGTTTAAAAATGTAGAAACTATTCTTAGTTCATGGGCTGTACCCAAAGCAGGCAGCAGACAGCTCTGGCCCAGGGAACTGTAGTTAGCCAACCCCCGGCGTACGGCACAACTTAAGAGGCCGTTTCTTCTAAGAAGCCTTCTCTGACTCCTCCCGGACCGGTTCTGAGGCTCTAACAGGGACGTTCCCATAGCTCCCTGTATTTCTCCTATCACAGCCTTGACGGCTGTGTGTTGTCTACCCATTAGCCTGTAAGCTTCCAGAAGACAAGGCTATGCCTCAGTACTAATCCCATTTGATATCGAATCTTATACATCTGTATTCCTTTTTTTTTTCATTGGATGTTATTTCCACTAAAATGTAAGCTGTATGAGATGAGGACTTTGTCATCTGTATGCCACTTTCCAGGGACTTGGAGCAGTAACGGTATTCAATGTATTAAATGTAACCAATAGGAAACTTAAGTCGAAGTCGAGCTCTACCATCATCTTCCTGTGTTACTTCCTCTCTTTGGGTCTACTTCATCTATCAAGTTAAAAAAAGAAAAACTCATAGAGCTTCACAACACGCAAAGGCAAACTCAGGAATAACGCTTAGGCTCTTTCTGCACATCAGTGCTTTCTGAGGACTCCGTCAGGCTATGTCTCGGGGAACAAGTGGTTTGTCCCTGTGGACTTTGCTTCCATCCAGAGCGGGCAGTGTATAGACCGGGAAATCACCTTGCTGACCTGTATCTTGTCTATCCCTCCACCCCATATCTCTCTCAGGACTCAGTCCAGCAAGAACTGGAACGTCGTCATTCATGACTTCACGTATGGAAACTTTAAGGCACAGTTGGGGGAATTTCCAGCCACAGGGCAGCCTTCTCGGAATTTCTTCTCTCCTGAATCTGGCACGGAAGTTGGCTGTCAGCAGCTCTTTACCAAGCTCACCATCGCACAGCCCATGGTTCCCTCTCTGGCCACAGCTTCCTGCCCTTCCTCTTCTCCCACTTCCCGACTCCCTCTCTGCTCTTTTTCCAACCTCAGACCTCCAATCCCTTGTCACTCAACCTTACAGGTGACATCTGTATTGTTTTCCTGTTTTCCCATGTTCCCAAAGTCCTATAAATCCTCTCTCCTAAATATTTTTATACCCGACCGTCTCCCCATCCCTACTGCCATGTCTTAGTTTAGGCCCTTAATATGCCTGGAAAGCACACTCAGGGATTTCCCTGCCGCCATTCTCATCCCCTCCAGTGTATTCTGCCAGCTGCTAGAAGAAAACGCAGATCTGAGCAGGTCTTTATTAAGCAGGGCTTAATAACTTCTAACACCTTCATAACAAAACCCAAACCTCTAAGTACTACATACAGGAACCTTTATAATTAGCCCCAGACTACCTCTCCAGACCCATCTTCCACACCCCCTGACTCAAACCATTCCTCTCGGGACTTCCCTGGTGGTCTAGTGGTTAAAATCCATCCTCCAATGAAGGGGACAGAGGTTCAGTCTCTGGTCTGGGAAGATTCTACGTGCTGCGGGGCAGCAAGGCCCGTGTGCCACAACTGCTGAAGCCTGTGTGCCTAAAGCCTGTGCTCGGCAACGAGAGAAGCCACTGCAGTGAGAAGGCAGACTTACACCCGCTCGCCTCGGCTGGGAAAAGCCTGTGCTCAGCAACAAAGATGCAGCACAACCAGAAATAAACAAATAATTTAAAAAAAAAGATTTGTGAATAAACAGAGATTTTAAAACAAACACTCCTTTCTCACCCCTAATCCAGTCACACCAAAACCATTTACCTTTTTAAGGGTAACCCAGTGGTTAGGACTCTGCGCTTTCACTGCCGAGGGTGGTGGGTGACATTTATCTTTTTAAATGTTGCCTCCAACCCACCCCTGATCCTTAGTATAGCTTAACCACCCCTCAAATACACCTTCATGTGAAGGTGAAGTCGCTCAGTCGTGTCCGACTCTTTGTGACCCCGTGGACTGTAGCCTACCAGGCTTCTCCATCCATGGGATTCTCCAGGCAAGAATACTGGAGTGGGTTACCATTTCCTTCTCCAGGGGATCTTCCCGACCCAGGGACCGAACCCAGATCTCCCGCATTGGAGGCAGATGCTTTAACCTCTGGGCCACTAGGGAAGCCCATTACACCTTCAGGTAGGAAACTTCAAACTCAGCTCAGGAGTTATCTCCTTTGAAAAGCCCTCTGGGGCCCTCTCCTCCTTCTTACATACCTAGTGCTCACCTCTAAGGCATGTATTTATCACAAAGGAATTGTAACCACCTTTAACTCTTTTCATCCATCTTTTTTCTTTAGCTAGACCTCCGCTTCTGGGGGAGAGGGCAATGGCAACCCACTCCAGTACTTGTGCCTGGAAAATCCCATGGATGGAGGAGCCTAGGAGGCTGCAGTCTATGGGGTTGTGAAGAGTCAGACACGACTGAGCGACTTCACTTTCACTTTCATGCATTGGAGAAGGAAATAGCAACTCACTTCAGTGTTCTTGCCTGGAGAATCCCAGGGACGGTGGAGCCTGGTGGGCTGCCATCTATGAGGTCACACAGAGTCAGACACAACTGAAGCGACTTAGCAGCAGCAACAGCAGCAGCTTCTGGGAGCAGGGACTGATGTTTTTCCTCTGTGGCCCCGAGCCTACCGTGCATGCATGCTATGCATGCTAAGTCACTTTAGTAATGTCTTTGTGACCCCATGGAATGCAGCCTGCCAGGCTTCCCTGTCCATCGCCAACACCTGGAGCTTACTCAAACTCATGTCCACTGAGTCCATGATGCCATCCAACCATCTCATCCTCTGTTGTCCCCTTCTCCTCCCACCTTCAACTTTCCCAGCACCAGGGTCTTTTCTAGTGAGTCAGTTCTTCACATCAGGTGGCCAAAGTATTAGAATTTCAGCTTCAGCATCAATCCTTCCAATGAATATTCAGGAGTGATTTCCTTTAGGATGGACTGACTGGATCTCCTTGCAGTCCAAGGGACTCTCAAGAGTCTTCTCCAACACCACAGTTCAGAACCATCAGTTCTTCAGTGCTCAGCTTTCTTTATGGTTCAATTGTCACATCCATATGTGACTACTGGAAAAACCACAGCTTTGACTATATAGACCTTTGTTGGCAAAGTAATGTCTCTGCTGTTTAATAGGCTGTCTAGGTCGGTCATAGCTTTTCTTCCAAGGAGCAAGTGTCTTTTAATTTCAAGTCTGCAGTCACCATCTGCAGTGATTTTGGAGCCCCCCCCAAAATAAAGTCCCTCACTGTTTCCATCGTTTCCCCATCTATTTGCTATGAAGTGATTGGACTGGATGCCATGATCTTAGTTTTCTGAATGCTGAGCTTTAAGCCAACTTTTTCACAATCCTCGTTCACTTTCATCAAGAGGCTCTTTAGTTTCATCACTCACCTAGAGCCAGACATCCTGGACTGCAAAGTCAAGTGGGCCTTAAGAAGCACCACTAAGAACAAGCTAGTGGAGGTGATGGAATTCCAGTTGAGCTATTTCAAACCCTGAAAGATGATGCTGTGAAAGTGCTGCACTCAATATGCCAGCAAATTTGGAAAACTCAGCAGTGGCCACAGGGCTGGAAAAGGTCAGTTTTCATTCCAATTCCAAAGAAAGGCAATGCCAAAGAATGCTCAAACTACCGCACAACTGCACTCATCTCACAGGCTAGCAAAGCAATGCTCAAAATTCTCCAAGCCAGGCTTCAACAGTACATGAACCTGAACTTCCAGATGTTCAAGCTGGATTTAGAAAAGGCAGAGGAACCAGAGATCAAATTGCCAACATCTGCTGGATCATCGAAAAAGCAAGAGAGTTCCAGAAAAACATCTGCTTTATTGACTATGCCAAAGCCTTTGACTGTGTGGGGTCACAACAAACTATGGAAAATTCTTAAAGCAGCAGTATAACCTAATACAGATCCACAATCCCTTATCTGAAACCCTTGGGGCCAAGTGTATCTTGGAATTCAAAATTTGGGGATTTTAGAAAGGTAACACATAATATGTGTTGTATGCTATACAGCACCCAACAGAGTCAAGGGAACATCCAGAAATCAATCACTTCAATATCTCCTTAGTGCAACTTATGAGTAGTAATGCTTAGTGGGATAAATAAAGCCTATAAATAGTCTCCTTCTCAGTTCAGACAAGTCTTAACTGCCAAATTGAGCTTGAGCCAAACTTAGGGAAAAAAATTTTTTTTCCCATCTTCAGAGCTTTTAGGACTTCAGAAATGCTGATAAAGGATTAAGGGTGGTAGTTAAGAGCATGGCCTACATGCATCAGAAAAGATTGGAATATGTCTATGTACATATATACCACATGTTTATAAATATACATATATATGTATATATTTAGACACACACATATACTCATGGGAAAGGCAGAAAAGCATACACTAAAGGTCAATAGTAGTTATTTCACAGTGGTAATTTTTTTTTTCCGTTTTGCTTATAGGTACTTTCAAAGTTAGATATAATAAGATGTATTTTTTGGTGTATATATATATTCAGTTCAGTTCAGTTCAGTCGCTCAGTCGTGTCCAACTCTTTGCGACCCCATGAACCGCAGCACGCCAGGCCTCCCTGTCCATCACCAACTCCTGGAGTTCACTCAGATTCACGTCCATCGAGTCAGTGATGCCATTCAGCCATCTCATCCTCTGTTGTCCCCTTCTCCTCCTGCCCCCAATCCCTCCCAGCATCAGAGTCTTTTCCAGTGAGTCAACTCTTTGCATGAGGTGGCCAAAGTACTGGAGTTTCAGCTTTAGCCTCATTCCTTCCAAAGAAATCCCAGGGTTGATCTCCTTCAGAATGGATTGGTTGGATCTCCTTGCAGTCCAAGGGACTCTCAAGAGTCTTCTCCAACACCACAGTTCAAAAGCATCAATTCTTCGGCACTCAGCCTTCTTCACAGTCCAACTCTCACATCCATACATGACCACAGGAAAAACCATAGCCTTGACTAGATGGACCTTTGTTGACAAAGTAATGTCTCTGCTTTTGAATATGCTATCTAGGTTGGTCATAACTTTTCTTCTAAGGAGTAAGTGTCTTTTAATTTCATGGCTGCAATCACCATCTGCAGTGATTTTGGAGCCCCCAAAAATAAAGTGTGACACTGTTTCCACTGTTTCCCCATCTATTTCCCATGAAGTGATGGGACCGGATGCCATGATCTTTGTTTTCTGAATATTGAGCTTTAAGCCAACTTTTTCACTCTTCTCTTTCACTTTCATCAAGAGGCTCTTTAGTTCCTCTTCACTTTCTGCCATAAGGGTGGTGTCATCTGCATATCTGAGGTTATTGATATTTCTCCTGGCAATCTTGATTCCAGCCTGTGCTTCTTCCAGCCCAGCGTTTCTCATGATGTACTCTGCATATAAGTTAAATAAGCAGGGTGACAATATACAGCCTTGACGTACTCCTTTTCCTATTTGGAACCAGTCTGTTGTTCCATGTCCAGTTCTAACTGTTGCTTCCTGACCTGCATACAGATTTCTCAAGAGGCAGGTTAGGTAGTCTGGTATTCCCATCTCTTTCAGAATTTTCCACAGTTGATTGTGATCCACATTGTCAAAGGCTTTGGCATAGTCAATAAAGCAGAAATAGATGTTTTTCTGGAACTCTCTTGCTTTCCCCATGATCCAGCATATACACACACACACACACACACACACACACACACACACACACACACACGTGCTTCCTTTGTGGCTCAGGTGGTAAAGAATCCATCCGCAATGCGGGAGACCTGGGTTCAATCCCTGGGTTGGGAAGATCCCCTGGAGAAGGGAAAGGCTACCCGCTCCAATAAATTCTGGCCTGGAGAATTCCATCGACGGTGCACCATGGGGTTGCAAAGAATCGGACACGACTGAGGGACTTACTTTCACTTCACTTCATACTATAAATATATAAGTACTATATACACATCCTGGAGTATGAAACGGCTACCCACTCCAGTATTCTTGCTTGGAAGGTCCCATGGACAGAGGAACCTGGCAGGATACAGTCCACAGGGTTGCACAGAATCAAGTACAACTGAGTACATACACACAAACATGTTCAGTTCAGTTGCTCAGCCGTGTCCGACTCTCTGTGACCCCATGGACTGTATGCAGCCCTCCAGGCTCCTCTGTCCATGGGATTTGGCAGGCATGAATACTGGAGTGGGTTGCCATTTCCTTCTCCAGGGGATCATCCCAACCTAGGGATCAAACCAGCATCTCTTACATCACCTGCATTAACCGACAGGTTCTTTACCACTAGCACCACCTGGGAAGTATATATGTACATCAGTTCAGTTCAATTCAGTCACTGAGTCATGTCCGACTCTTTGCGACCCCATGGACTTCAGTGCGCCAGGCTTTCCTGTACATCACCAACTCGTGAAGCTTGCTTAAACTCATGTCTGAGCTGGTGATGCCACCTAACCATCTCATCCTCCTGCCTTCAATCTTTCCCAGAATCAGAGTCTTTTCCAATGAGTCAGTTCTTTGCATCACGTAGCCAGTGATTGATTTCTGTACTGGAGGTTCAATTTCAGCATCAGTCCTTCCAATGAATATTCAGGACTAATTTCCCTTAGGATAGACTGCTTGGATCTCCTTATAGTCCAACAGACTCTCAAGAATCTTCTCCAATACCACAGTTCAAAAGCATCAATTCTTCAGTGCTCAGCTTTCTTTACAGTCCAAGTCTCACATGCATACATGACTGCTAGAAAAACCACAGCTTTGACTAGACAGAGCTTTGTCGGCAAAGTAATGTCCCTGCTTTTTAATATGCTGTCTAGGCTTTTCTTCCAAGGAGCAAGCATCTTTTAATTTCATGGCTGCAGTCACAATCTGCCGTGAAAAAAAAATAACGTCTCTCAGTGTTTCCCTTGTTTCCCCACCTAGGATGGGACTGGATGCCATGATCTTAGTTTTCTGAATGTTGAGTTTTAAGCCAGCTTTTTCACTCTCCTCTTTCACTTTCATCAAGACGCTCTTTAGTTCCTCTTCACTTTCTGCCATAAGGGTGGTGTCATCTGTGTATCTGAGGTTACTAATATTTCTCTTGGCAATTTTGATTTCAGCTTGTGCTTCATCCACCCTGGCATTTCACATGATGTACTCTGCATATAAATTAAATAAGCAGGGTAACAATATACAACCTTGATGTACTCCTTTCCCGATTTGGAACCAGTTTGTTGTTCCACGTCCAGCTGGAACTGTTGCTTCTTGATCTGCATACACATTTCTCAGAACCAGATAAAGCGGTCTGGTATTCCCATTTCTTTAAGAATTTTCCAGTTTGTTGTGATCCACACAGTCAGAGGCTTTGTTGTACATAGCATGTACATATATGTACACAGCACTATATATATATATGTACACACACACACACATATATATATAGAGAGAGAGAAAGAGGCTGTGGAGTCAGACTTGGTTCCATTTCTGGCCCTGCTACTTACCAGCTCTATGACCTTGAAGAAGTTATCTCACTTCTCTAAGTTTCTGCTTCCTGAACTAAACAAAGATAGCAGTATCTGCCTATGACTGCTGTCTTCTTTTCCTGTGATTAATCGAGGCTACCCCTCACTGCGTGACCAGAAGGGGCTCTAGAAGTCAAGCCAGCAAATTCAAATCAAAATTCAAGTACTCTATTTATTTTGAGCTCCTCTTGCCCTGGTTTCCCCTTGCGTGTCCCCCAGTTTTTCACAGGTTTTCCCAAGATCCAGACCAGTGCAATTCAACAGATGATGGAAATGGTCTATAACTACACCACCCCAAAGAGTAGCTACTAGCTACCCTTGAACAGTTAAAATGCAGCAAGAGTGAGTGAGAAATTGAATTGTTAATTTTGAATACCTAGAGTAAATTTAAATAGCCGCATTGACTAGGGTCTACCACACTGGCTGCTGCAGTTCTAGGTCTGGCTCTTCTCTTCTCCGAGAATCATGGGCCATCACAGTCAGTTCCAAACAGAGCTACCCAGCTGTAACTGGGATCAGGCCCTCCACTGCTCACGTCTCTGCGCATGGATGGGTCCCAGGTAAAGCTGAGCTTTGACTTCTGGGCTTCCGCTGGGCTCTCCCTTCCGTCACAGCCCTGTCATCTCCCTGTCACCCTGGTTTGCCAACCCGCCCTTCACTCACCACTCTCCTTGGGCCGCCAGGACCGGTCAGCCACCCGCCTCTTCATTCTCACCGCTGCCTTCCCCCAGGCCTCCTCTCCTCGCCTATTACATCAAAAGCCTCCCAACGAGAGAGGTTCCTGCTTCTCCTGACACCATCTGCTAATTTTGTCTCTGGACTTGGCCAGGTTAAACTCTGATTTCATCTCTCCCTGCTCTAAAACTTCCAGTATTATACCACTGCCTGCAGGTGAAGGTCCAAAACTGGTTGGACTGGCACAGGAAAGGCCCTTTGCAAACTGGTCCTGCGTTCTCTCCCCATCTGCCACCTGAAGACAGCCGACTGAATCAAGAGACAGGTTCCCCGTGCACGTTGCCCTCACTCTGACTTCTGGACCCCTCTCCTCAAAGTCCAGCCTCAACTCCTCCCCCACCAAGCCCTCCACGACCACACCAGCCCTCGGCAGTCATTTCTCTCAATTCTGAAGGCCTTCCAGTCTGTATGACTTGTCTAGCATTTTAAGGGTCATTTGAGTGTTTCTGGAAAAGCCATGGGGCTTTGGAATAAAACAGCCTGGCCATTTTACCGGCTGCATCCACAACCTCACAGGAAACCTCAAGCAAACTACTTCATTTGTTTCCTCATTTGTAAAATGATGATAACACTACTACACTTGAAGAGAGGCCAAAAGAATAAACAAATGAAATTCTAAACAGGTCAAGAACCTCGCACAATGCCAGGTACGCAGCACATATGCACGAATGGTTAGTTCCCTTCCCTCTGCCTTGCCACTCCTCATCCGCCTCGGCCTTGATATAATGATGATGGTCATTTGCCGAGTCCCCTCTAATATGAATAGCTAGGCTTGCGCTACGTGCTTCATGTGTTATTCCTGATTATTGGCCTCATTTTACAAATAAGGAGACTGAGGTCCAGAAGAGGGAGCAGACATGCCCAGCGACACAGAGCTAGCCCAGTAAACGGCACAGTTGACATTAACAGTCCGAACTCCACAGCCTCCCTTTTGCCAACATGAGCACAACATCTTCAAGGAAACTATGAACTCTTAGGAGTAAGCACTACATGGAGAGGATTAAGTCGGTCTGGATAACAAAGCAAAAGTACCACCCTGGTCTGCACAGGCTGTGTGGGTGTGTGGCTGTTGCTACTGGGTGACAATCATATCCTGCCCCTTTCTGAGCATCTACTAGACAAGCCTAGGAGGTGGTGTCCCTATTTCCTCAGTCACCGGCCCTGGCATTCCATTTCCAGCACACTAGAAGAACCTGCAAAACCACGTGAGTAAATTACTCGGCAGTTCCAATAGGCAGGATTAACGCTTCTTGATGCTGGGTACACACCACCAGGGGGCGGTCCCATGGCCTCTCTAAGACAAGGCAACACATACTAGCAAGAGACTCATTCACTTTACAAGGAATCAGACCGATCCCGATCTAGTTACCCAGACCCAAAGTCAGACTGTGTTAACGATGACAACGATAGTAATATTATCATGAATAATATTAATCGCAAATACTTAAGGCTTACTGCATGTCAGGCATGGTTTTAACCTCCATATGTATACTTAATCTTCACAACGCCTCCATGAGGGTACAGAGAGGGTAAGTAACCTGCCCAAGAACGCACAGCTAATAAACAGTACAAAAGTGAAGTCGCTCAGTCGTGTCCAACTCTTTGCGACCCCGTGGACTGCAGCCCACTGGCTCCTCTGTGCATGGGATTTTCCAGGCAAGAATACTGGAATGGGTTGCCATTTCCTTCTCCAGGGGATCTTCCCGACCCAGGAATCGAACCCAGGTCTCCCGCATTGCGGGCAGGCGCAGGCAGACGCTTTAACCTCTGAGCCATCAGGAAGCCCTTTAAACAGTACAGACAAGATTCAAACCCAGGGAATATGGGTCAAGAGTCTGTGCAGTTAATCAAAAACTATACTATCAGAAAAAGGTGACATGCAGAAAGCATTTCTGGCAGAGGAAATAATTCCAGTGCAGAGACACGGCATCATGATATGCTCAGAAATGAGTCATAACAAGTAGTATAAATAAGTAGACACACAAAGTTTTGCTTGAGAAACGTCAAGGGATACAAAAGAAGAGTGTTAGGGTTAGGGCTCAAGCATTAGATTCAAACAGATGACATGAATTCTATTCTCAGTTATTTACCCTCTCTGAGCCTTAGTCTCTCCCTGTGAAAAATGGACATCCTCTTACAGAGCTTTTCTGTGCACTGGGTGAGGCCCATAGTGTTTACTAAATGTTAACTGCCAGTGATAATAACAGTTATAATAGTAATCGATTTTTATGTATAACTATAATTTTATTGTTTTAATTTATTAGGAATAGGTTTTTATTATGTGTATTAAGGCCAAACTGTGAGACTTTGAATGCCATGTGGAGTTTGGATTTGACTCTTATGACCAAAGGGAACTAAAATACAAAGTGCACATGGGGAAAAGAGCTCTTGAGAGAAGCCCATAGCCCAGGGCACCCAGCATTAAACAGAATGGAAAGAGTCGATGATTCCTAGTCCAACATGGTAACCAACCCAAACAGTGCTGTTACTTTTTTGAAAATCAAATAACCATGCTTCTTAGTCCTTTCTTTTTGTCTTCCTTTCTTAAAAAAAAAAAAATTTCCCACCATCTCATGGCTTTAGAAAAAAGCACCATAGACTTTAACAATTCACGTGAGCAGAGGCATCTCTAAAGACACATCCCAGGCCCCGCAAACCTGTAAGCCCTGGTCTCAAAATGCAATTTGCCCCCTGTGCAAATCCAACTTGAGCTCTTGTTGTTGTTTAGTCACTCAGTAGTGTCCGCCTCTTTGAGGCCCCATGGACAGTAGCCCACCAGGCTCCTCTGTCCATGAGATTTCCCAGGCAAGAATACTGAAGTGAGCTGCCATCTCCTTCTCCAGGGGATCTTCCTGATCCAGGCATAGAACCTGCATCTCTACACTGGCAGGTGGATTCTTTACCCCTGTGCCACCAGGGAAGCCCCCAATTTAGGTTAGCAAGGACTAAATAAATATCACTAGCTTAGCTTCTGGGGAAAGACTACGACCGTGCAATTACTTTTCAGCCACAGGTTATAATGGTCACAGGCTACTGGAGAGATGACTTGACTTTTTCCTTCAGGCTCTCTCTTTGCTGGCCTTCTGTGAACTGTCTGTGGTCTGGTGATAAAACTGAAAGAGAAGTGGGCAAAAGCAAACCAGGAAGGGGTTGAGGGGTGGAAAGAAGGGCAGAAACTGCTTAAAGAGGAAGGGGGCAGGCATCCTTCAGGCAACAAAGCACTGGAACTAGGACTGGTTCAGGTCTCGAAGACAACGGACATTTTTTGAGCATCTACTGATATACAAGGCTTTGGGCTGGCATTTGGGGAGGAGACAGGATACAAAATGCTAAGAGGAGCACGTTGGAGCTTGTACAAATGCAGATGAATGAATAGCCGACAAAGATGAAAAAACAGAAATAATAAGCAATCAGGTCTGAAGTAAGAGGAAATGAAGGTGAGTTGGGGACGATAAGGCTCAACAGAGGGGCTGAGGCCAGGCCTGCAGGACTTAGACATCCCACTAAAGAATCTGAACTTTATTCCGCAGGCTATAGGGAGTGGTGCAGCATTCAAGTTCACAAACAAAACAGCAGGGCGTGATAAATGTTACCCTCTAAGGCAAGCCCCAAGGGAGGAGGACACCTAGGGGAAGCCTTGCAGAGTCAGCACTGCACTACTCAAGTGAGAGGACGCCAACGTGAACCACTGGGACTTAATCTCTTTACTTTTCAAAAGATTTTTAAATTGCGGGAAAAAATGGACCAAATGTGGTTATTAGACATGGGGAGGGGAGAGTCAAGGATGACTGAGGTTTTTAGCGATTGTATTGACAGAAAAGAAACTGGAGGAAGGAAAGGAGTAAAGAAGAGAATGAATGTTGTAACTTGGAACAAACCAGCCTAAGAAAGGCCAGCAGGAGCGCAGCCAGTTTCTAAGCTCTTGGAGGTGGGCATCTGCAAATCCTAACCAGGTTTCCCAGAGGAAGCCCCCCCTCCTCCAAATCTGAATTTCTTCACTTCTATGAGACCTTCCAGGAGGCAAACTTTCACTCCTATCTTACAGACGGAAGAGAGGAAAGTCAAGAGGTATGTCCAGTGTGATATTAACATGCAGTAGTAAAAATAAAAATTAAAGTAGGCCACATAGACATATACTTTGCTCAAATCCTCAGCCTTCATACTTGGAGCTTCAGTTCGCATATGCACCACTGGTAAAATCTACAAGTTTGTTACAATAGATTTTAAGCAGCAAACAAAACAAGCAAGCTAGTGAGCGTCTCTGTCTCCAGACTGTCTTTCCTCTAGTAAATATTGATGCCTCCCTCTTCCTGAACCTTCTGTCCCTGAGGACTTTCCTGTGCAAAGCGCCCCTTCTAAGGGAATGTTTGTGGGTCATCTCACTTGCTCCATGCTCCCACTGTAAAATTCCACGACAACCTGTTTTTTCTGAAGGAGAGAAAAGTCTTCAGGGGGTTCTCCTGTTCAAGAAACAAACACAAGGGGAATGGAGAAGGGAACAACACAAGAAGGAAGAAAAAGGAACACAGTTCTCTTTTGTTTAAAGAAACAAAGTGAGCCCAGTTAATTTGCTTAGGAGCCAGCAGAGCTTCCCACAAAGGTGGAGATGATGGGCGAGAGTTCTACGTGTAAGATAAACATCTAGGAAAATTCATTTTCTGTGCTAAAAGGGTATGTCAGTCACATAGATTTTATTTATTAAGAGGAGGAGGAGGAGCAAGGAGACTGACTGACCCCAGGGGCTGTTTTTCCAACATTCTCACTGGCTTCTACCCTAGTAATCTAGGTTACCCTTTATGCTACCCTGAGTTATAAATAACGTTCATTTCCTTTCTCAGGCCACACAGACTTCAATGCTTTATTTCCTGGGTCCAAGAGAAAAAATACCCATAGCGCATCTCATTCTGAATTTGAGTTACTACAAAGCCATCTCGTTTTCAATCAATCATGGAATCAGAAAACCACTTCAGAACACTGCAATGAGTCTGTTGTTACCATTTCGTTAAATTAGCCCAGAACAACCCCAGTGGGACTTCTGAGTGGCTGCTTCCTCTCTAGCCCATAGCTAAGAGTCCTCCAGAACACAGCTCCAGGTCTTTGAGTACATGTGGGATGAGGCAGGTAAATATTTTACACAATGACAGGGTGAGCACTGAGTCAGAGGCAGATTCCCCAAGGGGTTTTCTGGATAAAAGCACCTTCAGTTGGCTAAACAGAAACAGGAAGGTATTTCTCTTTATTTCTTTTTAAGAAAAGAAAAGGCTATACCACAGAGCAGTTAACTAAGAGAAGAAGCAGAAAGATCCCCTACTCAAAAAAGCTACTTGTCTGGGACCTATGTGAGGTCTTGGCACCTGAAGAGGCCAAGAGAATCAGATGAACAGGCTGTCACTCAACAAGGCTTATATCTCACTTCCACATCACAACTTAGCTCAAAGATCCTGGTCTGAACCTGAGAACAGACCCTAGATGAAAATTAGCTGCATTTCACCTTTCTGCAACCTCTACCAAGTTTGGCCTGACACTCCTGAATGCAGGAAAGACAAGTCAAGGGGAAGAAATGGACATTTTGGAGAGATGCATCCAAGTGAGATGTTTCCTTTCTCTACCAAAACAAAGGCAGGGAGTGAAAACCAGACTCTCTTTGCCCCCCAGATAGCTAGACCTTGACTAGCCCCACAAGGTCGCCCTCCTGCTGAGCCGACCCCACACTCACTCACCTCTGTGAATCATCAAATCCCTCTGTCACTGTCAGCTCCTTGGAGAAGCCCTGTTTCTCCTGATGCATATCACACACAGCATTTTAAAGCAGTGCTTGGGTTGGTTCCCCAAGCCATCAGGAAGTGGGTATTTTGATTACACGCATATAGGAAGCACCAAATTCCCTATCTGTTTCCCGCTGGGTCTGGACTGTCTGGGACATTCAGAGGAGGCCCCAAGGTTTCCCCCTACTTGTTGTAGATGACACGACTCTCCTCTGAGACCAAAGAACTCTGCAAACACAGCTACCCAAACAGAACTAGAGATCTGCTGCCATTTCTTACCAATTGTAACATGAGCATCCATTTGATAGTGTAATCCCATTTATTGTAGGGATTACGAGAAGGACAAATAATTTCAAATTAAAAATGAAACCAGCACCTTGACAGTAACTCTTCACCAGCATGCAGCTAGTTTGGGACTTTTGAAAGATCACAACAGAGTCTGAGATCCCTTTGCATTCACGACCCGGCGGCTTCAGAGCCATCCCAACTCCTCACAGAAGACCTCCCTCCATTCAAGAGATGAAGCGCTTCTACAGGATCCGGCGTGCGGGCGAAAAGCCAGAACCCACCTCTTTCTGCTGCCATCGTGCCTGTCTTCTGTCTGGATGCTGGCAGCCTGTTTCCAAGGGGGCAGGGAAGGGTATGTTCTTAATCTTAAATTCTCACCTGTCCCAGTACCAGAGCCCAGAATGTCATGGAAACTGATGCAAAAGCTGTCTCAAGATCAGCACTTCATAACTGAGATAAGCCCATAAGACGCAAACTATCAGCACCATCGGGTGCTGTGACCGCGTCTTGCGGCGGCTGCAGAGAAGGTGAAGCACAAGCACGGAGGAAGTCCTTTGCTCGCTTCGTTTCCTCTCATTTTACAAACTTGTGCAATGTGTTATTCCCCCCCGCCCCTCACAGTTTCCAAGCGCGGTAAGAGCAAGTGGAGTGCCGGCCCACGCCTGCACAGGCACTTGACAGTTCTCTAGCAAGTGGCTGAGAAATGGGACACAAGTGGGTACTCACAGTCATGCCAAAGCCTGGACGTAACAGGAGCTGCACGGGCACACCCAGGAATAAAAAACACCAGGGAGCCCCGGACCGAAAATCCAGGAGCTGGACAAAAAATACCTCCTCCCAAAGCACTAGACTGACCCAAATTTCAGCCAGGGGCCTCTCACTCTCCAAAAGACAATCTCCTGCTCCACAATTGGCATTTTGTGCTGCACAGCCTTATCCAGCAAGGGCTGGGTGGGAAAAAAAAAAACAAACCTAGTCTCTTTTACCTGTAACCTCACTGTGGCCTCCAGGCCCAGGGTGGACAGGGCTCTCCTGGACTCCCGGTCTGCGCAGAGTCCAATCTCTCAGAGGGGCTGAGGACCGACAGGAGAGCCAGGCAGCCCCAGTACATACACCAGCCCTCACCCAAAGGAACGCTCTGTGATGGGGAGTGCATCCCCAACACAAGTCAGACTCGAACGTCAGGATGGAGAAACTGAAGCTCAGAGAGGGGCAGCCACCTGCCCCGGGTCACACAGCGAAGCAAGAACAGAGCTTTACTACAACCACAATCCCGACCTCGGGATTCCTGAATACCCCCACTGGCCCGCGCCTGCCCTCATCACAGCGGGCTGAGAACTAACATCCCCAGAGCCCTTCAGACCCAATGTCCCCGCCTCCGTAGGGCCAGGACCTTGGTCTTCGCCCCAGGCGTCCGCCGGACAACCCCGCAGACCCCGCCCGCCCGAGGGCCAGGCCCGCCACCGCCCCCGGCTCAAAGCCCCAGCCCCGCTTCCCACCTCCCGCCAGACCTGCAGAGTCGCGCTCCCGAGAGCCGTCGGCGGCGGACATTTCCCTGCCAGCTTCCTCAAGCTCTTCATCTCGCTGCCCGAGCCGCTCCGCCCCCAGCTCCGCCCCCCCAAAGGAGCCCGCCCCCGCGTGCCACCCCCGCCAATCGAAGGCCTGCCTGCTTTGTAGCCCCGCCCCCAAACAGAACGGGGCCCGTCCCTGAGGCGAGGTCTCCTCCAATCCCTTTCGCGGCTTCCAAGACCGATACCTGCCTCCGCCAATTCTGGCACGCCCCGGCCAGGTGCCTGGGGCCGAATTCCAGCTTCGCGGCGTGGGCGGCTCGGGCTCCGGCTCAGTGCACCTGTATCGAGACAGCCACAGGAACTCAGGATCTGGGATCGCTGGGACGAAGCCTGTGGAAGGAAAAAGGAGGGAATACTGAGCCACGGGCTTGAAGAGCCGGTTCCACCTCGGCACGGTTGTCCGTCCGTGAGCAAATCGATCAGCCTCTCGGGGAGGCTCCAAGTCTGTTTCCCTCTCGCACAGGGTGCACCTGAGACTCAAATACAATAATAAATATGAAAACAAAGTGCTGGACCAAGATAGACCAGCGCCACCTCCTCCGACCTGGTGGTAATTATGTGCCTAGGTCTGTGCTTCACAAGTATATTACGTCCCTAAATCTCACAACTAATTTAAGGAGAAAGGAAACTGTTATTCCGTGGCAATGATTATCCCATGGCAACTCAGCTCAGGTGCAGTCTAAGGTGGAAGAGTGAGTGGCAGAGTGGGAATTCAAATAGATGTCAGTGCTAGAGAACCGGTTGGAGGCTTTAACTATCCATGATCTCCATCAGCAACTCTCAGGCCTCTCCAAAACAACACACTCTCTAAGTAAAAGCAGTGTGCTTGCTATGAAATACACCTTCAAGAGAAGCTCCATGGTTCCCTTTTAACCAGATTGCCATTCCTCTTTCCTAGAAATTCTTGAGTCCTCTCTGCCTCTCACTCAAACCCAGGTATGCCTGACTCCCAAACACTTGCTGTTTCCTATGCTATCCTCCCTGTCCTCCTTGTAGAACTGCATGAGCCTGACCAAACTGAACTGGATTTGTAAGAACATCATAAATGAAAAGACTTGGGTTGCAAGACTGATTATGGCACTGCCAGACATGGCTTTTAGATTATTTTCAGCATTTACATGCTATTAACCCATACTGTACCTCATCTGATCCTCACAAAACCCTTGGAATAGTAAGTAAGGCAAGTTCATATTTCCACTGTACAAATAATAAAGCCAAGGCTTGGGAATTCCCTAGTGGTCCAGTGGTTAGGGCGCTGCACTTTCACTGCATGGGTTCAATCCCCGGTAGGGGAACTAAGATTACACAAGCCACTCAGTGCAGCCAAAAACAAAACACACACACACACACACACACTCACACACAGCAATAAAGCCAAGGCTCAAAGAGATTAAATATATTGTTCACAACTAGGAAGTGGCAGAGCTGGGATCTGAACCAAAACCTCTGGACTCCATGGACTTTGCAGGTATAGCTTGGGGTTCCAAACCTGGTTGCATTACTTCAGTTGATGAGTGATTTCTGGTAAGGCACCGTGTGTCAGTTTACTCTAT
Source organism: Ovis canadensis (assembly GCF_042477335.2). NCBI lineage: Eukaryota > Metazoa > Chordata > Mammalia > Artiodactyla > Bovidae > Ovis > Ovis canadensis. The sequence goes on from NC_091245.1 coordinate 13,368,421, forward strand.
CATGTATAAAACAGATACTTATACTTTAGTATTGCTCACAAGACTCAACAGAAGAACATGGTGGTTGTATGTTGTCTGACTATCTAAAAAACGTTTATGGCACACAGTAGGTACTCAATTCATGTTGGCTAATTCTTTTCTCTAACTGCAATCTCTTGACCAAGGCACTTCCACTCCCTGACCTTTTGTGCTGCACATTATCCACCAAGGACTGAGTGGGGAAAATCTAGTTACTTTCACCTATAACCTCTTCTTGGACTCTGGTCCCTTTATCCATAAAATGCGAGGGTTGGGCAGATGGATTCCCAAGAGCCTGTTGGCTCTGAGAGTCCCCTTTCACCCAATTCCTTCCTGAGGAAGTCCATCTCGACAGCTACTCAGAGAACTTGAGTTAGTATAGTTTCCTTGCTGGTTACCTCACATGTAGACCCCAGGAGTAGGGAAGAGGAGTAAGCCTAAGAGAGGACAATCATCAGCTCTTCTCTCTCTCTCATTCTCACAGACAGACATCAAGTTCCGTTTCTCCATTCAACAAATATTTATTGAGTGCCTACCAGGTGGTGCTAATGGTAAAGAGTCCATCTGCCAAAGCAGGAGACAAAGAGACTCGGGTTCGATCCCTGAGTTGGGGAGATCCCCTGAAGTAGGAAATGGCTACCCTCTCTAGTATTCTTGCCTGGAAAATTCCATGCACAGAGGAGCCTGGCAGGCTACAATCATGGGGCCACACAGAGTTGGACACGACAGAGCATACGCACACATCTAGGCACTGTTGTAACCACAGAAGGTCAAGTTGTGAACATAACCCAAACTCACTGTTTCCACGGCACCTTCATTCTCATCAGTTTGATCTCTCCAGTCCATCCTCCCCTCCCCATCCCCATGATGGCCCCTGGTCCAAGTCTCATTTTTTATGCCTGAATCACTGCAAATACATCCCCACTGATCTCCCTGTTTGATGTCCCCCCCTTCTGCACCGGTTGCCAGAGGAATTTTCCTAACATGCAAATCCTGCCTTGTCATTGCTCATTTGAAAACTCCATCAGCTGTCCACAGGCTATAGAAAAGTCCAAGCTCTTTGTTGGTTGTTTAAGGCCCTTCATGTACTATCTCTGTGGGCCTCTCCTGGCTCAGCTCACCCCACAGCATCCTCCCACCCCAACTTCAGTCCCACCCAGTGACTTGCTCTTAACTCCAAATGTCTCTTTTCCTCCTTGTTGCCTGCTTGGTAAAAACCTCACTTGTCCTTCAAGTCTCTGTTTAAACATCACTGCCTACGTGAAATCTTCCCTGAGCAGTTTAGATGGGATGGGTTGGCATGAGTTTAGGATGCATTAGAGCGAAACTCAAGAGGTCAGGTTCTGGAGGAGACTCTCTAATCCAGTCTGATGCTGCCTCTCTTGTTTATACCAGCTATGTATTCGGGCAAGGCACTTACCTTCCCTGAACCTCAGTTTTCTCATCTGTAAGATGGAGATATAATACCTGCCCTGAAGGGTTGTGGTAAGGAAAATGAGATAATGTGCTGAAAGTTCTTCAGTGTCTAATATACAACAAGTCCATGATGAGTGTTAGCTGAGGAAATAGTCTCTGAGTTCCTACTATGTGCTGGGCATTTTCATATGTCTTATCTCATTTAATTCTCACAATTCCCTGAGGAACATATTCTCTCTTTTTTTTTCCTCCCAAATATGTGTTTATTTTTGGCTGTGTTGAGTCTTTGTCCCTGCACTCAGGCCTTCTCTAGGTACGGAGAGCAGGAACTACTCTAGTTGCGGTGTGCAGCCTTCTCCTTGCAGTGGTTTCTCTTGTTGCAGAACACAGGCTTTAGGGCACTCAGCCTTCAGTAGGTGGAGCAGGCAGGCCCAGTAGTAGTTGTGGTGCCAGGCTTAGTTGCCCTAAGGCATGTGGGATTGAATCAGTGTCCCTTGCATTGCAAGGCAGATCCTTAACCATTGAACCACCAGGGAAGCCCCAGGATATTCCCTTTTTTTTTTTTTGCCTTGCTGTGCAGCCTGTGGGATTAAACCCCAGGCCCTCTGCAGTGGACCTCAGAGTCTTAACTACTGAATCACCAGGGAATTCCCTGGAAGATATTCTTTACATATAGAAATCTACAATCAAGCAAACTCAAAATGAGGTCAGATTTGTGGTTACCAGAGGGAGAGGTAACATAGCGGGGAGGAAGGATTACGTGAAGGTAGTCGAAAAGTCTAAAGCTTCAGTTATAGGATAATTAAGTACTAGGAATATGATGGGGCTTCCCTGGTGACTCAGCGGTAAAGAATCTACCTGGCAATGCAGAAGACATCGGTCTGATCCCTGGGGTCGGGAAGATCCCCTAGAAAAGAAAATGGCAACCCACTCAAGTATTCTTGCCTGGGAAATCCCATAGACAGGACTTTGGTAGGCTGCAGTCCATGGGGTTGCAAAGAGTTGGACGTGACTTAGTGATTGAGCACACGCAGAAATATGATTTGCAACACAATACATCTAACTAACACTGCTGTACGTTATATATGAAAGTTGTTAAGAGAGTAAATCATGAGGTCTCATCACGAGGGAAAAATATTTTTTTCTATGTCTTTAATTTTATATCTATATGAGATGATAGATGTTCACTAAACTTATTGTGGAAATCATTTCATGAGGTATTAAGTCAAATCATTATGCTGTGGACCTTAAACTTAGACAATGCTGTATGTTAACTAGAGTTCAATAAAACTGGAAGAAAGGGAGGGACCTCCCTGGTGGTCCAGTGGCTAGGACTCAGTGCTCCCAGTGCAGGGCCCCCAGGTTCGATCCCTGTTAAGGGAACTAGATCCCACATGCAGCAATGAAGATGATCGATCCAGGGTGTCACAACTAAGACCAGTGCGGCCAAATAAATATTTTTTCAAAGAACTGTAAGAAAAAAAAACAAATCTACAAAACCAAGGTTCAGAGAGGTGATACCCAAAGTCACACAGTTAAGGAACAGCAAAGACAAGTTTCAAATGCAAGAGGTCATATAGCTTCAAAGTCCATACTCTTGGCTGTTACGACTATTACTACTTTTGTTAAAAAACCTTATCAAATACTTTTTCTTTTTCTTCAAGATATTGTTCATTTGTATTATTTTGTGCACTATCCATCTCCTTTGGTCAATTTTCTATCAAAGTATTTATCTTCTAAAGAATTCATTTTTGATGCAGATATACTGAAGGCTTTTTTTTGTTTATGCAGGCAAAATTATCAATCAAGGACTATAAACTATTATTGCTCCTCATACAACTACCAATGGTATTCATAAAACAAGTTATCCTTATTAGTTGAAGGTTTGGAGATGAATTTCCCCCTGCTTAGAGAATCAATCCTTTAGCTCAGCATTCAAGGCTCTATAATTTTGTTTCCTTTTAGCACACTCCCCTGTTTGCATCCAGTCAGTCCACTTCCTGCACACCAGGCAAATGAAGCTGGAGTGGCCAGACATTCAGGCTCCATGATGAGACCACAATAGAAAGGGAGCCCGCCCCTTCTCCCCCACCCCACCCCCGCCATTTCTGCAGAACAAAGATGCTGGCTAGGAAAGAAAGAAGTAACAGTGCTGGGTAAACAGCCAAGCTCCAGCACCTGGTGGCTCGAATTTGCATATTCTCTGTCTGATCTTCTGATCTGAACAACTCTCCTTTACCTGCCTAGCTAATCTCCTAAACAGATTCTGCCCTAGAGGCCACTAACCTCTCTCTGCTAGTGCAAAGCTAGACCATTTTCTCAGTTGCAGTGGGGCACAGGGTTCAAGGGCAGACTTGCCTTGGTTCTAGTTGTCATTGGCAGAGAGAGGGAAGATGGGCCTCTAGAAGCTGCTGATCTTGCTAATCTACAGAAGACTCTATTAGAATCACACCTCACCCCGTTCAGCTCTGCTCAGAGCAAGGAGGCCAAAGGGGCCCTGCTGGAGTTAAAACGCAGATCCAGAAATGGGAAAACAGAAATACAAACACCGTGGCCAGCTGGTGACCTGGGGGCACTGTGGCCTCATGCCAATAGCTTTAAGAGGGCACAGAAACTGTGCAGTGTGAGTTCAAAGTGTGCAAAGTCAACTGGTGGTGGGGAGGTCAATGCCTAGCCACCCCTTCCCTGCCCCCTGCCACAGGGAGCCTGAGGTCTCACCTACCTGGACAGGCCCTGGCAACTTCCTGGAGGAACGTTCTGGTGTGTGAACCAAAGGGGAGCTGGAAAAGGAGGCTGAGCTCTGCTGTGTCCAGCTGGACGGTGACATCTGAGCCTGTGCAGGGGAAGCAGGACATGAGCTCTTGGCCTCTGAGATGCTAAGGTGCATCTTCGAGCCGGAGCCCCCAGAATGGAGTGTCAGCAGCGCAAGCTCCCAAAGCCCTTTTGACCCTTAAGCAATTGACTTATAGGTCAACTTAATGACTGTTGCTGGGACAATAGGGAGCCCTTGTACCCCCAGCTCCAAATTAGCATCGCCCTCAGTCTACAAGAGGGGGTGGACCTAGGCTCTGAAAAGCCACTAAGCCTTGCCATAGCCTTCTGGATGGAGACGGAAGAGACCAAGTTCCCTAACTATAGTCTACCCGCTCCCCCTCCCACCCCTCCCCCACCCAAGCGGAGTGAAAAGCACACAGAGGTGGGCAGAGGGGATGTCTGGCAGTCAGTCCCCCCGGCTGTGCCGGGGACATGCTAGGCACTGGGAATACCATGCTGAAGAGATCAGCCTGTGGATGGTGTCTGGCTTACAGTGTAACCTGAGTACCCAGAACACGTGCTGAGCTAGTGAATAAGTAGGAGCAATCTAGCAGACTGATCAAGAGTGTGGGCTCCAGGGTCTGTAGTCTGAGTTTGAATCCTGGTCCCACCACTTACTGAATTACTTAATTTCTCTGGGTCTCCATTACCTCATCCATAAAATAGGAATGAAAGCAGTGATGACCTCACAGAATTGTGAGGAAAGCACCACGTGATGTGTGTAAAGCTCTTAGCACAGTACCTGGCCAAGATCATCTTTGACCAAATATTCATTCCTATTATCAATATTTTTATAACAACTACTACTTCACTACTGTGACTATAGTCCAGCAAAAAAAAAAAAAAAAAAGCGAAGAGGAACTAAAGAGCCTCTTGATGAAAGTGAAAGAGAAGTGTGAAAGAGCTGACTTAAAACTACTAAGATCATGGGATCCAGTCATCACTTCATGGCAAGTAGATGGGGAAACAATGGGAACAGTGAGAGACTATTTTCTTGGGCTCCAAAACCACTGCATATGGTGACTACAGCCATGAAATTAAAAGATGCTTGCTCCTTGGGAGAAAAGCTATGACCAACCTAGGTAGCATATTAAAAAGCAGACACTGCTTTGCTGACAAAGGTCCATCTAGTCAAAGCTGTGGTTTTTTTCAGTAGTCATGTTTGGATGTGAGAGTTGGACCATAAAGAAAGTTGAGTGCTGAAGAATTGATGCCTTTGAACTGTGGTGTTGGAGAAGACTCTTGAGAGTCCCTTGGACTGCAAGGAGATTCAACCAGTCCACCCTAAAGGAAATCAGTCCTGGGTGTTCACTGGAAGGACAGATGCTGAAACTGAAGCTTCAATATATTGGCTACCTGATACAAAGGACTAACTCACTGGAAAAGACTTTGAGGCTGGGAAAAATTGAAGGCAGGAGGGGAAGGGGACAACAGAGGATGAAATGGTTGGATGGCATCACCAACCTGACGGATGTGAGTTTGAGCAAGCTCCAGGAGTTGGTGATGGACAGGGAAGCCTGGCGTGCTGCAGTCCATGGGGTAGCAAAAAGTTGGACATGACTGAGCAACTGAACTGAACTAGACAGTCTAGCAAAGAAGATAGATATTAAACAGGTCACTAGATAATTAGGGGCTTCCCAGGTGGCGCTAGTGGTAAAGAACCCGTCTGCCAATGCAGGAGACTTAAGTGGCACAGGTTTGATCCCTGGGTCAGGAAGATCCCCTGGAGGAGGGCATGGCAACCCACTCCAGTATTCTTGCCTGGAGAATCCTATGGACAGAGGAGCCTGGCAGGCTACATAGTAAAGAGTCCAACATGACTGAAGTGGCTTGGCACAGAACATAAGTAATTAAATCACTGTGAATGACAGAGAGGTGGCAAGGATGAGAAAAAGGAATGTGTGTGAGGTACAAACACTTTCAGGATACAGACAATCTCAGGAGCTCAACAAAGGCTTTCTGGGGAAACTGAGTGTGCAGTGAAGCCCTGAAGGAGTGAGGGCTTTGAGGAAGAGGGAGCTGCGTGGGCAGGGGCTCTGTGGTGAAAACTTGTCACGTGTAAGGTGCTTGGAAAGGCAGAGGGTTCCAAGTTCAGCAAGTAGGAAAGAGAGTGACTGGATTGATGAGCGGGGCTAATCCAACAGGGTCTTGTGTGCCACAGTGAGGTGATCAGAGGGTACTCTTCACCCCACTCCTCTCTCTGCAGATCCTGTGCCCAAGGACCCAACTCAGACTGAAAGGACCACTCACCAAGAATGTAGAGCTCACCATCCGGGGACACTGCAGGGAGGGAAAGGAAAAGGCCCTTAGCCATTGAGCATCATCCTTGCTCCTACCACCCCACCCCCAATAAGGGCAGAAATGACCTGGGAGCCCTGAGGAGAGGGATCATCCCATCCCGCCCACTGTGGCACCTTCTTCCAGTGTGAAATCCCGAGAGACTGGCACGATCTGGTCCAAGGAGACATCATCCCCGGTAATGGCCATCCTCCGGTGCGTATACAGGAAGAGACTGAGGGCAGGAAGCATCGTAAGGCCAGGGTGCACGCGGCCATTCCTCAGTCCACCGTGGAAGCCTCAGGGTGCTCGGCTCGCATTCCCTCCTTGGTCCCTGGGGGGTGTGCTCATGCCTCTCTGCACAATGGTGCCCATCAGAGACTGATGGGTCATCAAGGCTGGACTTGCCTCACTTTGGGGACTAACCCCGCTTTGTTAGTAAAACCCATGCATAATCTCCCCCTTGTGCATTCTAGGACTGTGTGTGACAAGAACAGGGCAATCCTCACCTCCTCCTCTCCCTCCCTGAACCTCAGTTTTTCCATCTGTAAAGGAAGAGTGATGGGTTCAAAAATGTCTAAGGCTCCTCCTTCCCAGATCTGAGACCCTGAGGGTCACTTTTCAGCTGTGAGAACTTTGATCATTATTCTTGCTCTGTTTCTAGAGCAAGGTGGGTGGGTGGGTGTTACTAGCAACGTTTATGCAGCCCTTTTAACGTGCTTCACAGCATTTTAACTACTTTATATGCAGAAACTCATTTTAATCTTTAGTTTGGACACATTGAGGTTTGCTCAAGATGTAACAAAGCCTAGGTTGGAATCCAAGACAGTCAGGCCATGGGGTTTCTCATCAGATTTTGAGGACTATATGAGCTATTAATACATAGGGCTGGGCATATAGTGTTCAGAAACTATTAACCATCATTATTATAATTATTCTAGAAGCCTCAGACTCTGTTCTAGAAGGTGTGAAATCCAGCTGGAGGGACGATGGAAACAATAAACCCAAACAGGCAAGGCCCAATTCCATCACTTACGCGTGTTCCTGGCCACCTCGCTCCGGACAGCAGCGCACGAGTCCCAGGAGGCGGCTCTGCCTGCTGTCGCCCTCGCACAGCACACCTTGCACTGCCTGCCGCTCAGGGTCAAGGCAAAGGGAAAGGAAGCCTGCATCCAGGCCTTGCCCAACCCGGCCCGCCCCACCAGCCTTGCCCTGGCTTGCTCTGCCCTCACCCATGCGGGTTTACTGTGTGACCCTGGGCAGGTCCCTTCACCTCTCTGACCCTTTCTCATCTGTGAAATAGGGATATCAACCCCCAACTTCACAGGGGGTGGGAGGATAACTGAGTATTTAAAGCATAAGGCAGAGAGTCCAGAACTGAGTACTTAGTAAGTACTGGTTTCCTTCCCTCCACCCCCGGGTCCCCCCTCCCCCCATGGCACAGAGAGAGGGAGGCAACCAGAGAGACACGTAGACACCTGCCATTCCACTTCCCAAGCCCAGGCAGGGAGGTCCTGGGGCTGGGAGTTGCAGGCTGCAGGGAAGGATATGATGACGCAATAGTCCCCATCAGCCAGGGTCTCCTGGATGGCCACAGACTGGTCCATGCCGGCCCCTGCACACCCTGGGGAAGGGCAGAAGGGAGGCCCTTTATGTCAACACGTCACCCAGGATGTGATGGAGTTGCCTCTGAGGACCGCTGGCAGGGAGGCGGGGCTCTGCTGGGAGAAGGTGGAGGAGGCCCCATCGTCTCCCTCCTCCTCCCCCTTTGCCATCCTTTGCCTCTGATGGGAGGTACAATTTGCTATGCCGCCCTCTGTCCTGAAGGGCATCCAGTCGCTCCTTAGTGGGATCCAGTCTACTTGCTGGTCATGCGGTGCCCTGTCCCATTACCGGAGAGGAGGATATGGTCTTAATTGCTCAGGGATGGGGGCTCTGCCTCCCTTTTGGGGGAGCAGTGTTAGTTCTGCTAACAGCTGTCTGGGAGGTGTCAGGGGTGTATCTGCATGTATCTTGGGAAGGGAGTGTCTCATTCTGGACCAGGACTCCAGTCCTGTCCCTCTTGCCTTGGAGATGGGCAAGTGTCCCGTTACTCCTTGGCCCTCCCCCAGCCCAGCAGGCCACATTGCATCAGCCAAAGGCTGCGGGTGTCCAGTTCTGACAGCCTCAGGACAGGGTACCCAGCCCTCAGCTTGCCCAGTCCCTCCTGCCCAGCCCTGCCCTGGCTTCCCCGCTCCGCACTCACTCCTGGCCCCCTGTTATTGCTGCCTACCTCCTGAGCTGTCACCGCTGCTGGGTGTGCGGAACCTCGGCCGGGACCCGGTCAATGACTACATTTCCCAGCAGCCCCTACGCCACACGATGGTCAGCCAGCCTGCAAGTCCCAGCATGCTGTGCCAATGTGGGGGTTGGGGGGCTCCTCCCCCCCCCCCGCCCGTTAACTCCTTAAGTCCTGTGGTACCCTCGCCTCCCTATTCTGGAAAGCTTTTCCTAAGGACTCCCCTCGACATCCTCAGCCCTCGAGCGGCCAGAGTTCCTTATCCAGGCCCTGGAAGGAAGATGGTCACTTTAAGGGAAAACGTTTTCTCAGTTTCATCCTCAGCTCCTCGCACTTCCATGCAGGCCGACACTGGCCTCTACTGGAACACTTCCTCCCCAGGTACCTATCCTGTCCTAGCTTCAGAGAGAACAACACTATGAAGAATCGCATACCCCCATTTTCCAGGTGGAGAAACTGAGACTCAGAGAGGTTAAGCGTCCTGACCAAGGTCTCACAACTGAAACGTGTGACTCCAACTTCCATGCCACGGACACTGCCACTCACGGCCACATTTCCTCCCTTAGCCTCAGCAGGGGTGTGTGACGGGAGGACACTGCCACCCACGGCCCCATTTCCTCCCTTAGCCTCAGCAGGGGTGTGTGACGGGAGGACACTGCCACCCACGGCCGCATTTCCTCCCTTAGCCTCAGCAGGGGTGTGTGACCAGCCGTCCTGCCTGCCTCACAGGGCTGTGTGAGGAGAAGGGAGGCTAACGCATGTTGTCAGGGGTGTGACTGTGTGTCATACGCAGTGTCTGTGCTGAGGCCCCATCCTCTCTCCTCAGGAGGAGAGACAGCAAGGGAGGGGGTCCCCGCTCAGCACTCACGACAGCCCGAGCCTGCACTTCGGTATTCTCCAGCCCTTTCCCCTGATTCACTGGCCACTGGGCAAGGCTTTCCTCCTTTGGGGCCTGCCCTTCTCCACCTAAGATAAGGAGGCTGCTCCAGATGGACAGAAGGGCCAGCTCAGATTAGGGTGTCGAGGACCAGTCTCTCCCAGTCTATTGGCCTTTTCACGAAGCTGTAAGCTCCCTGAGGACAGGCTGTATCTTTTCCTTATCACTCCAGTGTTGTTTCTGGCATACAAACTGACCCTGAGAACATGTTTACTGAGTTAGTGAGTCATCTTAATGAGTACTTTTTCTCTTAAGCTCTGACCCAAACTGAAGGGTCAGTGCTGGAGAAGGAGTGACCGTGTGACTTCTAGTCCATTCCCCGTCCTTTTCCCCTAAGCTCAGAGTTGCTGCCCTAGCGACCAGTTTGAATAAGCAAATCTCTTCCAGAAAAAGTAACTTCTTCCCAATTTTCTTTTCCTGGAAATATCCATAGCACAAATGGAGCTCAAGTTTATTTGAATTTGGTTTCAGAGCTGAGTTGAGGATGAGGGTAAAGGGGATTGATTCACACCCTTCGAGATAAAGAGGGCTGAGGTCACTTCAGGAAATCCGGGGAACCCCAATTCCAGCCCCCTCTTTGTGTCAAAGTCTGGGGAGGGTCAGGGAAAAGTGGACAGGGACGAGCATTTCGTTTTTGGCTTCTGCTGGTTTTTTTTTGGCCACACAGAGGCATAGGGAATCTTAGTTTCCCAACCACGGATCACACTTGCACCCCCTGCACTGGAAGGACAGAGTCTTAACCACTGGACTATCAGTGAAGTCCCAGGACTGGGCACATTTTACAGATAAAGAAACTGCTCCTGCAGGACTTTGGGGTCCTTGTACTTGATGGGGATCAGATAGGAGATTGTTCTGTTTTATCAGACAAAACTCCAGCCTGCCCCCTTGGAGGGCATCATGTTCAGGCCTAGGCCCTGGGAACATCCAGCACAGAGCTGCAGTCTTGATAAATCCCTTTCACTAAAGATACAGTCACAGGAATCAGAGCTGGCAGTGGGCCTGGCAACTTCCAGGGCCTAAAGGGTCTTCCTGCCTGCTGCTACCTGACTCAGCCTGGCCTAACTAGGTGAGCAGGACCAAGAGCAGGGCAGAGTGGAGGAGAAGCAGCCCCAGCCAGGGTCCTGTGCAGGGGGCTCCTGGTGGCCCCTGGTGCTGCCCTGTTGAAATGGAGGTTCCCATCCAGCTGGAGGCAGCTGTCAGGGGCCGAGGCTTGGCAGCACTCTTGGTAGCGGGGCTGACCCACAGCCCCATGACACCTGGGGGTCCCTGCCAGGCAGGTCTGACTGCACCCTGCAGAGTGGCCTGAGCTGGATTGTTTCAGCTACAAGAAGAGATGGGACTATTCATTCTCCCCTTGCCTTCGTTCCCCATTCATGGAGGCAAAAAGTGTTAAGTGGGGGACGTCCCTGGTTGTCCAGTGGCTAAGACTCCATGCTCCCAATGCAGGGGGCCAGGATTCAACCCCTAGTCAAGGAACTAGATGCCACAGTCCACAACTAAGGCCAGATGCAGCCATAAATAAATATTGGGGAAAAAAAAAAGTGAAGTGGAGCTATGGGCTGAGTCGGACTTCACTGGGCCGCTGGTTCCCAGCCAGCTAGTTCCCAGAGAACATACAAGGCGATCAGAAACAAGGAGCATGTCACGGGGACTTGGAGGATTCCAGCTGCCATGCTGGATTTCAGCATTATGTGGAGCTAAGAGGGGTCCAGCAGCCTGGGCCCCAGCAGGTCTAGTTCCAGCCAGATTCAGCTGCCGACCCCGCTCTTTCCAGGCAGGAGGAGGCCTGCAGTTCTAAGGGAGGGCAGCGCTGGACCTTGGAGCACTCCAGGGCCCCACCTCACAGAAGTGCAGGTCCTCAGTCACTTTGAAGCAGTCACTGCCTTGGCAGGAGAAGGTGGGACAGGGTTTCCTCTGGAAGAGAAAGTGAAAGAAGAATGAGGGATGGGGAGCCCTGTGAATTCTGGACTCAGGTGGGGGCTGGCTGCCTGTCTCACTGGCCTCAGCCACCACCCGGAGCAGGCAGGTGTGGGCACACACTCACGTTTTTTGGGGGGGTGGCTGGAGGGGTGATGATCACCAGGAGTGGAGTGGGAAGCGGCTTGTCCTCTGGCATGGTCAGGTGGCCTAGGCCTGGGAGCAGAGCAGGGCTGTCCGGGGAAGTGCAGTGATACACGTGCTGGGGGACAGGTCCTCTGTGAAGTCCCCGCTCCTGCCCCAAGGGAAGAGCATCCTGTGTGTGGATGTCATGACCTGAAACTTCCCCATCTCTGCCACCTGGAGAGGCACAGGAACTGCTTTACAGTGGGGGTGGGGGTGGGGAGTTAGGGTTAGCGGAAATCCCGACAGGGTGGGGCACGGGGAAGGAGGGTAGACCTCAAAGTTAAGGGTCAGCCTGACAAGGTTGAGAGGTTGGGGTGTTGATAGAGGTTGGGAAGGTTGGTGAAAACAGCTCAGCTTTGGAGGCCTGTCAAAGGGTGGGGCTCAGAGCTGGGCATTAGTGAGTGGGCAAGGCTCAGGGCTAGGGGGGAGGTGGAGTGGGGCTCTGAAATTATGGGGCCAATGGGAGGAAGGGCTTGGAGTTGAAGGAGCACAGAGGAGGGGTTCAGAGCTGCAGGCTGGGGGTCACTGCCTCACCTGAGACCAACTGGCTGAGTGCCAGGCAGAGAAGCCACCGCTGCAGCCTTGCAGAGAGCAGGGTCGGGGCTGGAGTTTGTTGGCCTGCAGGCAAGGCCTGGGACTGGTTTCATGTCTCCCCTCACAACCAGGCTGCACTGAGCCATGTGGTGCAAAGTGTTGAGTAGGATCAGTTGGGTGAAGAGAGAGCCGGCAAATTCAGGACCAGCCAGTTCAGGAGGGGCCAGCTGGTCCTGGACTGTAACTCAGCTTCTCAGGGCAATCCGAACAGTGACTCCTCTCTCCCTCCGGCTTTGGTATCTCCCTCCCCGCACCTACTGGAGGCACCTGGATGTCAGCACCCCTCCAGCCCTGCAGCAGCTGCTGGCAGCATCCTGCCCAGGCCCTACAGCAGCCCCGCCCCATACCTTGCAGTAGTTCTCCCCTGGGCTGCACTCTTGTTGTTCTGTTGGAGAGCAATGCCTCCTGGTAGCACGCCTCTCTTAAGCAGTGGAAGCTGTGGCATGTCTGTGGGAGGGTTTCAACGCTGTGGCCCTGTTTCCTCAGAAGGCATCCAGGAGGCTCTCTCCTCCTTTGTCCGCTGCTTTGTTGCTTACTTGGACAGAAGGCGGCGGGATGTGGGGGTGCGGGGAGCTAGCTTCTCACTGGGTGGTGGTTCTGGGCTACTAGGCAGACCTGCAGGAGGACTAGTAGGAAGGAAAGGAGAGAAGACCACTGCAGGAAGTAACCAGCTCTAGAGTCAAGATTAAGGGAAGGTCACTCCATGGTTAAGTCAAAAAAGGTCATGACATAGGGGAAAAAGAAGGGACAGTGTTAGGGCACAGCAGTACTGACAGGTTAGGGTCGGTCACAGGGACCAGGAAAGGCTGGTGTCCCTGGGCTGTGGACAGTTACCTCTGAGCAAAGCAGCCTGATGGCTACTCCTGGTCGCAGACATCTATGATTATGTACTCCAGGAGCCTGAGAGAGTGAAGGACCGGTCCTGGGTGACCCGGGGGGAGGGCTGCAAACAGAGGTTCCCGTATTGGACCATGCAGATGCATAAACTAAGGCTGGGTGCAGCGGGGAGAATCTTACATGGAATACGGTGTCCTAGGGGCTGGGCTTTCGCTTTTTGCAAGTCATACTGTTGGTGATATTGAGGTTGGCACAAAGGGGCCTGCAGCCCAGTAACGGCCCCTCTGAGAGTGAATGTTGTTGTTGGCATGGCAACAGCAACATCCCAAGGCCGAGGGGACACAGAGCTGGAGCAGGTGCAGTGACAGGAATTAGACACCCGGTGCCTCTGACCTGGCCTCACTTGCCTCTGACATCAGAAGGTGCTAGGGTGGGGAGTAGAGGGCGATAGGCTTCCTCAGAACCCAGGGCAGGAAAATGCTGGGTCACAGAGAGAGTCGAAAGTCAGGGTTCCTTTGTCTAGATTCTTCAGGGTTCTAATCAGAGCTGAGCCAAGGACAGGAGGTAGCTCTCAGACCCTGGGTAGCTGGATCCCAGCTCTGCCTCTCCCAGTATGAAGGGATCAGATCTGTAAGGGTCTGCTAAGCCCAGGTTCAAGTCTCTCCATGTGAGGCAGAAAACTGCTGGAGAGGGGAGAGGGGGCCATTATTCCCATCTTCCTGCCCAACCCTGGGAGGCTGAGTATTATCCAGCCCCCAAAGTTCCTGGAGTTAACAGGGCATATTTCCCTGTCCTCATGGGTTGGTCCTCTATCAGCACTTGGACCTCTTAGGTGATGGTTGCCATGGTGATGTGATATGGAAGGGAGACTGGATCCTGTCTGGGCTGGGCCCCTTTTGGCAGTGGTCTTCAATGCATGAGTGCGGCAGTACTCAGAATCCCAGATACAGAGGTAAGGTAGGATAGGACCCTTTGGCAACAGGGGCCACTTATCACCAGGAGCCTCTTCCTCTCTATGGCTCCCTCTCCTCCAAGGCTATATTCAAGAAGTGTTCTCATCCAGTCAATACCTCTCAAGGGGGCTTCAGTCTCCAAAGGCAGATAGGTCAAGAGGGGAGCCCAAAGTTCTCCCCAGCCCCTGTGTCCTTGTGAAATAAAGGGCCCAGGCCTCCCACACAGCCCCTTCCTTTCCCCCTCCTTGGTTGGGAACAGCTGAGGCTGGAGGCACAGCTCAGGAGTGTGAGGGAAGCAGACCTTCGACCAAGTTGGAAAGCTGGGCCAGGCCTAGAGGGTTACAGCTCGTCTGTGTCAGTTCTGGCTCCTTGCCCATCTGCTTTAGACTGTGCACTCCTCAATGACTAGAGTCCCAATATTCCCTGAGCCCCAGCTCATTCCAGCGGTAGACTAACCTGCGTGCCTGAATGTGTGGAGGGCAACCAGCATGTGTCCCTGAGTCAGGAGGCTGCAAGTGCAGTCCTTGGAAGCTGGGGGCTGCCCTTCATCCCCTCCTGTCATCTGTCAGCTCTGGGAGTTCCCGCTGACACTGCTGCCACCCCTGGGGACACAAGCAAAAGAAGGAAGCTGATGTTCAGACTGGAAGCAGGAGAATATAAAGCCAACTGGCAGATAGAAGGGCCCCACTGGGATGTGTCTTTTTTGTGTAGATAAAAAAGCCTGCAGGCACCTTATTTGTGTAGATGAGAAAGCCAGCAAGTGGAGCAGGCTCCCAGAAGAGGGGAGGCCAGGGCCAATTTGCAATGAAAGTCCGTCTGGCTGATCGAGGGAAGGGGAGTGGGTGAGGAGAGGTCATAGGCCCATTCCTACCAAGAGAATGTTGAGGTGAGGCTGCTGCCAGGCAAGACTGGAAGAATGAAGGGAAAGAGTTATCTCAAGGATTAAAAAAAAAAGTAAACAAATGCAGAGGGAAGATGAAAACCTCACCTTCGTCTGCCCTTCACTTTCCAACACATGGGTTACCTTTAGGGTGCTCCCTGCATGGAGCCTTCCAGCACAAGCTGACCCAGCGAGGGGACCAGAGGGAAGTGGAGGAAATAGATGATAGGTGAGGCTGGACACAGACTTATTTATTGGCTTTCCTTTCAGAAGTAGGGACTTGCTTTCAGAAGCCCTCTTGCTTCTGGGAGGTTCATCCCGTCAGCCTCAGGGGTCAGCAGTGCCAATCCGGAGGTCAATCCCAGATTCCTGCCCAGGGCTGGAAGGGGCAGGTAGAGACCTGCAGCCTCTCTGATGGAGGAGCTTTCCTCCTTGAAGAGTGAGCTGAGTCATCTGTTCCTGGCAAGGCAGTGCCCTGGCAGAGGCTCAGACTCCAGGTTTAAGGGAGAGATTCTCAAAAGACTCAGGAACCAAGGATGCACTTCTGGGGATTAACTATACAAGATGTTTACGCAGGGACTTCCCTGGCAGTTTAGTGGTTATGAGCTTCCACTGTTTTTGTAATGCTGACTTAAAAAAAATGCATAATGTGTGAGTTGCAAGTTAAATTTTCTTTGGGGCAAAATGAGGACTGTAGCCTGGGAGACAGCACCTCAGATAGCTCTGAGAAACTGCTCCCAAGAGTTTAGGGGTAAGGACAGTATATATGTGATTTTGGTGAATACATGCCATCAAGCACGTATTTTTTCAGGTTTCTGTTGGTCTCGTGAGGCTTCTGCTAGTCATGAGAAACAATCATCATCATGACGGATTTTAGTGTTTTTCTAGATATGGGGCGATTCAAGAACTGGGCTCATAAAATCAGCCCCTGAAAATATCTGAAGACCTATCCTGCCAGTTTCCACCCCTCTTCTACCAAAGCACAAAGTGCCTCATTTCTGCAGGTGGTAGGGAAGGTCAGCAGCTTCAGCAGCAGATGACTTAGTCGTTGTAGAGGTAGATAGGTAGATGACAAGTGCCCATGGCAAGTGCCAATTCGTAGCTGACACTAAGGAGAAAGCTTCCCTGGTGGCTCCAGTGGTAGAGTGAAAGTGAAGTCGCTCAGTCGTGTCCGACTCTTTGCGACCCCATGGACTAGTAGCCTACCAGGTGGTAAAGAATCTACCTGCAATGCCAGAGACCTGGGTTTGATCCCTGGGTTGGGAAGATCCCTGCAGGAGAGCATGGCAACCCACTGCAGTATTCTTGCCTGGAGAATCCCCATGGACAGAGGAGCCTGGTGGGCTACAGTCCTCGGGGTCGCAGAGTTGGACATGACTGAGCGATAAGCACAGCACAGCACTGAGGAGAAAGTCTACAGGTATCTTTATATTTCCGAAGAAACTATGATCCTAAAAAGATTAAGAACGACTGATCTAAACCCAGAAAGAGCTCCTCTCATTCTCCCCTGCCTGGTCAGGGGGTTCAGCTGAAACCCTGTTCTTCCTATAGCAAACCCCCAAAGACCAAAGAGGCAGACACGACCGAGCAACTGAACAACAAAAAAGCAGACTTCAGAGTCCCCTCTGGGGAGAATCGCTTCTGATCCACGTTTGCTGGTCCCACCCCAGTAGCTATGTGGCCCCTCAGGGCTGGATAAGCTGGCCACCCAGCAATTCCTGCTGGCCCAGGTGTGACTGGACCGCCTTACCTCTGGGTCTGCTCCCACCCTCCCACCTCCACTCAATTCTCTAGATTTATAAACCTAGCTGCGCCTGGCACATGCAAGGCACTAACAGATAGATATTTGGATAAATGGAAGAGATAAACAGAAGCCTCTGCAGTGACAGAGAAGCCCTAGGTTTTCTAATGCAGCTCATCAGATGCTCTCCTCAAAGTTCAAGGATGACTGCAGTCATCTGGGCAAGGCTGAGGGCAGGACTCCTTGGAATCTGGTCCCACTGGCCTTTCACACTGTAAAGCAAAAAAAAAAAAGCAAAAAAAAAAGAAAAAAAAAGGGGGCTCTTGGGTTTGACCGTGGAGTCCCAGGTACCCCTCCTGAAGAGGGGGCTCGAGGACTGTGACAGCAGGAATGTTCTGGGGAGGCCTTGCTGCAATGCTGGAGGGACATGTGCCCGTGTTTACCGTTTTCCAGGCTTTAAATCTCTTCCCAAAATGGTAATGTCTCCTGGCACTTTGGGCCTGTTTTCAGTAATCAACGCTTTTAGTTGGCTTGATTAGGTTTAATTATCTACTTTCTCTGCTTTAGAAGCTCAGGCCCTGGAGAGGTTGTCCAAATGGGGTTTCAAACAACTGGAGGAGCCAAAGCACACATGAATGTGTGAAGAGCTGCCCAAGGGATAGGCTGAACCAGGAAGGAAAGAACAGAGGGAAGGACCACAGCGGCAAGCTGCGTGGAAACCCTACTCATGGAGAACAGGGTACAGATGAGCGTGAGGCAGAGGCCAGCTCTGGAGCTGGGATCTTCCCCAGTGGATATATGACAAGTGAACTGAAGTTCTGGGTGCTGAGGGGCAAAGGGAGCCTCTCTGGGATCCTGTCAGACCAGGCCCTGCCATTCAGATGACTGTGCCTGTGGGCAGATCAGGGCCGCCTGACTCCCCTAGTTCTCTCCACTTGGGATACCTGATTCAGATCCTGAGGCAGCTGCTCGAGTCCACGCAAACCGTGGCTCTTGGGGCTTGGAGACCATTCTGGACTTGGAGCCACTTCACAGTCAAGCAGGGATCTTGGAGGAGACAAAGGCCGACGGGATCACCAAACTCTCGTTCTGAAGCAGCAAGCAGGCGGTCACTGCTGCTCCTGGTTTCACTGTGTGCCAGGCTGCTGAGGCGTGGAGAGGGGCGGGGCTGCAGGACCATTCCAAGCCCAAGCCCTCCCTCTATGCAAATTAAAAGGCAACCTTGGTGGCATGGCTTTGTCCTCAGCAGAGGTCCTGGCTCACTCTCCCCATTTTTCCCTAGTATAGTATATGCATGAATGGCTGACTCAACTAAGGGCAGGGCTTTCCTGGGGTGATGCTCATTTGGAAAGGCAGCAGCAAATGCGGGTGGGGAACAAGGTCAGGTCAGAATCACCTAGCATAATATACGTTAACAGAATAGGTGCTCATTAATTTAGTTGCTTCTCAAGTTTGTGAGAAAGAAGTAAGGAGGTGTTATAAACTAGAGGACTGAATTAGTTCATGATTCTTGTTTCACAAGAAGACACATTCAGAACAAGGGCTGGTTTTATTTTCCAACAGAATCTTCTTCAGTAAAAAACAAAGACAAAACACATCTCAACCCTGCGACCTGCCAGCATGTCTTGTTTCTACAAGATGCACGCTAGTCCGTAAGACTAAGTAGCAAAGAGTCTTTAGGAGCATTTGATTGGGAGAAATAGAAAAAGCAGATCTTAGGGAAGCCTGGGCAAGGCCCACGGCTGAGACACATCCCCAAACACTAGAGGAGTCCTTGTCTTTTCAGATCCTCGTACGTCTTCTTATTCACAACATTCCCACTGGAGTCTTCATACTCTTCCTAAAAGGGAAGAAGGACTCCATTAAGTACAACTCCTGGGAGAAATATTTAGACCAGCCTCTGGGTACCTGAGCTCACCCTGGCCTGATTCCATGCCATTCATCTAAAACAGCCTTTCTCAACTGGGGTTCTGCTCTACTGCCCAATGGTACCAATTATGACCAATCCTTGGGGATATATGAGAAAATTGTGTATTCAAATCACTTCCGGAGTTTAAGATGAGGAACTCCAGCTGAGAAAGGCTCACTTAAGACATGATTTTCAAATGGGTCCCAAGAACTCTAGGTTTCTACCTAAGAGGACACTATAGGGGAGAAAGGCCAAGAGGACTGAGCTTCTCCACATCCAGAGGAGTTCTGCCTTTCCTGTGTATTGGAGTTCTATGTCACAGTTTGAAAAGGGCTTTGCTGCTAAAGGAACACTGAACACCACTGACCCAAGAGGAAGCAGCTACCGTAGCTCACATACATACCACTCCTCATCTCTGAAATCTGCTCTTAGGGATAACCATCCCAAGACCAACAAGACGCCTCCCTACGCCATGAGCAAGCTCATCAGATGCTCTCCTCAAAGGAGATCTAACGTATGACACAGATTTTCAACCTCTTAGCTTATGAATCCCGAGGGCAGGACAAGACACAGGGTACTTCTGCTTGCCACTTCAAAATTTCAAAGGGAGAATATAACCTGTCTTAAGACACAGATTTGAAGTCTGACATATGTAATATCACAAATAAATTAGGCTTTTCAAGTCAAGAGCCGATTAGAGATACTGTCACCCTACACTTCCTGCTACAGTGAACCAGGGTCCGTCTCTCACTCCCTCCTGCACCATGAAGGACTCTGTGGCTTGACGTTACACCTGATGCTACATAAACACTCACCTCAGTGTCAGGCTGCCATCGTTCCGACGCCTTCTGCAGTTTCAGCTTGGCCCACACTGCCGGACGAGAAATGATCAGCAATCAGATTCCACTGAGTCCCCTGAGTACTGGGTGTTACAACATATCCCTCATTAGGATCCCCCTGAGTGCCTGTCCTAAGACATCTGCCTGCCCCAAATGGGAATTTTGGCTCTGGACTGGCTGTGGACAAACCCCTTTCATCGCACAATTTATCACAATGTTCGCTTTGTTGCGGGCTTCTCTGGTGGCTCAGACGGTAAAGTGTCTGCCTGCAATGTGGGAGACCTGGGTTCGCAAAGAGTCGGACACGACTGAGCGACCTCACTTCACTTGCTTTGTTGCAAAATAAAAGTTGGATCAAATATAATCAAACACCTCTCAGAACTGAGAACTGATACTCTCAAAGGAAAAGTTAGTATGGTACAAAGCATAGGAATTATTGGAAAAAGTGACCTTACTGTATTAAAGTTCATAATAGAAGAGAAAGAGAACGCTGTGCTTAGTCACTCAGTCATGTCTGACTCTGAGACCCCATGGACTGTAGCCTGCCAGGCTTCTCTATCCATGGGGATTTTCCAGGCAAGAATAATGGAGTGGGTTGCCATGCCCTCCTCCAGGGAAATCTTTCCATCCCAGGGATCAAACCCAGGTCTCTCGCATCGCAGGCGGATTCTTTACCATCTGAGCTACCAGGGAAACTCAAGAATACTTGAGTGGGTAGCCTATCCTTTCTTCAGGGGAATCTTCCCAACCCAGGAATTGAACCAGGGTTTCCTGCATTGCAGGCATATTCTTTACCAGCTGAGATAACAGGGAAGGCCCAAGAGAACACTAGACATTGTCAAATACCTCTACCTGAGGTCTGATACATGTATTTCAAAAAATTCAGAGGAAAAAAAAAAAAACAGTGAAATATCATGGCCAAAGAGTCTGAAAGATAAGATGGCTCAATAAACACTGAAGACAATAGGAGAATAATTCTTGACAGTTCAATTCTAATGAACACGAAAAGGGAAAGACATCTACAGACACTACCACAGCTCCAGAGGAAGGGGTCAGACATGTGCAAAGACAGGACAGAGACAAAACTAGGGAAAGAACAACTGAAACTTGTAAGAATGGTGTCTGGAAGGTGAACAAAGGGCTATGTGCCACAGATGGGACAGGTCGCTGCTGTGAAGTAAGATGGCAGTGAAAAGGAACAACTACTTGATTCTTATAAGCTTTCATATTTCTCATCAAGTAGAATACTCTCTAAACACGACAAGAATAGAAGAAATATCATATAGAGAAAGCTGAAGTCTAAGATGGGTGAAGAAATGTTAATAGCAAATGAGACAATATATAAGTGCTTAACTCTGCCTGGTGTACAGGCATTCAGCTAATCATCTTTTCCTTCCTTGCTAATTGCCTTAAATTAGCTGAAATCTTTTTAAAAACATATTCATATTTGGCATCGGGTCTTAGCTGTGCCCCATGGGGTTTTGGACCTTCACTACAGCGTGAGGGATCTTTAGTTGCAGCGTGAGGGATCTAGTTCCCTGACCAGGGATTGAACCTGAGCCCCCTGCATTGGGAGCACGGATTCCTAAGCCACTGGATCACCAAGGAAGTCCCTGAATTCCTATTTTTGATGGAACAGCCAATACACTAAAAGCTACAGACACAGGATATCATGGTTTTAGAAAAGCGATTGCTCACAGGCAATGTCCCTAGAATCCATGAAAATGTATCTCTCATGATATTGTCATAAACAAGATGATGATATCTGAACCTGATGCTATTAGTTTATTAGGTTTAGTAGACTTATACCTAGTGAATTTTGGTCAATTGTGACCAACCACCTAAATGAGAAATATCTTGTGAGAAGTTCCATAGGGCTCTTTCTTAGCTGTCTTTCATTCAACTTATGACTTGTAAATTTGGAACAATGGAATGATTAAAATAATGAATTCATACCTCAAATCCTTCATTTAAGTTAAAAAAATAAAAAACTACTGTAACTTAAATAATAGTACTGAATCCCTCCTGCTAAAAATGCCAAAGAAAAGCTTAAACAGAATGATCTAAAACAAAGACAAGGAAAGCCAGTATGGGAGCTGTGCCAGTGGCCCGCTCCCTGCCCACTCCCACAGGGCACACGCCTTTCCAGGTGCTCTGGAAGGAGCAATCCTGGTCTAACAAGGAGCTGCTTTTGCTGCCAGTTACTGAAGCGACA
This sequence comes from Ovis canadensis, assembly GCF_042477335.2. Classification (NCBI taxonomy): domain Eukaryota; kingdom Metazoa; phylum Chordata; class Mammalia; order Artiodactyla; family Bovidae; genus Ovis; species Ovis canadensis. Next base: position 13,390,232 of record NC_091245.1, read on the forward strand.
GCTGACTGCACCACGGATGGCACCTGACCCAGCTGCACCTGCCTACCATCCTTCCCTGATATTAGAAATTGGGACCCTGAGAGGCTGAACTGCATGAAGGCAGGCTCTGAATGCTGAAAAAGGTCATACAGGGCAAGAGCTAGAGTTGCTTTCACTGTGAGCTAAGGCTTAAAGAGAAGACACAACAAAGTGGAGAAGGCATACACACAGATGGAAGCACAGCTGGAAAAGCACATTCTTCCTCACAGGATGGAAGGGCATGGAGTTAGATTTTCAGGGGCTCTCTTCCTCATAGCCCCAGATCCTTAAGATGTCTAGTTTAGATGCTTAAAAAAACCCAAATCCAAAAACCACACATGAAATCCAAGTTTAATAAAAAATATTCTACCAACGGGAAATGAAGAAAAATTGCACATACTCTACAGAATAATAGAAGTAACTTCAATTTAACAATTAATTGATTATACCTACAGCTGATTCATGTTCATGTGTGGCAGAAACCAATACAATATCGTAAAGCAATTATCCTTCAATTAAAAATAAACTTATTTAAAAAATAAGTGATGCCTATTAGTAGTGAGATGCCTGAGATAAAAGTCTGTCACGATCCTGTGGGAGTCAAGATGTCTGTAACTGTCTGTTACTGAAAAGTCTGAAAGGAATCCAGAGAGTTAACCTAAGATACTTAAAAAGGAGGACTAATCCCTGGGGAAAGAAAGGGGAGGGGAGATGATGAAAAGAGAAAGTGATACTGAGATAGAAGTGAAACTACAAATGCTACACAAATGACCTACAAGTGTCAAGGGAGGTCATTATGGGTGAAAATGATACACTGTATCAAAGATGTGGCAATAATAATATGAGAGAAACTGATAAACCTAGACATCTGAACAAGGAGATAAGTATCGAAAACAATATGGATAATATTTTGAATCATGAACCTGCCAATACCATTCTGGAAAAAATTTCTTTTCTTAATGATCAACTCAAAAACATCTATGGGGGTAATTTAAAATAAGGCAGTCCAGGATTACGGGAAGAGAAAAGACTGTGGTGGAATAGACACGTGATTGACCCCTGGCTTTCTTTTCTTATGGTACATGACCTTTAGAGACTTACCTCATTTTTCCTGTTCTGAAAGTGTGGGTGATCTTCTACCTCACTGATTGCTCTGAAGATTAAATGAGTGTAAAAATCTCCCATTTGCCTCGCATATACCAAGCATCTGGTATATGGTAGCTAGCAATAAGGAAGACTAAACTCCAAATGAAAGATAAAGGTGACTTTGGATCTCACACCTTGGACTCTGTAGAGGAGCCCACAAGTGAAGCTGACAATGACAGCAGTTTATGCTTTCTCACTGATACTTTCTACGTTGCGGTCAGGCATGCTACAGCACTTTACCTGAATTATTTCATTTAATATATACATTATCTCATTTGAGACAACTCTCTGATGTAGATATACTATTAACACCCACATTCGACAGATAAAGGAAACCAAGGCACTAAAGGACATAACTTGCCCTGTGTCCCCTAGCCAGGAAGTAAGTGGCGGAGCTACGATCTGGACCCTGACAGGCGGCTCCTCCAGAGGCTGCACTGTTAGGAATGTGGTTTTGAACCACCTTTACCCTTGAAGGGGAACAGATGAAAACATAAAGAACTTGAGGGACTCCATCAACAAAGTCCTTGGGTAGAAACAACATGACAAGACGTAGTGGGGGGGAAAGCTACTATGTATAAAATGAGTAAGCTACAAGGACACAACACAGGGAATTGAGCCAATATTTTAAAGTACCTATAAATGGAGGACAATCTTTAAGAATTTTGAGTCACTACATTGTATGCATGAAAATATAATATTTTAAGTCAACTACAATTTTTTAAAAGAGAAAAAAAGGAGATAATGGGATTCTGAAAGCAGAAAAGCCACTTTTTGTAAACAAGGTGATAAGAATATTGATATAAGATTAAACAGTTTACTGAATCATTATGAGTCAGATGTATAGAATTTACTGTTTCAGATCATCAATATAATCACCTCCTATAAATAACTCAACAGAATGACACATATTAATAATGGATAACAGAAATTAGTAGCAGAAATAAACTGTTAGATGAAACATTAGAGTTAGAAATGTTAGAAAAACGCCTGTATGAAAGGAATAGATTCAAATTTACTATATAATCTTTGTGAGAAATCTAACAAGAAAATGAGAAATCTAACAAGAAAACAAGGAGTTAAATAGAAATAGATAGATCAATTAATACACTGAGTGTAAAGAGCTCACCCGTACATAAGGATGAATGTTGACAACTAGGGTAAAAAAGAGCCCACATCTGCTGCCAATATTTGATAACTGGGGAATGGTCTATTACAGTAGAACAAACAAGCTGTCAGACAACAGGAATTTCAAAAAGCAAATGGGAGTGATCAATAAGGTTACAATGTAATATTGAGTTTATGTGGCTCAAATAACACAAAAGTGGCAGAAACGCAAGACACAAAGTTTAATTACAACTAGAATCAACATGTCCATACCAGAATTCAAAACAAATAGACATTAAGTATGAAAACTACTGAACAGGAGAAAATGTTTATAAATGATATGACTGCTAAAAGGTTACTATTCAAAATATGTAAACAACTCATACAACTTAATAGAAAAAAAACCCAAAAAACAAAAAAACAACCTGATTAAAAAATGGGCAGATAATCTGAATAGGTATTTTTCCAAAGAAGACATACAGATGGCTAACAGGCACATGAAAAGATGCTCAATATCACCAACTGTCAGAGAAATGCAAATCAAAACCACAAAGAGGTATCACCTCACACCTGTCAAAGAATAGCTGTCATCAAAAACACCACAGATAACAAATACTGATGAAAATGTACAAAAACGATACCCTTACACTGTTAGTGGGAGTGTAAACTGGTGCAGCCACTATGGAGAATAGTATGGAGGTTCCTTAAAAAACTAAAAACAGAACTAGCATATGATCCAGCAATTCCACTCCCTGGTATACAACAGAAGAAAACAAAAACACTAATTTGAAAAGATACATGTACTCCCAACATTCATAGCAGCCTTCTTTACAATAGTCAAGACAGGGAAGCAACCTTAATGTCCATCAACAAATGAATAAAGGAGATGGAGTGCATGTGAGTGTGTGTTAGTTGCTCAGTCGTGTGCAACTCTTTGTGACCCTGTGGACTGTAGCTGCCAGGCTTCTCTGTCCATGGCATTCTCCAGGCAAGAATACTGGACTGGGTTGCCATTACCTTCTCCAAGGATCTTCCTGACCCAGACACTGAAGCCAGGTCTCCTGCATTGCAGGCAGATTCTTTACCATCTGTGCTACCAGGGAAGCCCCAAAGAAGATGTGGTATATATATAGATAGATATACATGCACACACATACACACAATGGAATACTACTCAGCCATAAAAAATGAAATTGTGTTATATGAACAACATGACAGACCCGGAGGGCATTATGCTTAGTGAAATAAGTGAGGCAGAAAAAGATAAATACTATATATTATCCCTCATATGTGGAACCTAAAAAATAAAACCAACAAATGAATATAACAAAACAGAAACAGATTCACAGATATAGAGAACTTGTGGTTACCAGTGGGGAAAGGCAAGGGCAGGGGCGATGGGAGTGGCAAGGTAAGGACAGGGGATTAAGAGGTACAAACTACAATGTATAAAATAAATAAGCTACAAGGATATGTTGTGCAGTACAAGGAATATCGCCAATATTTTATAAGTTTGTTTTTTTTTCCTGTGTGACTTGGAGGATCTTAGTTCCCAGACCAGGGGCCAAATCTGGGCCCTCTTGCAGTGAAAGCAGGAAGCCCCAGCCACTGGGCTGCTAGGGAATTTCCTAGTATTTTATAACTTTAAATGGAGCACAATCTATAAAATTTTGAATCAGTTATACACCTGAAACTAATATGATATCAACGTATCTCCAAAAAAAGTAAGTTTTTGAACAAAGTAACAAGATCAAAGAAAGTATTAATAGGAAAAAGGAAATAGTAAAATGCAGAATAAAAATATTGAGTTTTCTACTTTGTCATACTAAATCAAGGAATCATATGGGCTATTAACTAGAGAGTCTTCTCAGAGAGGTACCTTTCTATGAGGAAGTAATCTCCACATAGTTTCAAATGACAGAAGAGAATGTAGCATGTAATCAGATTGACTTTATGACATAAATATGGTTTTGATTCCTAAATCTGACAAGTGTCTGAAAGCAAAGCAAAAAGCACATCTTTTATTTATGAATGTAAAAACAAAACTTCTAAACAGAATTCTAACAGGATAAATAACTACATTAAAAAAAAACCTACCACTCAGTATGAAATAATTCAGAAATGCTGTTTTATCCGAGCCTGATCAAAAGTAATAAAAATGTTGTCACCTTTCTTTCGTGAAATGTGATAATAAAATCATAAGCCAATCTTAAAATTAGTGAGGCTGCATCACATGGTCTTTAAAAACAGCACTCAGGCAAGGAAGACTTATTGCCTGCTTCTACTTAACATTTAAGATTTGGGGGTAATGCTTAGGAAAAATAAATACATGGAATAAAATTAATTAAAACATGTTTTTGCAGTTGAACCTGATTGTAAGCCTAAAATAATGTAAGGTATTACATTACAATTTCAAGGTATCAAGTAATAAATCAACTCAAGCAATCTATAGGATATATTTAAGAAAATATGGTCCCCTTTCTGCCCAGTCATGATCTACTTATTAGTTATATGCAGCTAGAAAACAAATCTAAAAATGTGACAGCATTCAAAATGCAGTATTATGATTCTATGAAATTTCATTACTATTTTAATTTCCTCTAAACAGAGTGAAGGGCAAAAATGAAAAGAGGCTAACTGGATAATCTGATATATTTTAATTCTGATCAGAGGAACTGTATGATTCTGACTTGTAAATGCATAGAGACAAAACAGCAAAAAGGAGTCCCCAAAGCTTACCACACTCAAGAAACTCAATAGAAGAGTCCCTGGAATTCCCTGGGGTTGTCAGGGATTGTGGAATCCTTTAGGTCACTTCTACTTGGCTTTACCATGGAGGATTCGAACCCCCGAGGTGGAGCCAGATCAGTTAGCTGACCAGGCAGCAGAGTAGTGTGATATGCTAAGAGGCAGTGCCTGAAACTTAGCAAAGTGGAGTGGTAAAATTCTTTTCCTAACAGTCTAACCTACTGACAGTGAAAACATGACAAAAAAAGAAAAAGAAGGAAAACTGTGAGGAAGATGGAAAAATCTACCATGGCCAGGTGGCCAGGAAGCCTGAGGTTCCTGGGAGCTTCAACACCACATTCCTGGACACACGCTGAGCTTGGCTTTTTCTCTGAGAGGTATTTTGCTGCCGTGTTGCTGTGTATCTGCCCTGTCACCTCAGAAATAAGCTTACCAAGATCACTTTTATTTCTTCCTTTGTATCTGCAGTTCTTAACACAGTAAAATCAATTCAGAAAATACACATACACTCATTCACTCAAAATCTTGCATACCCAGGAGTTCACAGAACCCAGTTAAAAGCAGTTTTATACTCAGCACAGAGCTCTTCTCAAGGGGGAAAGAATCAGTACTCCTGGCGAATCCATCCCCTGAGAAAGCAATAACTATAGGACTGTAGTAGTCTGTATGTTCCACAACCTGCTGCCCTTAGGCCTGGACACACGACAATACTGGGACAGTGAACTGTCACCCTGGCCTCGGGAACAATAAATACTTACAGGAGACCGCGTCTTCAATCTGTGTCACATTAGCAAAGTGGGCAGTATTTGGGATGCCCAGACACCTCATGCCGTGAGCATGGCGCCATTCCTGGGAGGAGAGAAGCAAGAGGACAGCATGAAATAGGACTGACTGGACACACAGCACTAACCCCATCCTACTCAAAAACCTCCCCTAATCCTTTGCAAAAGGCTCCACCGAAAGGCAGTATTTCTTTTGAAGTTCCTGTCTGCAGACAACTGGCTATGACTGACAAGAGGCAGTTACTTCAAAGCAGCACCGTATGTCTGCCTCACTGGGCAGGTTTATGAAACCTAGATCCAGACAAAATCTGTGTCAAGACCACAACTCTAACTCATCACTTCCCTCCTATGCAACCCCCCCCACCAGCATGTGTAAGCATTACTGATGGCAAGTCAGTGTCATCTTTAGAAGTAAAGGAGAAGACTGTTCATCAGGTACAAGCAAGGATATGAAAGAGACCAAGGAGGGAGGCTGATGCAATGACAGTATGGCTCAGGGATGGCAGATGGCATGGGCCCTGGATGCCAATTCCAATTCACTGGAGGTGGTACTGAGAAAGACTTAGAGACTACTGGAGTTCGGCAGAAAAGGCCCCAGAATCAGTAATATGCACGTCTGAGGAAGACAAAGAGGAATTCACACACATTCTCCATTGTTGGCTACATCTAGCATGTCTTCTATTCTGTAAAATTTCCCTCCAAGTACTGAGAACTGAAGGTAGAAACAAAACAAGGCTGAATTCACTTACTGGAGTACCACCCAGATAATGCCTTCTCTCAAGAATAGCTTGATAAATGTCATCCTCTTTTTTTTTTTTTTTTTCAAGAGGCAAAGGCCCATTTAAGACCCAAAGAAGGAGGCGGTCAGCTTTTTCTTTGGTATTGAGTACCAGCAACAGAAGAGAGAGAAATGACCAACGAGTTAGAAAGGCAGGAAGGGCAAGCAAGAAAAAATGGAACACGGTTCAAATAGTGGAATGCCTCCAGAAACCGTTTTAGGTGCAACCCAAGGCTGGTACTGCTGCCAGAAGCCAAATGCCACATGCTGGACCTTATGTCCACTCCTTCCTGATTCTCTCTAGCTCTGGACGCTAGAGATCCTCTCAGGCTGCTCCTATCCTCTTCTCTAAAATACTCATGTTTCAAGCTTCCACGTCCAGGAGAAGCGCCAAATTTCTTACAGCAAAGTGCCGCTGGAAGGCCTTAGGACCTCGGTAGGTATAGTTTCCACAAATCTCACAGTTATAGTTGATATTTAGGCCATGAAGCTTATACAACCAGTAAGGAATGGGCTAAAAGAAATGAGACAAAAGAAAAACAGTATTAGACCAGTGTCTGCATGTGCTGCCAAAATGTGAGAAGGGGGAAAGAGGGCAGCAGAGGACTGACTTTGCCGTCCCAGCCCAGGGGCAGGTTTTTGGGGTTGTAAATGATCTCGTTCTCTTCGTCTTCGCTCTCACTCTCACTGATCTGCTCTTCCTCTTCCTCTTCCCGCTCTTCTCCAGTTCTCGCCTGCTTGCGTTGCACGTTTTCATGAGTGAGATGTCGCTGCTCCTATGTCAGGGCCATGAATGAAAAGGGAGGTGAGAGAAGAGTGCAGAACAAAAAGGGAAATTTCCTGTTTTCCTATAACCTTTGTTGATCCTTCATTTTTAAGGATCAAGTTTTCTTTCTTGCACAACAAAAGGAAAGTCTTGCTTTCAAACAGAATTCCTCTTCAGCAGACCTTTCCTGATCTTAAAGGAAAAAGTAAAAACAAAACAAAACAAAACAAAACAAAAATGGACAAAGTTAAACCTAGCACTTGCCTAGTTAGTCATCTGAGGCCACAGACAATCGCAGAACAATAGAAGTCTTTTCTCTTCTGTCCCTAAACCGTTCCCTGAATCAGTCTTCCTTTCTCTTTCCCACTGTTATTGCCCTCACCAAGGTGACAACGTTCCAACTTGCCCCGCGTCTGTCCTCACTCCAGTCTAAGCTTCCATGCTGTCCCCAGATTTATCTGCTGGAGAAAACCAATCTCGTGGCACACTTTGCTTAAAAACACTTTAATCTGCTTTCTGCTACTTAAAGGACAAGGTCCAACCTCTCAACATATAATAACTTTCCAAATTTTTCTCTGACTACACCATCCCTCACCAGACATACCCAGGGACAATGGTTTGTTTTCTCATTATTTCCTTTCACAGTAATTTTACCTTCATACTTGCTGTTTCCTCTACCTGGAACATCTTAATCTCCCTCTTTATACTTAGAACACCCAATCTCAAAGTATTACAGTAAACATCACATTATACTGCAGTTATCTGTAGCCCTCAGTCACAAACTGGGCTTTTCAAGGGTAAGAGGCTATGTCACATTCACGACTGCATTCAAAGATTTAGCATAATATTTGGAAACCAACAGGTGTCAGTAAATGGTGAAGCAATGGTAAAAATAATACCAATTCATAACAAGATCAACTTTTGGAACTCATTTTGGCTGGAACTGGCTGGAATTCCAAGGAGAATAGTGCCACCTCCTGGCAGGGAAAGCAAAATGCTCTCAAAGGTAGGAGTTGTGGGCACACCTTATGTCAGGGGCACAGATGAGCCTCGCATTTGTCTTCAAAGGACCGGCGACTCAGTCTGCTGTCCACACTCAGTTCAGTCCAGTCGCTCAGTCGTGTCCGACTCTTTGCGACCCCATGAACTGCAGCACGCCAGGCCTCCCTGTCCATCACCAACTCCCGGAGTCCACCCAAACCCATGTACATCAAGTCGGTGATGCCATCCAACCATCTCATCCTCTGTTGTCCCCTTCTCCTCCTGTCCCCAATCCCTCCCAGCATCAGGGTTTTTTCAAATGAGTCAGCTCTTCGCATGAGGTGGCCAAAGTACTGGAGTTTCAGCTTCAACATCAGTCCTTCCAATGAACACCTAGGACTGATCTCCTTTAGGATGGACTGGCTGAACCTCCTTGCAGTCCACGGGCCCACACTAGCACAGTCCTAGTTCAGTGTGGAGAGTATAAGTATCCCACATACCCAATGTCTAGCTAATCCCTTTCATCCAAAGGAGTTATAACAGTGGGATCCAACAATGACTCTAGTTTTATGAGTTATTATACACGTGGTCATCAAACAAGGGCAAGAGACAAAGACATGTGGACCAGCTATCTGAACCAGAGCCACCTACTCAAAGCACCATGTGAGCATCTGGAAAGGAAAAGGCTCTGAGAGCAGTTGAAAACTGCACAAAGCAGACACTCAGAAAGGCTGGTCCTCTCTGCAGCACTCCCAGAGACAATGACCATCTTCCACCTTCTCTTCCCTGAAAGAGAATCATTTTCTCCTGCTCCTCCCCCAACTTTCTCTAAGATAAGCATCTTGGTTGGGTAGGCCTTTTTGTACCTGTAACCCTCTTCAGCTTCTTCTTGAAAAAATACTCAAGGAGCAGCTCACAGCCAGTTCTGTACCACTAACCTCCAAACCTAGTAACATTTAAGTTGCTCCAACCCTGTGAACATGTAAGTTATGCCTTTTCAGAGAAAGTCATTCATGAAGAGCTGCTGCTGTGGGCACACCTATGTCAGGGGCAAAGATTAGCCTCAGTCGTCTTCAGAGGACTGGCAACTCAGACTGCTGCCCACACTCGCACAGTTCTAGTTCCCTGTGGAGAGTATAAGTATCCCATGTATCCAATGTCTCGCTAACCTCCTTTTATCCAAAGCAGGTGTAAAAGAGGGAGCCAACAGATGACTCTAGTCACATCTTACACACCTTTTGAGTGTCTGCTTCCTGGCTCTATTCTGGAGCTCAGGGAAAGAATCTGGATTCTACATGGAGAGGGGAGTCTACTCTCCCACCCAGCCTCAGGGGATTGAGCAAACCTAGGAATGTCACCTAACAACAGACCCCTAACAACAGAGCAGGACCTCAGTGAAGGGCTAAATACCATGGGAGAACACAATTTTCGGCTACAGTAGTTTGATCTATGCATTTTCTCTTGCAATCGTAAAAAATATCCTACAAGTTCATAGCTCTCTTACTTCCACAACTTGGAGCATTTACAGCCCTCAGCTGAGTCACTTACCCCAAGAATCTCTACATATTCGTATATCTGGGCTTCAAGGAAAGCAATGTCTTTATTCCTCTCAGTGTCTCTGGAAATAAGAAACAAACTGTATCACTTAAGGGTTCTTTCACCCAATGCCATGTTCTCTATATCTGGGAATATTTATTCCATAGGAGCATCTAAAATTACAAGCACAAGAGAAACATCACGTTGTGAAAGCAAACGTTCTGTTCAGCTCAGGACTTGTTATCTTTATTTATTTTTAATTAAAAAAATATTTTTAGCCATGCTATGTGGCTTATAGGATCTTAGCTTCCCAAGAATCAAACCCAAGCCCTCTACAGTGGAAGCGAGCAGTCTAAACCACTGGACTGCCAGGCATTTTTCTCGAGATTATTTCTTAGAATGCATAGAAGCTTCCTCTTTGACCTCATTCTAGAGAGTGAAAGGCATGTCCAGGTATTTAAATTCCTATACAAAGGAAATGTGGTACAGAAGGGCAAGCTCTGGAAGAGGCAGACTTGGGCCCAAGTCTTGCTACTTAGTAACTGTGAGATAACAGGTATAACTTTTCTAAGTCCTTATCTGTCAAAGATGAGGATAACAAATACTTTTCAAGCTTGTTTCGAGAATTAGCAAAATCACATATAAAAAAAATACCCTGTACAAGCATGTGGCTCAGGAACAGATTCAACTGTTATTAGCAAAAATGCACTTAGACGAACACTTTTGAACCAACTTACCCTCTATAACCTACAGAGGTAACAAAAGATACCCGGGGTACAGTTTCAACTTTAGAGACGTCACCCACTCTCAGACACCTGAGTACAGACTGTCCTTGGTTTATAGTAACGATGACAGAACTGTCTGCCATTAGCAGAGAAAAAAGAGCAGATTGGAGCCGGATGGATCAATAGCGGTGATAAAACGGGCTTTAAAATTTCCGATGTGGTATGAATTCTGCACGGGAATAAAAAGCTTAAAATGTAAGCAGAGGTGCCCCCTCCCCGCCACTTACCGCTTGGTGCCCTTTGTCTTGGGATTTTTGGCAAACAGGGAGGTGTCGAGTGACTCAAGGGACTTTCCTTTGGTGCTGAATAGCCTCTGGGCTCGCTCTTCTAGGGTCCTAAGGAGACACAGGGGCAAAGGATTTCAGGATTACTTTACCATCTAGGCTTGCTTCTCTTTGCAGTGTGGAGAAGATTGTGAAACTCAAAGTAAACGAGACAGTTCTGATAGAAAAATCAGTCTCTTACCCGCCACACTTCAGGCCTAAAGCTAGGAGTGCAGATTTTAATCTGTCCAGACCCAGGGAGGCCAACTCCTATATGAAAGAAACAAGTTACAATTTTATATAAATAGACTTGGAGAAGCAACAAATACTCAAACTTAGGTTTGCAGGCTGGTGTGTGGGTGTTCCTAAAACAGTGGCAAGACCACACATTCCATAGCCAGTCTCCTAGCAGGATGCTCCAACTCTCCAAAGGACCGACTCTGTGATTAAGTTCATCCGTAACCATACTGGCTGTGTTCCACTACCTCCACTATAGCTTAAGATGGTTAATTTTCAGTTAACAGTGTTCAAAGAAATTGGATAAGCTTTTTTTTCCATCTTTCTACATTCTTCATAGATGCTTATCTCAAGGATTTGTGTCTTACCATAATAAGTCTGTAGCGTTAGGAGATCAAGTGACCCCTCTGAGGCGTGAACAGGCAAGACCAGCACAGGCTAAAGAAAACATACCTCCCAGGAGGAGAATGCAGAGAGGTCAAGATGGGCTCCGGCATGGGTCAGGGCACTGCTTGTCTCTTTCTGGAAAAACAATACGATGTTTATTAAGACCCAGGATTAGAACAAAGGCAAGGGAGTCATCTAAATTACAGGCATACCTTGGAGATATTGCAGGTTCAGTTCCAGACCACTGTAGTAAAACAATTATCGCAATGAAACAAGTCCCACAATTCTTCCTGGTTTCCCAGTGCATACAAAAGTTATGTTTACACTATACTGTAGTCTATTAAGTGCACAATCCCATTATGTCTAAAAAGACAACACACGTCTTAGTTAAAAAACTTTATAGCGAAAAAAATGCTAACCACCATCTGAGTCTTGGTAGTAATAAAAATCAAAGACCACTGTAACAAAATAAAAACTGGCAATAATAGACTTGCCTGATGCAGGGAGTTGCTGCATTTGTTAAAAAAAGAAAAACAAACAAAAAAAAAACAAAAAAAAAACACTGCACCATCTGAGAAGTGCAAGAAAGCAAAGTGCAGTAAGACGAGGTGTGTGTGTACCAGGTGCTGGGTGGCCCCTTATAAACATGTATGAGTGAGAATCAAATGCCTTTAAGAGCAGAGCAAAAAGGAAAAAAAAAAAAAAAAAAACAACTAAAACTAGATGGTCCAATTCTCCCAGAGATTTCAGAAAAAATTCATGTTTGTCCCCAGGAATGAAAATATATAATAAAGATTTCTAGCACATAATTATATCAGCTTTTGGTCAGTAGGAACCACAGAGCAGTAATGATACGGTTGGTGAAAATGCTGGGCTCAGCCAATGGCAAGTGGGCCCTGACAAATCTCTTTCCAAAGTATACAGAGAAAACTCAGCATACTTGGCAGAGAACACCTCCTGGCTACAACTGATCCCAAGGGACCAGCATCCGAAGGCCTAAAGCAGAGGCTCAAGATTAAAGTAAAATAGTTTATTTCCCTGGAATGTCCTCTACCCAAACCCCCACTGAAGCTCACCGGCCATCCAGGAAAAGTACCATTCTCCCACTTCTTCTCAAACTCGTTCTGAATTTTTCCAAAAAGTTCATTCTGATCTTGGAGAGGCTTTACTCTATCTGTGTAATCCTGAAGGTATTCAAGCAGCATCTCCAGATATCTACAGAGGAATACGTAATACAGAGACAGCAAGGTTTCTATTTTTGATATACTGTTATGCCCTATAAGATATACTTATAACTCCAGTGATACTAGTCTTTTGAAGGAATAAAAATGAGCTTACAATTGGCTTTCTTCTAATATATCATCTTGATTCTGACCTTTCCTATCTTCTTTCATCCTCAAGATACAATTCCAAATACTACAGTCTTAACTCACAAATAAGAAAGATTTCAGGTAAAAAGAAAATGAGAAAAATAGAGGAAGGCAGATTACTAACTAGGGGCACAACACCACCAACAAAGCATGACATCTATACATCAGACCCAGGCACCTCTGAGAAAGTTCAATTTTGTCCCCACTCTGCTCAGCTCCAAAGACAGAGGCACCAGGGTGGGAGACTTCCTTTCACAATGAGACAAAATTAAGAACAGTATAGGCCTAAGATCACAGATGTGCCCACAGACACATATTCTTCCAGAGCCAAAGCATTATGATTTTGCTTTCTAACTAATTAATCATTTATTTGTTTGGTTGCACTGGGTCTTCACTGCTGCGAGGGCTTTCTCTAGCTGCACAAGCGGGGGCCACTGTTGGTTGCAGCGCACAGGCTTCTCACTGTGGTGGCTTCTCTTGCTGCGAAGCACAAGCTCTAAGCACATACGCTTCAGCAGCTGCAGCACACAGACCCAACAGCTGCGGTGTGCGGGCTCAGGGTGCCCAGACTCACTAGCTGAGGCACTTGGGCTCTAGAGGGGGGCTCGATACTTGTGGTACAGGGGCTGCTCCAGGGCACGTGGAATCTTCCAGGACCAAAGATCAAACCTGCGTCCCCTGCACTGGCAAGCAGATTCTTATCCACTCTACAGCCAAGGAAGTCCCAAAGTATTATGATTTTAAAAATGTATCTTTAAAACCCCTACCTTCCCATAAACCTGGAAGTCATTCATGTATGCCTTTCATGAAACAAAATTCAAAATTGCCCTCAAATCTCATTAAAATAATCTTCTAGTCACATTCAGTAGAGGCCTGGAAGCTAATAATGCCTACCTCTTGTACTCGGCATTCTTCCTTTCTTTAGGAATGTCAAACAACTGGTCAAAGATGGACAGGTAAGTGATATAGTCCAGCTTCTGAAAAGAGAAAAGAAATGACAGATTCAGTTAGGTGTTTGCACCAAGTTACAACATAATCTCCAATAAATGAGATCAAAATTGGGCCTAACTACATAATCTCCAATAAATGAGATAAAAACTGAGCCTAACAAAGTTAACAAAGCCCAACTCACTTTAGCCTTTTTTTCCCTCCTACCATTTAATTCCGGCATTAACTGGGTATTAATTCCACTAGACTGAGTAGAATATGAGACACACAATTAACCTGGAAAAATACAGATCAAGTCAATAAACCATAGGCTTAAAGAAACATCTGTTCATCATTACTACATACCGGGCACTTATTTAAAGACTGACATCCACTACCTCTTAAAATAACGTCCCGGAACGTGCCGTTTTTTCCCTCAATCACTTATTGAGTATCTTTGGACCAAGTGTGTGGATACACATGAGAACAAGACAGATCCAACAGGACTGGACTCATGGAGCTTGTATAGCTGAGACAACTTCTGGGACATGTCCTTACAACTCCAAGAGGAATTCCATCACATACTTCCTTGCGACTTTCCTGACACTGTCACATTAAATCTCATCTCTTATACTACTACTACTAAGTCGCTTCAGTCGTGTCCGACTCTGTGCGACCCCATAGACGGCAGCCCACCAGGCTCCCCCGTCCCTGGGATTCTCCAGGCAAGAACACTGGAGTGGGTTGCCATTTCCTTCTTCATCTCTTATGGAAAGTTATTTTAGGTATCTTTTTAAAGATATTAAATAGTCATTCCTGGAAGAGATTATGTTTTTGTATCTTTATGTACCTACTACTATGTGTACCAGCACAGATGCTAGATATGTATTTGGGAGTTTTAAAAATTTATTGTTACAAAAGCAAAATAGGCTTGTAATAATAAAACAAAATTTACTAGTAAGTAAAATAGACTTATTCATTCACTGCAGAAACCCGATTTTCACTTTGAAAATGGTTTCCTTCTAAGAAAGCACATCACCATTTTAATATTTACCTAACAGTTCCAGAACACAAGGAAGACACGGCTCAGTGTCCTGACTCACCGTGAGAATCAGAGCCACCTTCTCTATCCTGGGTCTTACCTCAGAGGCCTTCAGGTTAATGTATTTGAGGTAACAGTCATGAAGATCCAGGTAACGACCATATCCCTCTTCATCTGTGAACTCCACCAAATCTGAAGCAATCAGAGGTATCAGTGATTCAGGTACTAAAGACCACTTTATTGGACTTGGCCTTTCAAGTGGACTGCACTGTTTCATAATGCAGCGCTTTACCCAAATATCCTTTCTCTGCTCACAGAGTGAAACAGGACTCAGCCAATGCATTTAAGTTGGACGAGCACAAAATGAACATTGTGCCCAACACCAGTTTAGGATGACAATTTAGTCCAGACTTTTCTCTAGTCTAACAAAGAGAATATCAGTAGGAAAACCCAGCTATAAATTTCTGTGGGGCCATTTTCCAGGGCTCTGAGGGCAAATCTGAGCTCTGTTATTTACCTGTACTTCTGTTGGTGCTGGAGAGAAGTACTAAACCCTACTTACTTTGTGCTTCTTCACTTGGATTCTCGCGCGCCTTTAGGAGTTCCTCAAATTCCACTGACATCGGAACACAGATCTGATGGGAAAAAAGAGAAAAGCTCAGGTGGATTTTTCAACATAAAGGTTGCAATATCACAGAAAGGGCTATAAAGAAAGTTGGATTTCTAATGCTTCACTTAGCTTGGATTTTTCATTAGAAGTTTACTTCTGTTTTCCAATTACCTTGCCTTTTCCTTTGCTTTCTGCCATTGTTTAACTAACATTTGCTAAAATAACATTCAAAAAAGTTCAAATAACATAAAAAGACAGAATGAAAAAAAAAATCAAGCTGCCCCCTTTAATAATTTTCCTGTGAGGGAGTTCTCTGGTGCTCCAGTGTTTAAGATTCTGCACTTACAATGCAGGGGGCATGAGTTCAATCCCTGATCGGGGAACTAAGATCCCATATGTCTTGAAGAGCACTCCCATCCCCT